>NC_133137.1:98626176-98932547 GCF_048418815.1 Hemitrygon akajei | reverse complement strand
TTCGAAGTTCAAAGTTAATTTATATTTACTTGCGAACAAACTCCTCTCTGAACCTGATAGTCCTGTAGATTGTGGGATATTCTGAATCATGAGGTTAGCAACATAACGAAGTACAATTAAGCTGCTGCAGTACAAAGACAAGATTTAGCTGAACAGGATCTTTCCAAAAAATAGATTGGTGCATCACAAGAAAAGACGCTGAGGCTCAATCAAGACCATTTTGACTATTAATTACTATTCCTACATTAATTACTAGTTATTTCTGTTACATTGTGATATCTTTTACAAGAATGATGGATAGATGCATCCATAACAGACAGAATAATAATTTGAAATGCAACAACTTTATTCCTCACTACAAGGAACTAGGCTGACAGCAATTTCCTGCAGAAGCAGCCAGGTTCGTGGTGACGTCACCACTACAAGGGACATGTAGGCTTTTCACCCACAGTACAAGGTAAGCATGCTATCTTTAGAACAACTTGCAAATGGCTTTTAACTAGGAAATGCACAATTTCTTAGCTGAAGGAAGACAATGGATGATGATCAGTATGAGATTTCACTGAATGAGTTTAAACTAATGCCATAAAACTTCATGTGTTCATAGTTAACAATGAGATCTTGAACCATTTCTTCCCAGCTACATTATACTGATAGTTCCAATTGGTTTCAGCATGTTCTGGAAATAGAACATAATCTAGAAATATTGATATAGGCAATATCTCAGACAGCCCTATGTTAATGACTGCATTAGGCTTCAGTGAGGCTGATCTATTGGAAAACTATTAACTGAAACACAAAATTCCCAGATACTCAAGGGCTCACTGGGCTAAGGCTGGTGATCTGTGTGGCTTTGTCATGTGAGAATCAACTGCCAAAGTTTGAACCAATTTCAACTAATTAGATGTGCTGTACTTCAGACAACACAAAAAGGAAGCAATAGGCCAAGATGTACATTATATGAACATTACAACCTGCTTTGTTATATCAAGGCCTGCTCACAAAGCATTCACTTTCTCATTTAATACTACCACAAATCTACTTATTTCTCTTTGAAGATGTTCAAAACTTAGGACTGAGTTGTCTTAGTGGTTGAAAACCACTGTAACGCCAAGTTTAAACCCCCATGTCAACCCTACAAGAATCTCAAAATTCAATTCCTGGGATATTTCAAACAGTAATTTTAAGACAATCATAAACAGTTAGGGACACAATGCCTGCGAAAGACACCATCTGTATAAAGCTGACTTTTGCAAACTGTATTTGAATCAGTCATGGCAAAGCATGAAAAAGAACACTGTTAGCAACACTAATGAAAGCAAGACCATTTTTTGGCTAGGCTTTAAAGTTCATTAGCATCCTGGCTAATACATGTCCACATCTGCGCCAGGTGCGCCGAACTGCAGCTCCTGAGGGACCGAATTAGGGAACTGGAGCTGCAGCTCGATGACCTTCGCCTGGTCAGGGAGAGTGAGGAGGTGATAGAGAGGAGTTACAGGCAGGTGGTCACTCCGGGGCCACGGGAGGCAGATAGGTGGGTCACGGTCAGGAAGGGGAAGGGGCAGGTACTAGAGAGTACCCCAGTGGCTGTACCCCTTGACAATAAGTACTCATGTTTGAGTGCTGTTGGGGGGGACAGCCTACCTGGAGGAAGTGACAGTGGCCGGGCCTCCGGCACAGAGGACGGCCCTGTAGCTCAGAAGGGTAGGGATAGAAGAAAGAGGACCATAGTAATAGGGGACTCGATAGTCAGGGGTTCAGACAGGCGGTTCTGTGGAGGTGATCGGGAGTCCCGGATGGTAGTTTGCCTCCCTGGTGCCAGGGTCCGGGACGTTTCTGATCGCGTCCAAGATATCCTGAAGTGGGAGGGTGAGGAGCCAGAGGTCGTGGTACATGTAGGTACCAATGACATAGGTAGGAAAGGGGAAGAGGTCCTGAAACGAGAGTATAGGGAGTTAGGTAGGCAGTTAAGAAGAAGGACCGCAAAGGTAGTAATCTCGGGATTACTGCCTGTGCCACGCGACAGTGAGAGTAGGAATGGAATTAGGTGGAGGATGAATGAGTGGTTGAGGGATTGGAGCAGGGGGCAGGGATTCAAGTTTCTGGATCATTGGGACCTCTTCTGGGGCAGGCGTGACCTGTTCAAGAAGGACGGGTTACACTTGAATCCTGGGGGGACCAATATCCTAGCGGGGAGGTTTGCTAGGGCTACGGGGCAGACTTTAAACTAGTAAGATGGGGGGGCGGAAATCAATTTGAGGAAACTATGGGAGAGGAGGTTAGTTCACCAGTAGAGCAAGTAAGTAGACCGTGTGTGAGGGAGGACAGGCAGGTGATGGAGGAGGGATGCGCTCAGCCCGAAGTTGTAGGGGAGAAGAAAGAAAAGGATAATAAATTTGAATGCATTGCTAGGGATGAAAAGACAGGAGGAGGTGGAGAGTATCTTAAATGTATCTATTTTAATGCTAGGAGCATTGTAAGAAAGGTGGATGAGCTTAAAGTGTGGATTGATACCTGGAATTATGATGTTGTAGCTATTAGTGAAACATGGTTGCAGGAAGGGTGTGATTGGCAACTAAATATTCCTGGATTTAGTTGCTTCAGGTGTGATAGAGTAGGAGGGGCCAGAGGAGGAGGTGTTGCATTGCTTGTCCGAGAAAATCTTATGGCGGTGCTTTGGAAGGATAGATTACAGAGCTCCTCTAGGGAGGCTATTTGGGTGGAATTGAGGAATGGGAAAGGTGTAGTAACACTGATAGGAGTGTATTATAGGCCACCTAATGGGGAGCGTGAGTTGGAAGAGCAAATGTGTAAGGAGATAGCAGATATTTGTAGTAAACACAAGGTGGTGATTGTGGGAGATTTTAATTTTCCACACATAGATTGGGAAGCTCATTCTGTAAAAGGGCTGGATGGTTTAGAGTTTGTGAAATGTGTGCAGGATAGCATTTTGCAACAATACATAGAAGTACCGACTAGAGATGGGGCAGTGTTGGATCTCCTGTTAGGGAATGCGATAGGTCAGCTGACAGATGTATGTGTTGGGGAGCACTTCGGGTCCAGTGATCACAATAGCATTAGCTTCAATATAATTATGGAGAAGGACAGGACTGGACCTAGAGTTGAGATTTTTGATTGGAGAAAGGCTAACTTTGAGGAGATGCGCAGGGATTTAGAGAGAGTGGAATGGGTCAAGTTGTTTTATGGGAAGGATGTAATAGAGAAATGGAGGTCATTTAAGGGTGAAATTATGAGGGTACAGAATCTTTATGTTCCTGTTCGGTTGAAAGGAAAGGTTAAAGGTTTGAAAGCGCCATGGTTTTCAAGGGATATTAGAAACTTGGTTCGAAAAAAGAGGGATGTCTACAATAGATATAGGCAGCATGGAGTAAAGGAATTGCTCGAGGAATATAAAGAATGTAAAAGGAAACTTAAGAAAGAGATTAGAAAAGCTAAAAGAAGTTACGAGTTTGGTTTGGCAAATAAGGTGGAAGTAAATCCGAAAGGCTTCTACAGTTATATTAAAAGCAAGAGGATAGTGAGGGATAAAATTGGTCCCTTAGAGAATCAGGGTGGTCAGCTATGTGTGGAGCCGAGGGAGATGGGAGAGATTTTGAACGATTTCTTCTCTTCGGTATTCACTAAGGAGAAGGATATTGAATGGTGTAAGGTGTGGGAAACAAGTAAGGAAGTTATGGAACCTATGACAATTAAAGAGGTGGAAGTACTGGCGCTTTTAAGAAATTTAAAAGTGGATAAATCTCCGGGTCCTGACCGGATATTCCCCAGGACCTTGAGGGAAGTTTGTGTAGAGATAGCAGGAGCTCTGACGGAGATCTTTCAGATGTCATTAGAAACAGGGATTGTGCCGGAGGATTGGCGTATTGCTCATGTGGTTCCATTGTTTAAAAAGGGTTCTAGAAGTAAGCCTGGCAATTATAGACCTGTCAGTTTGACATCAGTGGTGGGTAAATTAATGGAAAGTATTCTTAGAGATAGTATTTATAATTATCTGGATAGACAGGATCTGATTAGGAGTAGCCAGCATGGATTTGTGCGTGGAAGGTCATGTTTGACAAACCTTATTGAATTTTTTGAAGTAGTTACGAGGAATGTTGACGAGGGTAAGGCAGTGGATGTAGTCTATATGGACTTCAGCAAGGCCTTTGACAAAGTTCCACATGGAAGGTTAGTTAAGAAGGTTCAGTCGTTAGGTATTAATGCTGGAGTAATAAAATGGATTCAACAGTGGCTAGATGGGAGATGCCAGAGAGTAGTGGTGGATAATTGTTTATCGGGATGGAGGCCGGTGACTAGCGGGGTGCCTCAGGGATCTGTTTTGGGCCCAATGTTGTTTGTAATATACATAAATGATCTGGATGATGGGGTGGTAAATTGGATTAGTAAGTATGCTGATGATACTAAGGTAGGAGGTGTTGTGGATAATGAGGTGGGTTTTCAAAGCTTGCAGGGAGATTTATGCCGGTTAGAAGAATGGGCTGAACGTTGGCAGATGGAGTTTAATGCTGAGAAGTGTGAGGTTCTACATTTTGGCAGGAATAATCCAAATAGAACATACAGGGTAAATGGTAGGGCATTGAGGAATGCAGTGGAACAGAGAGATCTAGGAATAACAGTGCATAGTTCCCTGAAGGTGGAGTCTCATGTAGATAGGGTGGTGAAGAAGGCTTTTGGAACGCTGGCCTTTATAAATCAGAGCATTGAGTACAGAAGTTGGGATGTAATGTTAAAATTGTACAAGGCATTGGTAAGGCCAAATTTGGAATATTGTGTACAGTTCTGGTCACCGAATTATAGGAAAGATATAAATAAATTAGAGAGAGTGCAGAGACGATTTACTAGGATGTTACCTGGGTTTCAGCACTTAAGTTACAGAGAAAGGTTGAACAAGTTAGGTCTCTATTCATTGGAGCGTAGAAGGTTGAGGGGGGATTTGATCGAGGTATTTAAAATGTTGAGAGGGATAGATAGAGTTGACGTGAATAGGCTGTTTCCATTGAGAGTAGGGGAGATTCAAACGAGAGGACATGATTTGAGAGTTAGGGGGCAAAAGTTTAAGGGAAACACGAGGGGGTATTTCTTTACTCAGAGAGTGATAGCTGTGTGGAATGAGCTTCCTGTAGAAGTAGTAGAGGCCAGTTCAGTTGTGTCATTTAAGGTAAAATTGGATAGGTATATGGATAGGAAAGGAGTGGAGGGTTATGGGCTGAGTGCGGGTAGGTGGGACTAGGTGAGATTAAGAGTTCGGCACGGACTAGGAGGGCCGGAATGGCCTGTTTCCGTGCTGTGATTGTTATATGTTATATCAATTGACAATAAATCTAATCATGAACTCACTGCTGCTCACTGCTACCATATTTCCTACAAACAATTGTAACATGACATTACAAGTGCTTCAACAAGTTACAAAGAAAAAAATTAAAAGTGCTTTCCTGATCTTTTGTTCTTAAATTGCATTTCTTGGAGGAATTATGATAGTTTGAACTCAAGCATTTAAGTTACACAAGTACTTTTTTCACAACATCCACAGCTTTGAACTGTTGGTGCATTCAGGCCAAATGGCAATACCCAAATATCCCCCAATATTTGCAGATAAATGGTACCAGCCACTGTGGTTTTCAGCCAATTGCTCATAAAGGACCCCGACCATCCATGGCATGCCCTCTTCTCGGTGCTACCATTGGGAAGAAGATACAAGATCCTCAAGTCCCACACCACCAGATTCAGGAACAGTTATTATCTCTCAAGCTGACTCCTGAATCAGTGTGGACAACTTCACTCACCTCAACAGTGAACACAACCTACAGATTCACTTTCAAGAGCTATACAATTCGTGCTTTCAGTATATATTTTGCAATGCCCTGGTTAAGATTTTTACTGCTAATGGTGTGGGATGGTGTCAAAATAGTGGTTGTGATGCGTCAAGTGTGGTGGTGTAGTGGGTAGTGCTTGCTCTAACTTTCAGCTTCCACCGCTGGCTAGCAGCCTTGCAAAAAGGGGAGCTGAATGTGCAAGTCTCTGCCTGCCAGTACATAACCTCTCCAACAGCAAGCCTCATGTAGTGCATCTTCACTGGCAACACACAGAAAGTGAATTCCTTTCGGGCTCCCAAGGCAGCTGGACAACATTGAACATCCTTACAGCAGCTCCTGCAGCCAAGCTGATTTCAAACATATTGCTTCATAAGCTTTCCTCTGGACTACACTGAGAGGGGGATCTTGACAACTGGGCATCTCACAATCTCCATATCTTCTGCCCAGACTTGTGATGATGATCATCATCACCCATTTTCTTTCAAGATAGACAGATGCCATGATATTTCATTCAGTAGCTTTCTGTAAAAGCAGTGTGTCCTGTTGATGGCATGTTTGGGTTTCAGGTAAAGATAAGAGGCTATGATATTCAACTTAGGAATGTTGTGTCAGCCAAATTAGGAAAGTGGAATTGGCAGAAGGTTCTAGTGAAAGCTGGGCAGAGAGAGATTTGTGAAGGGTTCTGGTAAGGTTCATGATCCTTTTGGCAGGAGATGCAGAAAGAAGATCAAGATAGATGGCTGTAGGGTTCAATCGGAACGTAAGCTGTGATTGCAGGGAGTGCTTCACGACTCCAGGGAGTCCAAAATAGGAAGTTCTACTGGTGATTGGTAATGAGAATTCAGTGCCATGAGTAACAGTTATACCCAACTTTTGGTCAATATGAACTCCAACAATGTGCACATTTAGATTGATTTAATTATAAAGGAACTTTTTTCCCCCTCTTAATAACTGATTGATAAAGCTGAAATTAGTAAATATACTTTCTTTATATTTAAATACAGTGTACAATTTGTTATTTCTTGACAACGGATAATTGTGTATAGGCACTATTTACACAGCATTCGCTCAAATCAGGGTTCTGTAAATCAAAACATCCAATTTCCCAGTTTGGTTGAACACAAATCATACCAACCCTAGATGTCTATTGTTTAAGAAAGGTGGCCTTCTCACCACTGAGTCTAGTGGCTGTTAGCAGAGCCAGATAACAAGCCAAGTTTCTATATGAGCCTGGTGAGGGGCTTCAATTATTTATTATCAGTATTAGTAGCAGAGGCAGTTTTTTTTCTGCATTTGCGGTTAGTTTTCTTTTGCACATTGTCAGTCTTCATGAGTAGTTTTTCACTGATCCAATTGTATTTCTTTGCAAATGCCTGCAACAAAATGTATCTCAGAATAGCATATGGTGGCATATGTGTGTACTTTGAGAATTAATTTGCTTTGAATTTTTATTGTAAAGCAGTTGATCTGTTGTTTGAAAACAGCCACATTTCCCAACAAGTTAGGTGCACTGAAAATACGTGGCTTGACACAATATGATGTCAATAGTTGAATGGGAATACATGGTACTGCTGACAGCTTGGAAATCTAACGACCAAGTAGCCAGTTAAAACTTTCAAGACAGAAAAATTATAAGATAAAGGTGGAGGGAAGGAAAAATAACTTCCATCTTCAGAATTCCTAAAATATCCCTCAGGCTAATTTCACTGTTTTTAAATAAATCAGCTGCCAAGATAACTACTGCAAATAAAGGGCTCCTCTTTCCAGCAGGGGGTGTTAGATAGACTATTAAGATGGAAGATCATATAGTTCTTCTTAAATTTCTTCATGCAAGGGATCCTGTAAGCACCTTTGTCAACGAAAAACTCACTCATTCAAGAAACAAAGCAGTTAATCTTTTGAAATAATTAACCTACGAAGTAAAGCAAAGAATGATAAATACACCATCTGTTCCAACAGATTTCCACAGAGCTATTCAATAATCTTTCAAAGCTGCCCTTTGAAAATATTAGGCATTATTGGATCGTTTGGGGCATGCAGGAATACAAAGCTACTTTACCATTACAATGTCTTTAATTGCAATTATTTTAAAAAAACAAGTCGAAGCTGAAGCTCAAAGAGCCACCCAGATCCAAAACATATATGAAAGGAAGGTAAAGTTCATTTTCTTTTGTAAAAATGAACTCATTTCTGATGTAATTAAACCATTTATGAACTTTTTCCAACAAGTGTGCCCTGAACAAATTTTATTTAAAAAAATATAATTTCTAATTTATTATCTGATATCTGATTTGGGCTGCTCTTCTGTCCCCAGTTTAGCAAGGAGTGAGAATCAAGAATGTAAAGACCAACCAGAATCCTGATACAAATACTAACCACAACCTCCTGTTGGATTCTGACTGGTTGCAACAAAGTCTGGTATGGAAATTCCAATGCACGGGAATGCAGAAACCTGCAGTGAATGTTGGGCTCAACCAAATTATTGGTACAGCTCTCTCACCAATTAGAGGCAATGTCTCAGAAAGGCAGCATCCATCATAAGGGATCCCCACCATCCTGGTCAAGTTCTCTTCTGTCATTAAGCAGCCTGAAGGCCCACACCTGAGATCCAAAAACAGCTACTTCCCCACTACCATCAGGCAGTTGAACCAATCTGTAAAGCCCTTATTTCTAACTTGTTTCTTGTATATTCTGTAATTTATATAAAGCTTATGTGAACTTATGTTTGCCATGTTTGTAAGGTTCTGTTCTGCTGCTGCATGGCAGTTACATGACCATGATATTAAACTTGACCTTGAATATATAGGAAATTTAAAATTTCAAACTGATGCCACACAGCAAGCTCTCTACAATGATTCACTCAACTTGCACATTAAACTCTCCAGCTGTATCAGACTGTACAAACCTCCCAAGAATTATATCAGTCTGGACAAAACCTGTACCGTTAGACACATAAACCTGGCTTATTCCAACTTGAAAGTTAACAATATTTTATTCGAAATTCACCAAAGACAATACAGGTAAGCTAAACATATGAAGTTTGTTTGCATTTATGCATTAAAGTCTCTCTTCTTGAAACAACAACTTAACTTTAAGGCACAAATAGCACATGATATGCAAAGGTCAATGAAAAAACTTGCACTTATACGTCACCCTTCTGATCTTATGAGAGCCAATGAGTAGTCAGTATGACAATGTAGCCCCATTAACAGTAACCTGCTCACAAGAAGCTGCAAATATGAAATGACCACAAAAAATAATACTTATGCTTGTTAACAATTAAATATTGGCCAAAAGATAGGGATAAAGCATCACTTTTTGACTAAAATGGTATCAAGGACCTTTTATACCTATCTGAAAGGATAAAGGGTGTCATTTCAGCAGAAGTATATCACTTTGATTCTGCTACTTTCTCCATACTCGACAATGATGGGAGAGTTTTACAGGTGAGCCAATTAGAAAATAATTTGGACAAATCATGAGCAAATTAGGACTGTTCCTGCAGAGTTAGAAAGTTTCTGCCTGGTATTTGCAGTTTTCAAAACTACATTTATAATCTTTCTTCTTTAGCTTCAGAATATTTTGTCCTTTTTGGATGCTTCATTATACATCATGCACACATTTCAAGTCTGTCTTGCTGTTCAGTACTTTTTTTTGCTGGGTTGCATCCACTCCCACAGAAGTCATTATTCTCTCAGTTATCTGAGTGACAAGCAGAGAATAAAAGAAAAACCTGCTCTAACGTACTTCCTTCTCCAAGTTCTGATCAAGGATGTGATCCTGCTACACATCTCCATTTAAAGAGTGCATTATTTTTGAAACAAACATAAACAGAAATGAGTCTCCTACTCTCAACAGAATCCAGTTTCTTCCATTAACGTCACAGCTGACTCTGGCCTGGTAAGTTGGGAACTGAGATCACAAGATGTCGACTCAAGCCTGAGAGGCCAGCGTCGGGCATTTTTTCATGCCTTACAAGGCCCGCCACTCCTCATACAGACATTTCACAGTATTTTTTCTTTATTTTACACACAGCGTCACCAGCCGGTCAACAAGACCATGAAGAAGAATTAGACCATTCAGCCCATCAAGTCTGCCCCCATCATTCAATCACGGCTGACTTATTATCCCTCTCAACCCCATACTCCTGCCTTCTCCCCATAACTTTTATGTCCTGACAAATCAAGAAAATATCCACCCATCACTTTAAATATATCTAGTGACTAGGCCTCCACAGCTGTCTGAGGTAATGAATTCCAGATTCACTACCCTCTAGCTAAAGAAATTCTTTCTCATGGTTCTAAAGGGACACCCCTCTATTCTGAGTCTCTGTCCTTTGGTCTAGACAACCCCATGACAAGAAACATCCTTTCCATATCCACTCTAGCTAGGCTTTTCAATATTCAATAGGTTTCAGTGAGATCCTCCTCATTCTTCTAAACTGCAACGAGTACAGGCACAGAGGCATCAAATGCTCTCATATATCAACCTTTCCATTACCAGAATCATGCCATGAGCCTCCTCTGGACCCTCTCCATGCCTGCGACAGGTGAGCTGGTATGCCATTTCAGAAGCAGCATTGCACTGTCAAAAAGTGTTTTTCAGTTTTGTCTGTTTACTTTAGTATTAAAAGATCCCATCAGAATTTACAGAGAAACAACAGGTTCACCCAATACCACAAACCAGCTGGTTATTAAGTTCATTACCTCTCCACGGGACATCATTTTCAAGTTGTCTGGTATATTTCACTTCTCAATACAAGTAACTTTCCTAGAGCATTTTTACTGCTAATACTTTGTATTTCCTCATTACGGTTATGAATACCAGTTGCTTTACCACCCCAATATCTATTTTTATGACCAGAAAAACCATTAAGGGCCAAGGCAAGGATTTATAAAATTCATTGACCAAGAATCACTTTCTACCACTGATGTCGGATTAGTCTAAGTTTCAATTATTTTTAATTTATGCTTTTCTTTTTTTATATAATCACCTGTTTGTCTATAATTGTTCAGTGAATAACATAATTATATTATCGCGAGTTCTGTATTACTCTACCAGTTTCACTGCACCCTGTATCATGCCGCTGAATTTGTAGGGATCGCAGACTGCTGCAAGAAACAAAAGGTTCTGACTGTAGGTGAACTTTCCACAAATTCACTAGGACGCCCATATTGTAAAAGGGTTGGATGGGAAAGAATGCCAAATGAGTTCAGGAAAGTTTCCTTAGTCAGTACATAGAAGTCCCAGCTAGACAGAGAGTGATAGTAGGTCTCGAAGGAGTTTGTGTAAGAGAACACTTTATATCCAGTAAGCATAATGCCATTAGTTTCAATATAATTACGGAAAAGGATGGATCTGATCCTTGGGTTAAGATTATAAATTAGAAAAAGACAAGTTTTGATGACATCAGAAAGGTTCTGGCAAGTGTGCATTGGGGCAGGTTGTTTTCTGGTAAAGGTGTACCTGGTAAGTGGGAGGCCTTCAAAAGTGACATTTTGAGAGTGCGGGGTTTGTACGTTCCTGTCAGAATAAAAGGCAAGGATATCAGGTTTAGGGAATCTTGGTTTTCAAGAGATATTGAGGCCCTGGTTAAGAAAAAGGAAAAGCATATAAAATACAAAGAATGAGGAAATCAGGAGGGCTAAATGAAGGCATGAGGTTACTCTAGCAAACAAAGTGGAGGAGAATCCTAAGGACTTCTACAGACATATTAAGAGCAAAAGGACAGCAAGCGATAAAAGTGGCCCTCTGGAAGATTAGCGTGGTAATCTATGTGTGGTGCCAAAAGAGATGGAGGAAGATCTTAAAATAGATTTTTTGCAACTACATTTTCTTGGAAGATAAAAGACAGAATCTATAGAACCAAGGCAAAGCAGCAGCAAGGTCATGAACCCCATGTAGAATACAGAGGAGGAGGTGTTTGCTGCCTTGAGGCAAATTAGGATAGATAAATCTCCAGAGGCTGACAAGGTGTTCCCTCAGACCCTGTGGGAGGCTAGTGCAGAAATTACAGGGTCCAGCCAGTAATATTTTAAAAATCTTTAGCCACAGGTGAGGTGCCAGAGGATTGGAAGATAGCTAATAGTTCATTGTTTAAGAAAGGCTCTAAACATAAGCCAGGAAATGTTGGCCCAGTGAGCTTGACATCAGTTGTGAGAAAGTTAGTGGAATGAATTCCAAGGGACTGGATGTACAAGTATTTTGATAGCTATGGACTGATTAGTGATAGTCAACATGGTTTTATGCTAGGTAGATTGTGTCTAACCAATATTATAGAGTTTTGAGGAAGTTACCAGGAAAGCTGATGAAGGCAAGCCATAGGATGTTGTCAACATGGATTTTAGCAAGGCCTTTGACAAGGTCCTGCATAGGAACTTGGTCAAAAACATTCAGTTGCTTGACATTTATCATGAGGTAGTAAACTGGATTAAACACTGGCTTTGCAGGAGAAGCCAGAGTGTAGTAGATGGTTGACTCTCTAACTGGCAGTCTGTGACTAGTGATGTGCCATGGTGATCTGTGCTAGGTCCGTTGTTGTTTATCATCTATATCAATGATCTGACTGATAATGTGGTAAACATTAAATGTGTGGATGATACCAAGATTGGGAGTGCAGTGAAGATGACCAAAGCTTGCAGCGGTATCTGCAAAATGGCAGATGGCATTTAATGCAGACAAGTGTGAGGTGTTGCATTTTGGGAGAACCAACCAGGGTAAAACATTGGTACTGCCTAATTTGGAGTTTTATGTCTAGTTTTGGTCACCTACCTACAGAAAGATTGAAAAGAGTACAGAGAAAATTTAGAGGGATATTGACAGCCCTCAAGGAGCTGAGTTACAGGGAAGGGTTGAATAGGTTGGGGCTTTATTTCTTGGAATGTAGAAGATTAAGGGGAGATTTGACATAGGTATACAAAATTCCGCAGGTTATTTATAGGCTAAATGCAAGCAGCCTTTTTCCACCAAGGTTAGGTGAGACTACAATTAGAAATCATGGGTTAAGGGTGAAAGGTGAAATGTTTAAGGGGAATATGAAGGGAAACTTCTTCACTTAGAGGGTAATGATAATGTGGAATGGGCTGCTGGAGCAACTGGTGGATGCTGATTCAATTTCAACATTTAAGAGAAATTTGGATAGGTACATGGATGGGAGGGGTATGGAGGGCTAATGACCAGATGCAGGTCGATGGGACTAGCCAAATTAATGATTCTGCCCTGACTAGATGAGCCAAAGGGCCTTTTGTGTTCAATGACTCGATCAGCCTGACCATCTCATAAGTACCTTCTTATCAATGAAATGTCTGTCAAGTCTCAGTTTAAATACGACTATAGCTTTTGTTATTTTTCTCTTTGCTCTCTCTCTTCCTTACATTAGAACAAGTTCATTACTGTTATTTCCTTGTTATGAACATCAAATAAAACAGATGTCACCACCAGATTTATGCCTCATCCTTGACTTCTGAAGATCCTCTAGATTTGGAGATAATTTGATCCAACACTCTCTAAACAGCATTGAGAAATCTTAAAGGAGTAAGGAGCAGGTTCTGAAACATTTTCTAAAAACCAGAAAACACTGTTTCAACAGTGTCAGGCAGCTACTTAATGAAATTAAATGAATTTAATGAAAGAGAAACATTTAACACTTCAATGTCCAGGACCCTTTATCAAAACTGGAAAAAAAACATTAAGTTGTGTGGTCTAAGTAATATGTGGCTGATATTGTGCAATGTTGTAGACTATAAAACTAGAAGTGGAAAAGGGATAGTAAGCCATTATACCAGAAACTGTTCTCATCATCTAAAGTTGGAGAAACTGAATTAAGGGTCTTCAGGATATTTCATGGTTATCGTCTGATTTGATTAGAAATCAAGAGATCAATACTGATAAGGAGACATCCATTGAAATCCCACCTCAACTGCTGTATAATTTGTTTCAATTAATCAATGTTAATTTTTGTAATGCAATGCTAAAACTACTGGACTATTGCAAAAACATCAACCATTTCAAAAAGAGTCTACCTCATCACCCATTGTCCAACATGCAATTCTAGACCCTTGCTAATGTCAGTGATTCTCAAGTATCCTCAAACAGTCTAGTGGCTCTGTCAACAACTACAAAGAGTTCTGGGAATATCCTCAACACATGGTCTGTTTGTATAGATTACAGAGGTTTAACTCAACCATATTTTCAGGTAGGGTAAAATTTACAAATCAATATAGTTGTAAGCATGGTAGTTTCTGCAGAATATGCAGTACGACAAATTGTTGTCTTGCATTGCAAAGAAAATCAACAGATTGAACAATGGAGTACAGAAATTTTTCCTGAAAGATGGGGTTCTTGACAACAGATAATCTTTTGATACACACAAGATTAAATGGGAAATTTCACTCTAAACATGTTAGACTGAATAAGAATTTAGATCTAGTAACACAAATAAAATGGTGCCAAATCTGAATTCTGGAAGCACAAATACTAGTTTCTTGTAATCAACTTATTGTCTATGGCATCAGGAACAGCAGAGCTCACGAGCTCCTTCAGCAGGGCTTATCTGGAGCATGATTCTCTAAAACAAAGAATGAGTGATCTACTTCTCCAATACAAATACTTAATTACCTGACACTTCTCTCTACAGGGGTACAAACCAAAAAGTAAATCAGATAGGATTAAGATGAAGACAAAATTGAATGAAACACTATGAAATTCAGAGGTACTAAAAACAGAAGAGTGTATCGGTATTGTTGGCAATGCACGCACACAAACTGAAGAAAATGAGAATAGGCCCAGGTGAATATGAAAAGTACAGTTCACCACTAAATATACTCGCTCTGCAAGTACGATGTGAAATACAACTACAACCCTCTGAGAAACAGCATATCTCTATTTACCTTGACATGCCATCCCAGAGATGGCTCTACCAGAAATAAGATCCTTATTTACAACTACACCTTAATTCTACTCATTTCCTACCTCACATTATTTTCTAAAACAAAACACTTACCTCTTTCTCAGTATCTCTAGATATAAAAGTCCACTGGTTTTCTTTAACACTGTATGCCCAGAAATCTGCCAAATCCTGTGTTCCATCCCAACCACCAAATAAATATACTGTTTCTGCAACGAAAAAGTTATTAAAAGTTATACAAAGCAGTACATGTTTGTAGACCACTGAATTAATGTGGCATGGCTCGTGTGTCACATATTGGCACAAACTTTGCACAATATAATGTTTTAAGCCCCCAAACATGGTTCACTGCCAGGAAAGAGTGAGTAATGGTCAAGTTGAAATATATATACATCAAATGATTTAATTCTTACATTAGAAGAAAGATAAGAGGAAGTGCATATAGCTGCCCAATAGTTTGGGGGGGGGGGGGGAGGGGAATGGATACACAAGTCAAAGCTCAGTATTTCATTAACTTCCTTAATCTTCATGAAACCCTTAGAGGAAGAATTACTGTTGGATTAATGCAAACTGAATCTTGACTCCTCTTTGTTACAATCTTTTTTGAATATGCTCAATAAGATTAATGAAATTAAGAGAAGCAAACTATCTGAATATAAACATGTTCAATACTTTCAGAAAATATGATGATAACAGCACATTCAGCGAGGACAGCAAAATATTTGAAACCATTATGAATCAAGATCCCTCCCATTCTTATCTTCAGGGCAACATGACTGCATGTCATTTCAGAAAAGAGAGGGAATAACATGAGATATGGTCACAAGACAAGTCTTTTAATGCTGTTAACAATTTATATTTGCCTTTTTGCATGTTTTTCTTCTCCTTATTAAGCAAATCAGAAAAGGACAAGGTGGGGAAGAGAGAAATAGAAACAGTTGAGTTCCATTGTGTTTTTAAAGAAGGTTACAAGAGTTTATTAACTCTAGTTACCCTTCAACAACAGACTCCTTGTGTTTCAACTGAGAGAAGGCCTTCAACGTTCATAAATTTAAAGTTTAGAGACGCCATAACATCACAACAGCCTGATTGAACTCAAATCTGGCATAATCTCACTTCCTTCTACAAGACTGAGCCAAGTTTCGAAAGGTCATCAGACTCTGCCCAGGCTGAGCATCTTTTTTAGTTTGCAATTAACTGAAAGCATTTTTGGAAATGAGACTACTCTACTTCCTCCAAGCTCTGATTTAAACAGCAGCAATTTTTCTTTCAGGATTGCAGCTCCAATACCATGCTTTTCTTCTGGCTACCCATTTTTCTGTTCTTCGTGTGAATCTGCTGGGGGAATCCTGGCTTGGATCGTTGGTGATCTGCTGTTCATTTTTCATCTAATGCTCGTAAACTTCCCAAACTCCAAACACAGTAAGACCAATGTGGAACTGTTTCAGGAATTAGCTAACCCATGCACCTTAGAGCCTCAAAAATGTATATTGGTCTTCAACATGGTATCTGAACATCTGTTGTCATGTGGGATACAAAGAAAGTATTCTCAAGACATTTTCATGGGTTTTAACCAGGAAGATGTTTCAGTAAGTTTACCTCGTGAACACATTTCATTCAAACTTACCTCAAATAAAACTACCTCCACCCCCCCGGAACAAAATGAGACAAGGTTTGCTGCATCACCAAAAAGATAAATATATCCTCCATCGATCCAAACTGTGTGCAGTACTTCAGGTATGGTCGCACCGAAGCCTGATATGCATTATAGAAGATTTGCCTACTCTGGCAATCTAGCCCTTTACAATAAAGGCAAACATCTGATTTACCTTCTTATTGGCTACACTTGGTGCTTCTTGTGCAAAAACACACATATCTTTCCAAATTCATCACATTTATGTATTGATCAGGCAAATGTGTCTCTTTTCCTCCCTCATACCCACCCCAAAGACAATTTCTGCACAATATACTCTCCAATTTCTATCTCTTTACACACTCACGTAACCCATCAAAATTCCTTTTGCTGTTGGCACCCCTCCTCCCAACTTACATTCCACCTTGTTTCGCTTTGTCAGCAAATTGGGATACTAAACACATTACTTTAAGACCATAAGATATAGGGGCAGAATTAGACCATTCAGTCCATTGAATCTGCTCCACCATTCCATCACGGCCGATCCCGTATCCTACTCAACCCATAACACTTACCTTCTCGCCATATCCTTTGATGCCCTGACTGATCAGGAAATGATCAACTTCCCACAAACCCACAGACTTGACCTCCACCACAGTCTGTAGCAGAGCATTCCAGATTCACTACTCACTACCTATAAAAAAAATCCTCCTTACCTCTGTTCTAAAAGGTCACCCCCAATTTTGAGGCTATACCCTCTAGTTCTGGATACCCCCACCATAGGAAACATCCTCTCCACATCCACCCTATGTAGTCTTTTCAACATTCGGTAGGTTTCAATGCTTTTCTAAGTGTTCTGTTATTACTAAGTCATGGATTCAAGTTTATCCCTAGCAAGCAAGGCTACCATTCTGACGAAGGGTCTCCGCCCGAAACGCTGACTGCTCATTTCAATGGATGCTGCCCGAACTGCTAAGTTCATCCAGCTTGTTTGTATGTGAAGGCTACTTTTCCATGTTTCCACTCCCTCCTCTCCTGCATTACAGAGTTACTTTTGCTACTTTTCCATCTTCATGCTTGTTGAGATGGTAGAACATTTCTAACATAAGTTTTAAGAACAGATAAGTATAGAATGAGTAATCACTCATCAGTCATTAAATCAGCAATAAAGTTATCAGAAAAAAATTGTTTAGATACACAAAGACCATTAGGCATGAATTTGTTAGGAAATCTAATTTGATGGATTCATTTAATAGATGTACAATGAGGCTAGTTACTTCAATATATATTCTGCAAGGATTTAACTTGCACAAATAATTGATAAGTGCCCAAAGGGATTTAGCAGAAAGTGGCAAGTCTACTCGAAAATTGCTTCCATGGAAATAAATGGAACAAGCAAAGGGTAGAAGGTTTAGTGATGATAAGGCTGTAGAAGTTATTTGAATTTTGGAATTTTACAAAGTTAGTAAGTTAATTAAATATAGAGCCTCTGATAAAGTTTGTTTGTACTATCATATCTTCCCAAGAGGTTGATAGAAAGGAAGAAAGTTCTAAGCTGCAGGAAATTATCAATGGACTGGGTCATGGAAAAAGAAAGAAGCAAAATATATTTTAATCCATAAAAGTACAAAATGGTGTATTTGGAGATGACAAACATGGCAAAGGAGTACAGAATACCTGTGGATGCTGATATGCAAACAGGAATGCAAATATCTTGAAGAAAATGGCCAAATACAGGAAAATTAGAACAAGTGGTTAAAGTACCATATTCAATTCTTTCCTTTTTAACATGAACAGAATTAAATCAGTTCACAAGTATGTACATAACTACAGAATATGTGGTTCTATGAGACTATCAAGGGAATATACAGATAGCATTAGATCAAATGCACTCAATGTACAATTCTAAGTAGTTCATCCTGGGTGCAGAACCTAATTCAAAACAGCTGGAATCCTTTTACAAATACTACAACACACTAGTCACTGTCTTTCTTCGAATAGTTTGTGATTAAGAATCATCCACACTGGTGCCTGTCACTATAAATTATAGCTACTGACTGAGGAATCACTTCCTCGTGCTCTATGTCAGTGGTTTTCAGCTCATGGCCCCACCCTCCATAGTCCCAATTACTGTAACCTTAATGTCATGTTTTATAAGTATTAACATGCATAGGTCAGTGAAAGGCAAACAGAACCAGCCTCCTACTGCATATTTGATTGGCCTTGGTCGCAGCCAGCCCCACCCAATCTGCAGTTTGTGATTTGGGATTGAATGTGGAGCGAGGTCAGCGGGCAGTCCTGCAGGGTGTGAACGGTGATTTATGTGTGGTCAAGCACAAACAAGATAATGATTGGCGTGCTGCACCACACCCCCACACCCCCAAGCTGTTATGCTGACTCATTTACATCATCTAGTATATTTTCCCATTATTTTATTCATATTATTACATATATTCATTTCTTTTTTATTTATATATTTTAGTCATATTTCATTAAAACAGTAAAGTTGTCATGGTTCATTCAGAAACTCCTATGGCAGTTTCTTGTTTTATTACTTGTGGCCCCCTACAATATCCGGCATAGCCCACATTGAGAACAACTGCTCTACGTGATGTCAATAGTGCACTGTTGTTATTAGCAGCAGAATAACTTGTTCAAGGCTATTCCAAGAAATCTCAAAATATCCAGCAAAATGATAAAAGGGCTTTGAATTGAAACAGATTTCTCCATCCAATTAAACTTTTTCAAAATAGTTTTTCATCATAATCACCATTTAATTCCACACAAAAATCTTAGTATCAATTCAAGATAGTATCAGGTTTAAAAATACCTTTTTGTTTCGAAGATCACACTTCAATCCAGTGATTTCAAAGACAGAAACAATCTTACTGAACAAGTCAGTAATCTTAATTTTTCTCTACTTGCTATATTTTGAACTCTCATCAGAAGCTAATCATTCACCTTTTCTATCTTCTTCAGTATTGATTTCATCCTTAAGTGAGCCATCCATAATGAACTGGACAGGGCATATTTTCACATTTCATCTATTTCATACCACCTCAACATTCAACATGCATACTGCTAATTCCACCTCTTGCAAAGATTCATCAGATTAAGATTTCACACCAGCAAGATACATAACTTAATGATACAGATGTATAAAATTAGTTTTTTTTTTGTAAAATTGCTTCCAGTAACTTAGGCTATGAAAAGTTTATGAACACAGAGACTTGACCAAATGTAGGATGGGCAAAGTGATTTTAACTTTCAAACACTGGGATACACAATCTTATCAAAAAGGATGCAAGCTACTTCAGCAAGTTTATAATTGCCTTGTGCAACATTGCCCAGAATCAACAAGGTGTCAGGCTATACCTATTGTGGTGGTGAATGAACAGTGCATCAAACAGCAATTGCAAATGCAGTTTAAAGGTAGATATGAAATATCTACCAAGATTCTGGATTTAGATAAAGCTAATTTCACCCTTCCTCTTTTCTGCCACTTCATACTTTTCGCCCCACTTTCCTAGCTCTGATCAAGTGTTTAAAAATTTCTTCTTTCTCTTTGGATGTTGACAAGTGCTTGTTGTTTTTCCTTATTTTGGATTTCCCAGGGCATGCCCTTTTCTCACTGTTACCGTCAGGTAGATGATACAGAAGCCTGAAGGCACACACTCAGCGATTCAGGAACAGCTTCTTCCCCTCTGCCATCCATTTCCTACATGGACACTGAACCTGTGAACACTACCTCACTTTTTTTAATATACATTATTTCTGCTTTTTGCACAATTTTAATCTATTCAGTATACATAATACTGCAAATCAATTTGATTATTATTTTCTTCTTCTTCTATATTACCTATTACATTAAACTGTGGCTATTAAGTTAGCAAATTTCATGACACATGCCGGTGATAATAAACCTGATTCTGAATCAATGTCCTCAATTCTGCTCCAACCATATGTGTCTTAATTTATTTTGATGGTCTGCACAGAAAACTGAGGATGTTGGAAATCAAGAATAAGAAAAACAACATCCACCCACAAAGAAAAAAAGCAATTTTTAAACACTTGATCAAGACTCGGAAAGTGGGAAAAAAAAGTGTGAAGGGGCAGAAAAGAGGAAGGGTGAGAAAAGAGAGGAAGTGTCAAAGCATGCATCCATTTAACCATTACTAACCATAGCAGTTAGAGAGAACAGAAATGAGAAAAAGAGCTAGTTACACAAAATTATGCTGTTCCTCAAGCTTACGTTGAGCATAGCTGAAGCAATGACAACAATGAGAAAGGGTGAAAACAGGACAGAGAATTAAGGTAAAGGTTACAGGGTCACCCACTGTAAAATAAGCTTCCAGTCAACCATCAGTTTAATACTCATTCTCAGTCTCACATTAGTGTCTTTGGTCTCCTATAGTATTCCAACCATGATCAGCATGAACATAAGGAACAGCATCTGACTCAGTTTGTTGCAGCCCTTAGGAATCTATAATGATTTCCAAGCTTCATCATTTCAGCTTTTGTTGTTCCTTTTCTTTCCTGTCTACCTGCTGGTATTTAAAAGGAAAGTTAACTCATAAACTTTGGTCTACATCCAGACAAAGTATTCTTTCTGCTCTTTACCCTGCACATTCACACTACCTAAAGTCCATTTACTTTCTCATTTTTCCAGTATTGAAGAAGATAATTTCGGATGGAAGAATGAAGTTGTGATTTTAACAATAGAGATCAGTATGTATGAGTTTAAAACTGAATAAGACTAGAACTAATTTATGTCATCAACATACTTACTTGTCCAAGAGAAAAGTCCTTTATAACTAAAGAGCAATGGGATAGCTTACAAGTGAATCAGTATCTTGAATAAATTACATATGCAACAGCTACAAGGAATATTGGAAATTTAAATTCAAGTAAACCTAGAATTTTAGACAATTAATGCCTGTAATCATGTTCTCAAAACTGCCACACTGAGAGAAAACTGCATCTATTTTATCAACACCTTTCAGGTAGGAAATCTGCCTTCCTTATCTCGTCTGACTATTTGCAACTCAAGCTAACCAATACAATTGATTTCTCAGTCATCTCACCTCAATGTAACAGATGAGTAACATTTGTTCCAGCCAGAACACAGATGAATTAAAACAGGATAAAAAGAAACTTAAGGTATAACAAACAATAACTAACAAAATTAATATCATACAGAATAAGTGTGCTTATAAATTTAATCTTGATAGATTTCAGATAACAGTAGCCTGTTGAACCTCCTGTAATTAGTAGCAAATTAGCAACAACTTGGAAACAGTCTGTGTGGCAGGGACAGGAGTGTACGGAAAACAGACAGGTATTCAGATTGGCAGGGTACAAACAGCATTGTTGCCAAAAATTTGCATTGATGCACCATATAAAACAATTGGTGATGGGACAAAAAGTCTGGTGAAGGAGAGGATGGCAGCTGATGAAGACTTGTAATTACAAGAAGTGCAAAGGACGAACTTTGATACAAAGCAAAACTGCCACATTGTCAGAAAACTGCATCTATTTTGAAAAGGTTAAAGCAGCTTTCTCCTAAATCATGAAAAGTTCACAGCAGTGGTGGACAATCCAAAAAGTCTAGGTACACAAATCACCCAGTGCAGAATTTAATCCACAAGGCAAAGGGATGGAAACAAGGGGAGGTTGTTGAATTTATCTGATACCAACATAAAAGCTGACAGACTATAGGCAGTTCTGGGCCTCTCTTGGGGCTGCTATTTAATGGTCACTGCTACTGTCCTTGTGAAGGTGATAATGAGCTTGAATTGCTCCACATTGTGATAAAATAATGTCCACAGTGAAGTTGGACAGTGAGTTACTCTATTTTGATTTGGTGGTAATAAAGTAATGCCAAATGTTGCAGATCAGCCCAACACACAACTTGCAACAGGCAACCTATAAGTGGTAGCACTCTCTTAGTATGACTCTATTATAGCTCAGGGGTCAGAGTTTAGAGTTCAATCCCAGCATCCTCTGCAAAGAGTTTGCAAATCCTCCTTGTAGAATGCAGGGGTTTCCCTGGGTGCTCCAGTTTTCTCCCACAGTCCAAAAATGCACTGATTATTAGGCTAAATGGTCATTGTAAATTGTCCAGTGATTAGGCTAGGTTTAAATCGGGGGTTATGGACTGCATGACTCCTTGGGCTGGAAGAGTCTATTCTACACTGTACTGCTACACAAATAAATATGCCCAAAGTTCTTATTGTTGTATGTTAGATGGATACTGTCAAGAAGTTTACAAGTTTCTACATTACTTTGTGTAGATGCCACGCACTGCAGCATTATTAAATCACTGCTTTAAAATAATCAAGAGTGGGTCAAGATGTTGCTTTGCCAAAGATGGTGCCAGGCTTGTTGACAGTTTTTGGAGTAGCATTCATTCAATTAAGTGGTTTTTTCCTCAATCCTGGCCTGTGCCTTGTGGATGGTGTAAAAGGCTTTGAGAGATCAGGAGATGAGTTTGCTTGCCTTTAGATCCCAGCTTTGAACCTAACATTGACATGGTTCATTCAGCTGAGGGTCCTGAATCATAGTAAGCCTTTGGACACTGATAGTGGGAACTACAATAGTAATAATACATTAGAATATCACTATAAAACAGCTAGATTCCCTCTTGTTTGCAGATGTTGCAGCAAGCAGGCACAGGCTACTTTACTGAGTTGTGCATACAAATTACCTAAACATCCTCTCTTGCTATGAAGAGAATTGTCAATGACTGGGCCTGAAGCTAAGATGACTGTCCTTCAACAACCAACTTGCCTATTTTTATTTGTACTTGGTTTTAATCGATTAAATAAAAACACGTTAATGCAAGTTGAAAACATTTACTTAGTTATCTAACATAGTTATCTTACCTGTCTGAACATCAATTACCATCTGATGGCCTCCCCGCATACCAGGCCGATTGTCTTCACCATCACCTGATGGAAAAAAAACAATTCCTTTTAGCACCTGCTAGAAACCAGAGTTGCAGCGTCACCTTTTGAAGATACAGAGAATACAGATAGCATAAGACTGTATACATGCACAAGGCATTTTCAACAAAGACAAATATGAATGAATCAAGTTACATCTGTCGTGTCTTGCCTTCCAGTGCAAGCTGACTCCTCAAGCCAGGACAATTCTTTTTATTCTAGGCTGGAAAACAGTTCAGCAGCAGTATTGCTGACTACAAAATTGGACATTTGTAAAGTGTCCACACTATTGCATAGAAGTCCTAAAAATCAAAATGCACTGCTGTACAACTTTACTATGTTTAAACCACACATTAAGGAGGGAAAATGAACAGTAAATTTATTCTTTTAAATAGTAAGCCTCCAGATTAGGTCATTGTATTTTTGGACAGTTTTAAAAAGGTTGAACTAAAATCTGTTTGCACTTTAACTTAAATGGATGGCTATGCAATTGCTTCAGTAAGAAGTTCTTTTCACCTTGAAGTCAAAGTCAGGTAAACAAGAAGCAAAGTTCACTACTCTGTCATTTTGGATGAGGTATCAACACATACTTCCATTAATAGCTCACTTCAATCTTTCAGCCCTACACATTCTCTTGTCATGTTTAATCACAGAACAAATTCAGAAGCAGCAAGTAAATATTGAGAATTTATAGCAGAGTTTGTAATTCCTCAATGTATAATGGGTAACATCTAGAATTACCTAAACTTCCTAAAACTGATCTTTGGAATGCACCTTTTCTTCATTACAGGAATATAAAAGTATAAACTCAATTCAAACTATAATTATGGAACAACACTGCATAGGAACAGGTCCTCTACCCACGATGTTGTGCTGTATTATTAAAACCAGTAATTAAATGCCCAACTAAACTAGCCCCTTCTGTTTACACAGGGTCCATGTCCTTCTATACTCTGCATATTCATGTGCCAATCTAAGAGCATCTTAAACAAATCTATCGATTTGCCTCCACTACTGCTCCTAGCAGCGTATTCCAGGCACCCACCATTCTCTGTGAGAAAAATAAAACTTAACTCACACATCTTCTCTGAATTTACTCCTCCTCACCTTAAATAATGACACTCTAGTAATTAGACATTTTGACCCAGGAAGAAAAATAAATTGTCCACCTTATCTCTGCCTCTCAATCTTATAAAACTTCTCCTCATCACACCCAATATGTACCATACTTTCTTGACCAAGATAATTTTCCTCCATATGGGATGGTCACCAAAAATAATTCTAGAAAAGTAAAACTTTTTTGTCAGTCCTTAAAGTATACATTTGCTCAACATACTCCAATATACTTATAATAATGAGGAATTTGGGCTTTGTTGGGACAAATTACAATCAAGGAAAAACAGAATTTGATCAAACTGAATACTGCAATTTGAAAATCAAGGGGCAAAGGCAGGCTTCACAAGATTCATTGAAGGGTCTCTTCAATTTTCAGTATTACATAAGCATAATCTTTCAAGCAATATAACTTGCAATCAAAACTGCTCCTCAAATATCCATTCAGAACAGCATTCTTTTGCTTCACCTGGAGCACTGACCTTTTGTACAGAGATGCTAACGGTAAATTAACCACACCATTAAACTAGGGTTCCTGGACATGCACAAGATCTGCAGCTGCAGACATAAAATGAGGCATCCTAACATAAATGAACGTTGTTACAATGGCCTGCAGCTTCATTCACACAAAACCCATCTGATCAACAGACTGTACAATATCTTTGCATATACAGTTTGACAACAAAATCCCTTTCACCCTTCATTAAATGTGATGGGGAGGTGGTTTGGGGAATGCAGTATCAATTTTCAAACCAATCCAATTACTCTTGCCAAAATACAAACTACAAAATCCACATTAACACATTCCACATCTCCTACCTTTGTTACTTTGAGGGATGATCTGTGTCCATCTGGGCTTGTATTCTTGTTGACTAATGTACTGATTAAACAAACCATCTGTAATTAAAAGAAAATAATGTTTTTGGACGTTGCTGTGCAGCTGAAGTGCAAACTTTGCTTGTCCAATTTTTGAGGTAGTCTTTGACCAGTCATCTTTCCTCTTGTTTGCAATTCAGATTCAATCCACTGGTATAAAGAACACCATCATTTTTGTCAGGTTGTCATTAAAATTCTTATATGGCTTATATGCAATTTGACACTGAATTTCTGTAAAAGCACCCATTCTTTCAGATTTTACCAAGTTTAACTGAGCATGAGGAAATAAGTCAAAAGTATATCGAAAAGCATATATCAAAGCATATGGAAAAGAGTCAAGATCAGATTCTAATTTCTATTGAAGATAATACAAATGAATTCAATCATTAACCAAGAGTCACAAACTACAATTGATCAAAGACTAACAACAAATTAGTAGGATTAACTTCTCCCATAATTGTTCAACAATTCTTCCCCCTTTGCAGCTATAAATAGGGCTTGACTTAAGACCCAAATCAAGATGCTTCACAATGTTAAAGATGATTCCAAGGGAAATTAGTTAGTTAAATTTACAGATTTCCTCATGGTTGATAAAGCATTTGACTACATTTCATCTATTTCCTGTACCTCTACTTTCATCCCTCTCATGCAGAGGAATGAAAATTTCTGAGGCTTTATTTCAACACCACATACAAAACTCCACATACAACATATCAACCACCACCAACCACATCACCCTTCCTTTTCAATATTTCCCAGGAGCTATTCCATTTTCAATTCTTTGAGCTGCTCCTCAATCTCCACCAACCAATCTCCTTCATATTGAACATGTCCCTTTGCCTCTTCCTTTCTCAACAGGAGTTTCATTAGTCCTTTCAGGTCAAGAATGCAGTTGCACTTCTTCCAATCTAACATCTAACAAAGGTGGTAGAAAAGTGCCTCTACTTTGAGAAGTTTGTGCAGTTACAGCATTTCATCTATCAGTTTGTCAAAACTTCAGATGTACAGTATAGAAAATCCTGATTGGTTGCATAATGGCCTGGTGTGGAAATATCAGTGCCCAAGCTTATAAAAAGTGGTACATACAGCCCAGTCTATCACAGGAAAAGCCCTCTGTACCACTGAGCACATCTACAAGGAGCGCTGCCATGAGAAAGTAGTATCCATTATCAAGGGCCCCCACCATCTCTCTTCTCACCATGCTCTCCTCACTTCATCAGGGAGGAGATCCCACACCACCAGGTTCAAGAAGTTATTACCCTTCAACCATCAGGCTCCTGAACTAGGTTGAATAACTTCAGCTCTGAACTGATAGCACAACCAATGGACACACTCTCAAGGACTCCACAACTCATATTCTCAATATTATTTGTTTGTATTTCCACAGATTGCCTTCTTTTGCACATTACTGTTGTTAGTCCTTTTGTGTAGTTCTTCAAGGATTTGTTGTGTTTCTTTGTTCAACCGTGAATGTCTGCAAGAAAATGATTTTCAAAGTTGTATATGGTGGTATACTGATTATTCGATGAACTTCAGTAATAAATTTATATTGAACTATGATGCTGAATTTGGTGTTTATAATGTAGGCACATCTACAATGGAGAAACCAAATACAAACTGAGTGATCACTTTGTGGTTACCTGTATTGAGTTGAGCTCACAGGTCTGACCCCTAACTTTCAGCTGCATGCCACTTAGGTTCTCCATCCAAACTCCATGTGATGAAGACAAATTACCTCAGTGTCCATCTGAGCTGCTGACTAACATTGAGACTGAAAGTGTAAATCCAAACCGCAGCCTTTTATTCTCCACATTAATCTAAAGCTTCCAGCAACTAGGAGACACAAGAGACTGAAGATAATGGAAATATGGAGCAACAAACAATCGGCTGGGTCAAACAGTATGAGCAGGAGGTAAGGAACTGCCAGCTTTTCACATCAAAACTTTACATTAGTCTCCAGTGACTTGCTTACTCTGTAAGATACTGGCCTGTTCTGCCAGAGATCTTCAATAAGTAATACTGACCCCATTTTTAACTGTCTCGTTAGCATGACAAGTCCTGCTTTGTATTAGCTAAAGCTCTGCATTTTATTTCAAATTCTCTTTGTTACTGTTAATTAACAGCTCTCATTAACCTATCAATTAGATTATATCATTAACATCTTGTGCCACAAAAAAACTGACCTCGCCATTATTCCCCCAAGTCCCATCCGACCTCTCCAGCTTCTCTGAAACATAACCTGAAGTTGATTTCTTCCTTTATCTTTTTCTGATAAAGTGTCAACGCAAAATACCAACTCCACCTTTCAGATTATGTCCAACCTAACTGTTTCCAACAATTTGTTTTTGCACATGTTGCATTTTTTCATGAAACAGCAAAAGGCTGAATTCAGGTTCTAAAAGTTAAATATAACATTGTGCTGCCTTTATGGCAGTTATTTAGTTTATAATATTTTTGCTTAGTAACTCGTTTGTTAGCATTTTTAGTTAAAGTTAGGAATGTTTAAGTAAATTCATTTGTCTGTAATATATCGCGGCTGCGATGACGTCACATCCGGTTTCGCCGCGTTTTGTGGGAAAATACCCGTTTGGGATAAACGCAAGGGTGGGGGGCGCTCACATGTGGCGCCACAGCGCAAGCAGTTTGTTCTCTACGCACCAAAGACACAGTGAAAGCAACGCTGTAAGTCATGAGATAATCGATATGTTGAATTAAAATGTTAACACCGATTCTGTTAAAAGTAACGACGGTCGATAAGGTTTATGTTTTCGTTTAGTTAAAGAGTCGGGATAGTTAGTGTTGAAGTGTATTTAAAGCAGTCAATGGAGCAGGTAGATTCTGACTGTATGCTGCACTTTAATGTAATGTAGTTATTGTAGTTTTACCTTTGCAAGTATTCACGATGTAAATGTGATATTTAGAAGGAAACAAACACTGTACCAATCTTGTATTGTTTTATCAACAGTTTTCACCATACGTTAATGTGAAGAGTGAACAGTAAATGGTTAATCTTACTGCGACCTTGTTTTCATTGACTACAGTTTACCTCGACATTTAATTCGGGTTCGTTACACCAGAGCGAGAACGTTACAGTGAAAAAGCGGCATTATCAGGTGTTTCAAGTGCAGCAATGTCAACTCGGTCCAGCATCAAGTCGTTGCCAAAGTCGTTGCCATCCTGCGACAGGGGCAGTAGGGCATCAAGTAAGGCCATCCAAGCAAGAGCTAAAGCAGAAGCCGCCAATGTGCGAGCGTGCTTTGCCAAACAAGAAGTAGAAGTAAAAATGGAAGCGGCTGCCAGAGAAGCCGAAAACCAGAAGGAAGAGGCTGCCAGAGAAGCCGAAAACAAGAGGAAAAAGGCTGCCAGAGAAGCCGAAAACAAGAGGAAAATGGCTGCCAGAGAAGCTGAAAACAAGAGGAAAATGGCTGCCAGAGAAGCCGAAAACGAGTTGGAAAGAAAAAGGGTAGAGGCAAAGTTAGAAGTGCTGAAGCTAGAACGAGAAGCAGCAGCTGCCAGGGTGGAAGCAGAGTTAATAGAAGATGCTGAAGAAATGCATGATCCGGTTGACGGAAAATCTACTTCAGAAAAGATCAGGTTGGAACGCACAAGAGACTATGTCCAATCTCAAATAAGCTGGAAGACTCGTTCTTCCGCTCCACAGTCATTTGATAACATCCCACTTCATGAGGAGTCTCAGAGAGGCCCGACCGCACCACATCCATCCGAGGAAATCAATTTACGCGTGCAACTCCGCAACGAATCCAGGAATGAAAGGGCTCATGACAAGTACTTCTCGACACCAAACTTACCAGATTTGGGGAGAAGAGAGGCAAAGACCGAGTCCAGAACAACAAATTCCATAACAGATGTACGCCCTCAGTCGTATACCCGCAGACATGTTCCCTCAGCCCGCATGCCACTTGCAGCCAAACCCGTAGCATGGTATTTAGCACAACGGGATCTCATCACTTCAGGACTATACCAGTTCAACGATAAACCTGAAAATTACCGTGCATGGCACTCCACATTCACCAATGCTATCGACGGAGTCCAGCTCAGAGCAACCCAGAAGTTGGATCTTATGGCAAAATGGCTGGGAAAAGAATCATGCGAACAGGTGAGACGCATACATTCAGTGTACATCAACAAACCTGAGCTAGCATTGAAGAAAGCATGGGAGAGACTTCAGGAGGGCTATGGGGCCCCCGAAATTATTGAAGCGGCGTTATGCCAACGTTTGGGAAATTTTCCTAAGGTGTCAGCCAAGGACCACACTAAGCTAAGAGAATTCGGAGATTTACTCATGGAGATTCAAGGCGCCAAAGAAGATGGCTACTCAGCTGGTCTCGTATACCTAGACACTCCAACCGGGATTAGACAAATCGTGGACAAACTTCCATTTGGGCTGCAGGACAGGTGGTTGTCCGTTGCCTCAGAGTACAAGGAAGATCACAGAGGTCGATTTCCTCCCTTTGAGTATTTCACTAGGTTTGTGTGCAAGGAGGCGAAGAAGCGAAATGATCCTAGCCTCATAGGTCCAGGAAGCAGTACAATTTACACCAAGCCAGATAGATCCTCTTCGAATAATTTCAACATTATTAAACCAGTCTCAGTGCTTAAGACTGAAGTCTTTACAACTAACAACGACCCTAGCAAGAATTGTCCATTGCATAACAAACCCCACCCCCTCAAGAAATGCAGAACGTTTAGGGAAAAACCCCTTGAAGAGAGGAAGGTCCTTCTCAAGGAGAAAAGAATATGTTTTAAATGCTGTTCCTCGACCTCTCACTGTGCTAGAGAGTGTACGATCGCCATGAAGTGCCAGGAATGTAATAGCACTAATCACGATGGGGCCATGCGTCCCGGCCCGATACCGCGAACCAACAACGCTCCTTCACCCCCACAACAGGACGGCGGGGAGGGAGAAGCTCACTCCAGGACAACTGTTGTCAGCTCGAGCTGTACAGAAGTTTGCAGTCAAGCTCAGTCAAGCCGTTCTTGTTCAAAGATCTGTCTCACTAAGGTGTACCCTAAGGGAGCCAAAGACAAGGCCATCAAAGCCTACGTAATTCTGGATGATCAGAGCAATCACTCGCTAGTCAGTCCAGAGTTCTTTAACTTGTTCAGCATTGAGAGTGAGCAGTTCCCATACTACCTTAGAACTTGCTCAGGCAACATGGAAACTTACGGAAGGAAGGCTGAAGGCTTCCAGATCGAGTCCCTGGATGGTAAAGTCGTCATCTGTCTCCCTCCACTCTTAGAGTGCAATGAAATCTTGAACAACCGCACTGAGATCCCGACGCCAAGTGCGGTGCTACACCAGCCATATCTCCACCACATCGCCAAACACATCCCAAAACTGGATCCAAGAGCAGAAATACTCCTGCTATTAGGGAGAGATGTTCTCCGGGTACACAAGGTTAGGCAGCAGGTCAATGGACCACATGACGCCCCCTCTGCGCAACGCCTGGATCTGGGTTGGGTGGAATTGGAGAGGTGTGCCCTGGCAACATACACAAATCGACGGTTAACACACTCAAGACCAATGTGCTAGAGAGTAGCCGCCATTTGATTCTTCAACCCCGCACAAGTTCCATGTGTGTCCAGGAAGCACAACAAGGCTTTTACAAGCGCAAAGTAACTGACGAGACGCTGGGTCAGTCAGTCTTCGCTCAAATGGAGCATGATAATAAACTTGCTCCATCGGCTCAAGACGTCATCTTCTTAAAAACAGAGGACACCAAGGTCTTCAGAGACAAAGCAAATAGTGGGGTCGCCCCACTACCTTTCAGAGAACCACGCCAGTGCTTGCCAAACAACAAAGAGCAGGCAGTCAAGCGGTTCAAATCCTTGCAAAAAACCCTGAAAAGGAAACCTGAGATGCAGCAACGCACCCGATCGACCCACGAGGTACTGTGCACACTAATGGCAGAGGTCACAGCCATTATAAATGCACGACCACTCCTACCCGTGTCTTCTGACCCGGAAAACCCCTTCATACTCTCGCCATCAATGCTCCTTATGCAGAAGGCAGGAGCTGCCCCTCCACCAGGGGACTTCTCTGATAAGGATTTGTACACAAAGCAATGGAGACAGGTCCAGGCCCTGGCAAATCGGCTCTGGTCTCGTTGGAGACAGGAATATCTACCTTTGTTGCAACACAGACAAAAGTGGACAGAATCCCGCAGGAACCTTCAAGTTGGAGATTTAGTCCTGCTCAGGGACAAGCAAATCACCCGCAACTGCTGGCCAATGGCCAGAATCACTGCCACATTCCCTAGTCGAGATGGACATGTCAGGAAAGTCGAGTTGAAAACTACCGACCAAGGTGATGTGAAAATTTACCAAAGGCCAGTTACAGAAGTCATTCTACTTCTACCTAATGACTGATTTAGAGACTGAAGTTTTGTATTATGTTCATTGTGACCTTACGAAGGTCAAGCGGGGAGTGTGCTGCCTTTATGGCAGTTATTTAGTTTATAATATTTTCGCTTAGTAATTCGTTTGTTAGCATTTTTAGTTAAAGTTAGGATTGTTTAAGTAAATTCATTTGTCTGTAATATATTGCGGCTGCGGTGACATCACATCCGGTTTCGCCGCGTCTTGTGGGAAAATACCGGTTTGGGATAAACGCAAGGGTGGGGGACGCTCACATGTGGCGCCACAGCGTGAGCAGTTTGTTCTCTACGCACCAAAGACACAGTGAAAGCAACGCTGTAAGTCATGAGATAATCGATATGTTGAATTAAAATGTTAACGTCGATTCTGTTAAAAGTAACGACGGTCGATAAGGTTTATGTTTTCATTTAGTTAAAGAGTCGGGATAGTTTGTGTTGAAGTGTATTTAAAGCAGAAGGAAACAAACACTGTACCAATCTTGTATTGTTTTATCAACAGTTTTCACCATACGTTAATGTGAAGAGTGAACAGTAAATGGTTAATCTTACTGCGACCTTGTTTTCATTGACTACGGTTTACCTCGACGTTTAATTCAGGTTTGTTACACCCGAGCGAGAACGTTACAAACATTAAAACATATACATTATTTAAGTTTGCTCCTTTCTGTTCCCTTACAATTAAACACACCCCATCTAATGTGGCAGGGAGACACAGGCTAATTTATTTGTGTGAAAGGCCAACACCATGTGAATCATCCTGGGACTGAAGTTAACCCACGAGCATCTGTTCTGGTATTGAAAGTTAGATAAAAGATTGTTAAGTTTCAACCTAAAGTAGTATTTCTGCAATACATCACCTTTCAATTATATTTTCCTGCTAACATTTAAATTTATCAGCTTAGACTCAGATTATTCAAATGATATTAGAACATTCCCAACGCACAAGATGTTTTAAAATTTCATCACAGAGCCATGTTACAAACAGTCTTTAATATTTCTTTAACATATTGGAACAATTATTCTTTAAGATCCTTAGTTCCAGATTATTGTATGGTTCCTCAAGAATTTGTGAAAAAGCAGGAAGATGAAACAGGTACTTCTAAGTGAAACATGAATGTCAAGATTTAGACCCACATGTGGAAGTAGTCCTGTCTGTCAAAAAAAAAGTAATCTGGGTTATCTTCAAGGACGGAACAGCAGAAAATAGCAATTTTAAGACTTTGTATAATACAGAACAAAATAACATGCCAGTCAGAGCCCCCCAAAATGTTGTGTCCAACCAACTGAAAACACACACACTCAAACTGCCAGCACTTTTATCCTCAACCTCAATGCCCATCTGTTTAGGGTTTATAAATACCGGTATATTTATAAACAACCCAAATACCTGCAGATTCTCACACACTGGTTTGGAAATTGCACCATCTCAAATCACAAGACTCTGCAGCGGATAGTGAGGTCAGCTGAGAAGATCATCAGGGTCTCTCTTCCCGCCATCATGGACACTTACACTACATACTGCATCCGCAAAGCAAACAGCATTTATGAAGGACCCCACCCACCCCTCATACAATCTCTTCTCCCTCCTGCCGTCTGGGAAAAGGCACCAAAGCATTCGGGCTCTCACAACCAGACTATGTAACAGTTTCTTCCCCCAAGCTATCAGACTCCTCAATACCCAGAGCCTGGAAAGATACCTTACTGCCCTATTGTCCTGTTTATTATTTATTGTAATGCCTGCACTGTTTTGTGCACTTTATGCAGTCCTGGGTAGGTCTGTAGTCTAGTGTAGTTGTGTTTTTTTTTTCTCTGTGCTGTTTTTTATGTAGTTCAGTCTAGTTTTTGTACTGTGTCATGTAACACCATGGTCCTGAAAAACGTTGTCTCATTTTTACTATGTACTGTACTAGCAGTTATGGTCGAAGTGGCAATAAAAGTGACTTGACTTGACATGTCTGAAGAAGAGTCTTGGCCCAAAACATTGACTGTTTATTCATTTCCATTGAAGGATGTTGCCTGACCTGTCTCTTAAGCATCTTCATATCAAATGATACTGCATACTCCCTTAACTGGTGCTGGATAATGCGCTGATTTCAGTAATCATCACAATCTTTTGACTTAATACACCACACTAATGATACACAACTTTCAGTTTGAAGCAAGTTAAACAAGCATAAACAGTCTTGATGAAGGATCTTAGCCTGAAATGTCAAATGTATATTCCTTTCCATAGATGCTGCCTATTCTACTGAGTTCCTGCAGCATTTGGTGGGTGTTGCTCTCAATTTGCAGAATCTCATGTTTCAGCATAACCAGTGCATTGTTCTTACAGCTCTTCTCATGTACAAAATACTTCATGATGAGGAAGTTATCTTCCCTGTTAAACTTTGTTAGAACTTTCTGAACTCAATGAAGCAGAACTACTTTAACTCTGTAACATAAGTTACTTTGGCCTATTGCTGATAACAGCAAGTCTGAAAAGAAGCACTTTAAACTTTGAAGTGTTTCAACTTTCTTAGTAATGTTTCCATTATAGCAGGCTGGCAAATGGACACAGGTTTAAAAAGTCAAAGTGCACAAACTGCAGAATGTACACATTAATTCTGAAAAATTATACTTCAAACTGATTTTGTGATCCAAGCAATTCAAATTAAAATTCAAGTTGAACTTCTGAAATTAATAGCTTGCAGTTAAATTTCAACCTCTTGATCAGATCAATATACATATGATTAACTAATATGTTTCCCAAATGGATCAGCTGTTGAAATATAGAACTCAAAACTGAGACAATGTAAGTGAAGCCTGCAGCAGTTCCTTTCCCAGGAGCAAATGGAATAATAATAATAAGGCACAAGAGAATAGTACACAAGGGCACAGATTCAACACATTATTTCAGATACAACTATCAACAAATCTCTGCTCGGTCACTGCCTCTGTAGTTGTTGCATAAACCATATTCCACATAGTTTCGGACACTCTGCCCAAAATACACCAGTCTGACACAAGAATAGGAATTTAATTATGAATGAACTCTTCTTGGGCTTCCAGCTGGGTGCAACTATCAATTATAACCAACATTTCAATGACAAGCTCTGCCATCTTCTTCAAGGCGATGCTTGGGTATGTCTAGTCTGGTGGTATTTATACTCCCATTATCCCTCTCTCCTGATTGGTTAGTCCTCATCCAATCAGGTTCAAACTCTCTCACCTTGTTTACAAATTCCAGTTCTTGCTTAGAGAGAGACCTATGCCTTTGTTAAAATTATTTTCCTCTTATTTTATTTCAATGATTCCTTTACCAAGCAGCCCCAAAAGCCATTGGTGTGGCAGTGTATTTTGTGCCGAAGTCAATCCTATGGCCATTGCGAATCGCCGATTTCTATGGGTAATCCAAACGAATACACATCGTCTGTTCCTTGATGCGAGTTTCCACCGTGCATCCCATCTGCTTGGTCAATATACACTGCTCCACATTCACAGAAAATCCTGTAAACAAACGCCAGTCAAACTAAGTCCCAGGTTATCTTTGACCCGCAAAAGGTGTGACTTGATCTTCCTTATGGGTTTGTGAATGGTATTAATCCAATATTTCTTCAGGTTCCTGGCGATCCTTCCAGAAACTGTGGAAATATAGGAAGACGGGAGGAAGCGACAGGTCCCTCCCTCATTGTTAAGTTTCCTGGTTTTGTTGAATTTACCGTAGATTCCGTACTACAGAGTGCACCTGATTAAAAGCCGCAGGCTCTAATTTTAGAAAGAAAATCAATTTTGTACTTGTACAAGCCGCACCGGATTTTAGGCCGCAGGTGTCCCACGTTGTAATATGAGATATTTACACAGAAAGATATTACACGTGAGGATTTTTTAACTTTTAATTAAATCCGTATGGTAACATAAACAAATACATATTGCAAATGCTTTTTTTCGAACCGTGCCTGTAACACGGCTACTTTTAAATATACATACGTATCGGTAAATTACGTTGCGTATACTTTTTTTACTGAACAGTGCACGAACAACATTCCAATATCTCCTAACGACTGGTAAAAAAAATATATATACTGCAGCCTAGCAGGAAAAGTTATTGATCGCCTTTAACTTAAAAGCAGCGTTCTCGCGCGGGTCTAATGCGCTCCCCCCCACCTTTCCGTTTATCGCAAACCGGTATTTCCCACAAGACACGGCGAAACCGGGTGTGACGTCATAGCATCCCGGGATGTAGTACAGAAAACAAATATAGTTAAAACACTTCTAACTTTAACTAGAAAATACTAACAAATGAATTACTAAGCGAAAATATTATAAACTAAATAACTGCCATAAAGGCAGCACAATGCTTTTCTTCGAGTGTTTTCCATGTTGATGAGGGTGAGTACAAATGACTGATTTACAATAATTTAATTGTGAAAGTGCGCTTGATTTATCGTACAATTTCATTGGACCTCTGTGAACTACACATCAATTTTATTGGTCTACTGTTACGAGGCAAAATGTTTTTGGCGGCATGAAAAAAAACCATGCATTAGCCGCACCGTAGTAAAAGCCGCAGTGTTCAAAGCTGTTCAAAGCGTGGGGAAAAAGTAGCGGCTTATAATCCGGCATCTACGGTAATTATTAATTAAATTTTCCTGAATTTGCACATCTGTATTTTTTAAAAATGATGATTAAGCAATGTAATTAGGTAGATATAGGGAAGTGATTTCCTTTGGTGGGAATCTAAAACAGTATAATTATAAATATTAGAGCAAGGCCATTCAAGGGTGAAACTGCGAAGCAAATTCTCTACCACCAGGTGTGTTAGAGTGTTTTTTGGGGTTAGCACATATAGCTAAACTTCAGTGACTAACTTCAGCCACAGTCTACAGATGTAAAGATTAATTGTGGATTAAATCTAAAATGCAGCTCTTAACAATGGGTTCCCAAGAACCGTGAAACCACAGTTAATTGGAAGACCAGACAATTCTGATAAAATTTGTTATTTGGGTGCAGAGGGAGTTACAAGGGTGGTATGTAGTTCGAAGGAAGCAGTGTAAAATAGAGAACCGTCCTTTGATCGTTAGCACATAAAAGTGTTGGGTTAGGCAGGCGTTTCTCCTCCGAAAAGGATCTGAATATATGATGCCTGCAATGTCTCATTTTGTTGAATAAAGTAACTACTTCACATCTACCAGTACTTCTCTCTGGTGATTTTATTCACGTGACAAGATGTACAATAAATGTAGAAGTGTTGTGGTTGTTGAGTTGATAAACACTGAGGGTAACAGAAAGGGGATGAATCAACTTCAAAGATTAGTGGAGTCCGTAAACTAAGCAGTCCTAATCTAAACAAAGTACCAAACAGACCCAATGGCCTTCTCTGACATTTTCACCAGCCTTCCTCTGGTCTAGACTGACTGAAATTGGTAATTGTGATCTAAGTAATAAGTTTTAAATCTGCCAAATTCAAATGAAAAATGGCAATCAAAATCTCACCTTGTTTCACAAAGGTCATCTCTTTGGCGTCAAGTTCTGTATTAAGTAAAACTCACATTCAATTCCAATTAAGTCCAATTATCTCCAAAAGGCAAATCAGCCAGTTGCATATGGGTTATACAAGTAGGCCTGGGTTACACAAGAGTCCTGTCCCTGAGAGATGTCGGCAAGCCAAGTTTTCCACAAATCAGAAACATCTGTTTTCCTTAGTTGTGTATGGGTTATACAAGCAGGCCCTGGGTTACACAAGAGTCCTGTCCCCGTGAGATGTCAGAAAGCCAATTTTTCCACAAATCAGAAACATCTGCTTTCTAGTGCCACCCCAATTGTTATACCCATATTGCTATGTTTTCATTTCATTGACTAATCACCCTATCACCATCCATAACAGCAATGGAATGTATGTAATGTATCCAGTCATTAGTGAATGCATGAAAGATTTATGGGTTTAAAAATTTATGAGAGAATTTGACTCATGTTGGAATTTCACAAGTTATGTCATTGATAGCCTGAGGAGCATTCATCCACCAGAAGAAACTTGATAGACCAGACATGAAATGAAGCCAATTATTGGAGATCCCATGATAAAATTCTGCAATGGTACCCAAGTTCTTCTTAGGTTCTGGTCAATACTGATTCAACTACAATGGAAAACAATTAAGTCAGACACAGAAATGTATCAGAAGGGATGCAAGTAAGAAAATTGCTGCTACTTTATTTAGTTGGCCAATTTGATTTAAATGATTGCCCACATTTGCGCAAAGACTGGGCTTGTACTCTAAAGTTTACAAAGTTCAACAGAGATGAACAGGAATGGTAACTCACTGGGTGCAAATGTCTGCTTCAAATTAAGGAGTCAGGTTTTCAGGACTGAGGAAAGAATAAATTTCTTTATCTGAGGAGAAAATCTTTGGAATTCTCTGTCCAAGAGGGTGAAGAAATACAGCAAGTACAATCAATGAGAGAAATTCTTGGGATATTAAAGGAACAAAGCAGAAGAGTGACTCAGAGTTAAAATATAAACCACAATCCCAGTGAATGGCAAAGAGGACACAAGGAGCAAAATGGCCGAAACTTGCATCAAATTTTTGAGTTTTTATGAATGATTTGATATTCTGCAAAATAATTCAACATTTTTTTTTAAATCAACAATATGCCAAGATCCTGGATTTCATTTTAAGTCATAAATTCCTATAGGCTGACAATTGTAATTTGATGTAGCCATGGAGATGACTGATGAAGTGTTGTGCCTTTTGCAATACATTTCCCAACTCAGAAATAGCACAACTACCACAACATCAGAAAAGAAACTAAATTACTAAGATCCAGACAAGAATCAAGCAGAACCAATCAATGCCATTGATAGCCTCCTAAGTATACATTCTTGGGAAAGTTACATCACAAAAATAAAAACAAAACGAAAATTCAGTACAGTTGAATCAAATTAACAATAATGGCATGAGGATACTCAGCAATATTTCAGTCATGTCTTTAATTACACTATTTTAATTTGATATTTGAAAATTGACATTGCATTGTCAATTATTCCAATTTACCACATGACCTCAAATGGTTGATGAAAATCTGAAATCATCAAGATTATCACGTTCACAACGAAACTATACACATCACTATTTATTTGCAAGCCGTTACATAAATGGAATCCTAGGCACAAGTCTTAATCCTGCATTGTGGCCCTCGGAAACACATCTTGCCTTGGCATCCATCAGTATCAGTCATTAACTCCAAGCTCAAAATCATGAAAGGAGGTGCTGGAATTATTTTTGAAGATAAGTAGCATTACCAATTGCACTTTCTCGATTTACATAGGAAGCACCAAGATAAACAATATACTCACCGCTGACAGCTTTCTCAATTAGTCCTTCACAAGCATCAAAGTCACCTTTCAGAACCAACTTGTCATGCAGCTCAGTTAGCATTGGATGCTCCAATGCAATCTTAGTTTTCTTCTGCAGTGACTCAAAGGCCTCAGTGTAGTTGTGCTGACGGAAGTGTTTCAAGCAGAGCCTAATGGCTTCTTGTTCACGGTACTACTGGAACATAAGGAAAAAGTGACCACCATTTTTATGCTGTGAAATATTTTGTGTCCAGTAATGTTAACATGCCAACACTAATTTATTGCAACATTGAAGGAATCTATCAGGCTTTTACAAGCTTGGAACTCAATCACATTCCATTAATATGTCCTAACTGAGAGGTAGCTAGTATAAAGAGATAATAGGGAGGGATGAAGTAGGGACTGGCAGGTAATAGGTGGAGCCAGATACATAGATGAACAGATGGAGCCAGGCAAGAGGGAACGAGGAATCAGAAAACAGTAGTTGCTGTGTGACAGGTAGAAGCAGACAAGAGAAAGGAAGAGGCCTGATGGAGCCAGATGAGTTCCCTGCATTTGGTTCCACCTATTGCCAGCCAATCACTGCCTCACCTCTGTAGACCGTCCACGTTCCCTCTAAACTTAGTCCTCATGCAGGCTCACAAACCAAAATGCTGACTATCCTTTTGCCCCACAGATGCTGCTTGACCCAGAGTTCCGCCAGCCATTTGGTTATTGCTCCAGATTCCAGCAACTGCAGTCTCGACTCTTTACAACGTTTGGGGTTCCACTTAAAAGACATAAGACTTTGAACATGAGAAAATTCAAACAGGTAATTTGGCTCCCAAAGGATATTTCTTTTAAATTTTATTGACAAATTCTGAGCTAAGCCTCATGCCTCATTTTACTGACAGTATGTCAAAATACAGCCCAACTCAGAAATTTGAAGCTAGTCAATGCAAGGTTTTAACATGCACAAACTAACCTAGATTTATAAGTTCTACTACAGTATGTCAAAATAGTGTTTTTTACCAAACTACAAGTTACTCTCCAAAGTAACTTCATATTAGCATGTTGCACAAATTAAGTTAACATATTGGTGCCAGAAAAACAAGTAGTAACCAAATGATTGAGCAAACTAACTTTAAAAGTGCTAATGTAATGCTACTGTCTGTCCTCATTTGGTATGAATATTAACTTTTAAAGAAAGTTACTCATAGAATAGGGCATTGGGGTAGAGTTGAACCATTACTGCTGATCCCCAATTCCTCTTGAAGTGACCACTGTACTTAGAAACAGATACCAATTCTCTCAGTACTCATAATTCAGTGTGAAAAATCCATTACCTTAAATGATAAATTGTGTAAATTGTGCAGTGGTCTAACTATTCCCCAAGTCACCAGACACATTCAGTGATATCCTCAACAGGGTTATTGTTCCTGAGCAAAAAAGAATAAAGACCAATTTCTCTCGCTGCACCGTTGTCCCACCTTTCTCACAACCTCTCAATAAAGTCAGAATCAAAATTTAAACTGACTGGAACAGAACTAAGAATGTTCAATGATTCTGTGGCATAACTTTAATTCCATCTTGCCACTCAGAAAAGACCATAAAAGATTTATGCTGGAAAAGATTTTTTCTCCCTTTATCAATAAAATAGTAGAATACTCAGATTGTTCACAAAGAGTCCCTTGAATGTTCCCAATGTATCATCAGCAGCAGCACCTCCAGCCGTGCATTCCACACACTTGGCACTTGATGTAAAAAACAACTACCTCTGGCAACTCCCCTCTACTTTCCTCCAATCACCTTAGAAGCATATACTTTCATATTAGCCATTGCCACCCTGGTTAAGAAAACACTAGCTATCTACTCCATCTATGCCTCTTATCATCTTGTATACCTCTATCAAGTCTCCTCTCATCCTTCTTCACTCTAAACAGAAAAGCTCTAGCTCATTCAACCATTCCTCAAGACAAATCTCTTCCTCATCCTCACTGAAGCTTCCACATTCTTCCTGTAATGAGACTTCCTGTATTGAGCACAATATTCCAAGTATAGTCTAACCAAGGTTTTATAGAGCTGCAAAATTATTCTCATGACTCTTGAACAATCCTGACTAATGAAGTCAACACACCATATGCCTTCTTAAACACTCCCCAAAGTTGCCATACAATTTGATAGGATGTATGGACTTGGATCCCAAGATCCCCCAGTTCCTCCACACTGATAAGAATCTTGCTGTTATCTTAGTAATCAGCTATCACATTCCACCTTCCAAACACTTCCCACTCCATCTGCTACTTCTCAGCCCAGCTCTGCATCCTGCCAATGTTCTGTTGTAATGTACAACAACCTTCTACACTATTCACTCCACCACCAACCTTCATGTCATCTGTAAGCCCACCCTTCCAACTTCCTTATCTTGCTACCATGCACTGTCTTTTGTGGGCAAACCAATTCCAAATCCACACAGTCAAGTTTCCCTGGATACCATGCCTTCTGAATTTCTGAATAAGAATACCATGGGAACCTTGTGAAATGCCTTACTAAAATCTACATACACCACATCCAATGGTCTACCTTCAATTTGTTTTGTAAGTTTCTCAAAAAATTTAGTAAGGCTCATAAGGCGTGACCTATTCTCTCACAAAGCCACGCTATTACGAATCAGACCTTGCTTCTCCAAATGCTCATAAACATTGTCTCCAAAAATCTTCTCCAATAATTTACCCATCAATGATGTCAATCTGATGAAACTTCAAGATCATCCTAATGAATAAACTTCTGAGGCACTCTTCATTACAGCCTCTCCTAAATTAAGAGGAACTGGTGATGCAAGAGTTCATGCTATTCCCTCACAGCTCCAGGGACCCAGATTCAACCCTGACCTCATGGAGTTTGCACACTCTCACCATGGCAACCTTACTCCAGGTGCTCAGGTTTCCTTGCATGTTTCAAAAACAGCGTTGATTAGGTTAATTGGCTACTATAAATGTAGAATAGTGGCAAAATGAAATCAAGAGTACTGATAAGCATGTCAAGAAAACAACAATTTGCAGGCAGGAATACATTAAAATAAAGAAGTGGGACTGATGGATTTGCAAAATTAACCTGAAGGGCTGAATGGACTCATTACATTAAATTCTAAATATTGATAACCAGGTACCCTCTGTGTAACTAGACAGTGAATTGCAGGATTTAAACACAAATTCTCATGTGCAATTTGGTGGGGGTACCTATAGGTGGTGGCAGTTTCTCACTTCAACTACGTAACCTTGTCCTTCTTGGTGATAGTGCCTCTGGTTTGGAAAATTCTGTCAAAGTAGCCTGGATGAATAACTTCAGTGCGTTTTTTTAAATAAAGAGTGAAATCCAGGTTACTCAGCCTCTGATCTTCTCTGCTAGCCACAGTATTTACATTTCTTGTTAGTAATAACCCTGAGGATATTTGATGCGAAGGACAGAATTATGGTAATGACTGTCAAAGATAGATTTGAGTGGTAGTTAAGACTACAATTCCCTCACATGGTTGTGACACAAACACAACGTACCACTTATTCACCCTTGCTGAATGCTGTATAATGCCTGCTTGGTAGTAAATATTTAGAATCAGTTTTATTATCACTGACACTTATCATGAAATCTGTGGCCAGTTTAGAAGGCGCTACTGGGAAAATAATTACTGATTCTCTGAAAGAAGTGAATATTGTTCCTTCAAGAACAAACTCCTTGAAGCCAAACTCAGTTTGCTTTGTACAGATTCCGAAGTTTAATGAACTGATGGAAAAATTGCTTTAAGATTTTAATCAAAGCCCAGACCCAAAATGTTGATTCGTGTTTCTTGCTGTAGAAACTCACTGACCAGCTGACTAGTGTTTATTGTTTTTTGCTTCAGCATTTCAGAAACTGCATTTTTTTGTTGCCTTTAGTTGAGAATGGGTGTGCTTTAAACATTTTTACCAATTTTAACCCACTCACCAGGAATTGCTGGTAGTTTACGCAAGGAACCATGATCATTAAAAACTGACAAGGAGACAGTATGCACATACAATGAAAAACCTACTTAAAGCCAACTGAGGAAAACCAGGAAAGAACACGTACATCATGCTCAACCTATACTTCAAGTGTAAACTTCAAACAAATATCAAGAAGAAATTCAGTCACTTTTCATCAAAGCATTTCTTAGCATTCACTAGAATCCATCCCAAGTGGATTCAATCTAGATTACAAGTTGATAACTAATGGGCTTTTACAGGCTTCTACACACTTCAATAGAAGCAACAGTGGATAAAATTAGATTTTCAAAGTAGCTACACATAGAATCATTTCAATTTCATTTCATTCCATTCACTTTTAAGGCTCAACAGTCCTGTTTTGCAAATCAGGAAGTATTTTAGTTAGAGCATTCTAAGCATTCTGAATTGAGCAAGATTTAGTTATGGCCAATTTCCCAAAAAATGCACAATTATGAGGTAATTTTCCAATGGTTCGATTTATCAGTTGCTGGGGGTGGGGTGCAAAGGAGGGGATGGGGTCTTGAAAATAATTGCATTTTTGAAGGTCTTCACTTAAATGACGCAAAAGCTTCATTTGTCAACAGTAGAAAAGATAGAAGTGTTATTAAAGAACAGTTAGACAAGTTAAAACAAAAATCAGTGACATTTGTTTGCTGCTTCAGCCCAGATTTCAGAAACACAGGAATGGAATTAAAATTTACTTCAGTTTGATAAAGGCCAAATTAAAACCTGTATCAACCTGCCATGCAATTTTTTTTTTTAAACATGGGCTTTAGAACAAATTCCTCTCTTTCAGCACATCACTCTTTTGGAGTGAAGATTTATTTTTGCTAATCAACGAATTAATTGTAATAATTAAAACAACATATCCAAAGCATAAAGTAGTATTTAAGTTCTGTATTTAAATTCTGACAGAGAGGAAGTGTTTTACATAGAAGATGATATATTACTCCTACCTTGCTGTACCAGTTAAGGCAGGGTTGTACAATATCTGGTTCATCTATTCCATGTATTTCAACATACCAGATGCTGAAGTTAAAGCTAGGACCCCAGGACATTAATGGAACTGAAAAGAAAAGGATGGAAAGAAAATAGTTTCATGCCCATATTTGATATTCTGTAGTTTTATACAAAATTAATATATTTTTCTACATCACTTATTTACTTATTCAATAACTATAACCAAAAATAGATTTAAATTATCATGACATTTTAAAGAAAAGATTTGACAGAGAATGCAGAGGGAAAATAAACCAATCAATGCTCAGAAAAAATATTAAACATGAAGTTACCTGTATTAAAGCCTAACAAATAGAATTTGTGCAGTTTTTTGTCAACTGTACATCCATTAATGAGTATTCACTTCACTTTCATCTGTTCAAACTGAACTCTATAATCCCATTATAAAGTCACTTTTATAAGATAAAAAAAAATTGAGCAATGCTACAAAGCTATTTCAAAATATGTTTCTTCTTAGCAGATGATGCACATGAATACATTCCCTCTATCAGACTAGAAAGAAGCACTGTACAAGAGATAATTAATGGACTTCAAAATCATTCAGCTTGGAGGTGGTTCTAATTCTGTTTGAAGACAAGGCTGAAACAACTTTTATTCAGTGTTTTTATGCAGCTCACAGCACATTCCGGACTTAACTAAAACAAACAATTAATTGAAACCACTTCATGATTAGATGATGCTATGTTCACTAATAACAGACCAATACTATGTATAAAATAGATAACCTATTGGAGGGTTTACTTGAAAGTCGAAATGATGTCTGAACTACACTGATTATCGAACAGTACAGTAAAGGAACTACTTAGTTCTTCTGCCCATTTTTCAGTGCTGGCCATCATACCATTTCCCATTTGCCTACACATGGTCTACATCTCTCCAATCCCTGCCCGTTTATGCTCTACATCCTTCCATTCCCTGCCAATTCATTCATCCATCTAAATGCCTCTTAAATGCTATTGTATTTCCTTTTACCACCTTCTCATACAGCATTTTCCAGGTACCTACCACTGTGTAAACAAAAAACATAACCTTTAAATTTCCCTCCTCCACCTTATTTGACATTTCCACACTGGGAAAAATACCTTCCACTTAACCTATTTCTACCTCTCATAATTTATACATTTCTCTCAGGTCACCCTTAGCCTCTGACATTTCAGGAAAAACAATCCATGTTTGTCTATTTTCTCCTTATACACCCCAATCCAGGTTATCGGCTTCTGTATATTCTCCAGAACTTACACCACCTTCCCCTGTAATGCAGCGCCCAGAACAGCACACAATATAGCACCCAGAACTGCGTCAACCAGGCAGGACATAAACTCCCAACTGGTTTACAGGAACACAAAATGGCTGTACAGAGACTGTCACTAATCTTGGAACATGAAGACTGAGGACACCACTTTAACTGGGACACTGTGCAGGTTCTGGCGCAGGCAAACACAAAGCAGGCACGACAACTTTTTTTTTAGAAACGTGGTTCTCTTCTGATAACCCTGTAAACAAAACTATCAAAATAGACACCACCTACGAACCCCTAAGAACCAAAGAAACATGAGCCAATAGAATTCAAAGATCAACTGAAGGGGAAGCCAATCTGGACCAAGGCAAGCGAACAGGAGCGAGCACTCCCAGAGAGAAACACCAACAATGTCGCACTGAGGATGACACCTTGACTGGTGATGGAACATCTAGCTAACTGCCAAGCTCAGTGACCAGTGCAACATCAAACACCTCAACCCAAGCTAACAATATTTACCACCACCCTGAGCATAACACCCAAATGTAGCTTAATCAGAGTTGTACACTACGGCAACCTGGCATCCCAAATTTTATACTCGATAACCAACTGATAAATCTTTAAATATTTCAGTACAGCCAATTCTTCATGCCATGAAAAATACTTATGTAACAATTTGCAAAAGCCAAATGAAATCTTAACCAGTTAAAATATTAAGGTATCACAGTATTCAGTGTGAATCATAGCAGTGGAAGCACACTGATAACTTTACAAGAATGAATATTACATATTAATATACCATGGGTTGCCATATAATTACATTTGCCAGATACGATGTGAGCTTCAAGGATGTTTAAACAAACACAATGGATTCCAATAAGCATTTCTAAAATAGAAATCTGCTGGCCCCCTTTATATTTCTATACAGAAGCTCTAATACTTGGTGCTTTCAGTACAGCCTTTCCGTGTTACCCAATTTTAAAAAATCAACTCTAGGCCATCAAAACTGAAACTTTACCATTGTTTAAAAGGAAATAAAACTAAGGTGCAAGGATGAGACCTCCCAAAACAAAGGCATGAAGTTCTCACTAAAAGTGAAGCTCTACTCCAGTAACATAAGCAATGAGCCTCATTCTTTTTTGAAGTGGACTGCGGAAGGAATATAACACTCAAAATGATGCACAACATATCTCAGAACAATGAAACAAGTAAAATCACCAAATGGAAAGTTCCACTCTCACAAATAAACTCATGTTAAAAAGATGGGAGAGGGGGTGTTAAGAGGTACTGAAGTAATTTTAAAAAACATTCAATGTGGAACTTGCTACATGCACTTTAAACAGCATAATGAAAATAAATCAAGAAACTGAAGTTTCTTTTTGTAATCCCTTCATTTCCCTAAGCCTATATTGCCAACTTATTGCTGACGTTAACTTTTATTTGCACAATTTCCAAACATCAACCTTCACATGTCCTTCATGCCAATTTTGACTTAAAAATCTGCATAATGAAAAAGTCCTTTGTGTCGATAAATGACTAGAAACACAAATCTAATGCAGTGATCCATCAGCTAGTTTAACAGAGAGAACAAAATTAAAATTGTGAAGTGAAATTGCATTAGTTTTGCCTCAACTGTCAATAATACTACATGTAGTCAGGACCAAGACAAGCACAGCAGTAATGGTGAATAATCAAGTTCTGGATTTTGATGGACAACTGTGTGCCTTATTATTCTGGCTTAAAATGTTAATTAACTTATTGAATGATGGATGTTGAAAAGTGAAAGCTTAAATCAGGGATTCCCTTAAACTCTACCCATGACATTTTTTCCTATAAATATCACCTACTATAGCCTAAAACGCTGACTGTGACCCATGGATTGCACAGTGTGCATCACTGCCCTCCTGTCCCTATTGTCTTTTAGCTAATTATTCAATGAATCAAGATTATGCCTTTATTACCACAAACATTGTCACTTGCACTTCCTTAACACTTAAATCAGGTAGCAGTTGGGTAAGTGTTCCTCTGGCAGTTTTTTCCAATGCTTTTATCCTTCATATAATATGCTCACTAGAACTAAAGCTTCCGTCAAGGTTCTACTTGGTTTAAAATAGTTTTGTTCCTTTTCCACTTCACTCTGTAATCAATCCTAATGCATTGCTTGCTTCAGTTTTAAAATTGGTTTCTTTGCTAGTGTTGTAGATTTCCAGCATCCAGCAATTGGTACACCTGGGCCCTTGTTGCTGTACCCTATTCATTTTCTAAAAAGCGTACAGCCTCCTCTTCTTACCAAATTTTGCCACATCACACCTGACTATATTCACACGTCACCCCTAATCTGCAATTTCCTGAATTTTCTCAATATTAATTATACCACTCTATCACCTACTTAAAAATTCAACACTACAAATTTTCGGTCCAAGATAGATGATACATGATCAAAGTTCTTTCAGGAAATGAAATATACAACGGCTATGAAACTATCCCATTTATCATTTTTGTTCTTTCTGCAAATAATTTATTAAATATAACACAAATTTCTTTTTGGGATCTGTGCCAATTATCTAATTTTCAGTTGTATATGCTTTCTGGTACATCTTTGGAAAAGGATTCAATTGTTACCTGCTATCTCTCTCCCTGATTACTTTTAGTTCAGATTTGTGCACTGGTTTAAACAGAAAATACATTGAAATTGACCAGTCCCAATTCACTATTGGGTATGCTCTATCTAAAAGCTTATGCAATAATTCAAATCACAAAAGCACTTCAAAGCCAAATTTTCAAACAAACCCAGAATTCAAGATACAACAAAAAGAAAATACATAAATTCAAATCTGAAATCAAGCACTAAATATTCAAAATGCTGGAGGAACTCAGCAAGTTAAGCAGCATCTATGGAGGAAAATAAACGGTCAACATTTCGGGTCAAGTCCCTTCATCAGGGATGTTGGCCTGAAATGTTGACGGTTTTATTCCAGCATATTGCGTGTGTTATTCAAGATGTCCAAGCATCAGCAGAATCTCTGATGATTAAATATTCAAGCCAGCAAAATGAATAACAATAAACTTCCCATGTAAAATATACGCTAGAAGCAAATTAACAAAATGGTGATCTTACTTCACAATTATGCTAGTACCACTAACTGGTAGATTTGGTGTTTGTCCTCACATCCAATGAACAGATTCAGACCTATAATCGCTCATGAATATATTCATGATGCAAGCAAAATTCTTTATAGACTTGCCAACTGCTTCTTAAGAACCATGTGTTCAGATTCACTGCCAACTGTTCAGACAGCAGCTTCAATTGAAACTTCCCAAACTTCTTCACTCCATTTATTTCAAATGCAAGTCTGCAACCACTTATTTGGTTGTTTGCCCTCCCAAAACACTTATGCACCAGTCCTACTGAACATCTCACATGGATGACTGAAACAAATCAATGAGAGACCTTACCTATTTTAATGAAACGACAGGGGAACATCTGATCATCAATTTTGTGCTTCAATGTGAAAGTCTCCTTGTTGTAATCATTCTTTAAACCACTGAATTAGAAGCAGATTGAGATGTGAAAGGATTGACTCTTCTTATTGAAATTGAAACAAAACACAGCATGTAATGTCATCAAAATAAAAAGTTTTCCGCCTGATATTCATACCATTATGGGTGGCAGGGAAACAAACAAAGTTCTTGACCCAAAGCACTAACTCCAGAATCCAAATATTTGTTCCTTCTATTTCATTAAAATCATTACAGGTAAAAGTAGTTATTCTTTCCCCCAATCAGGACCCACATCTATGTGCAAAATGTTATTTCAGGTTCAAGTCTCATTGCAGTTCCTTGGTATTTTTATTTTTACAGCCCCAACCAACTCCTTTCAAAGACCAAATGTTTTTATTTTTTTAATTGAGATACAGCCCTTCCCACCCTTTGAGCCACGTTGCCCAGCAATACCCTGGTTTAACTCTGGCCTAATCACAGGACAACTTACAATGACCAATTAACCTACCTACCAGTAGGTCGGACTATGGGAGAAAAATGGAGCACCCAGAGGAAGCACACAAGATTACGGGGAAAACGTATAAACTCCTTAAAGTCAGTGGCAGGAATTGAACCCGAGTCGCCTGTACTGTAAAGCATTTCGCTACCCACTATAATACTGTAACTATCCAAGAAATGCTCTTCCATTTTGCTTAGTATCTTGAACCCTTAAATTACACCCTGTTCAAGTGCTATCATAAAAGCACATGGCCATGTGCTTCTTTGAAAGGACCAAATAAATCATAACAATTTGCCTCTTCTTTACCCGATGCCAGCAAATTGGTTGTTTTCAAAAAAATACCCAATTTCACTTTTAAAATGTTAGTATTATGTTTGCTTGCACCATGCTGTTAGGCAGTACCCTGGCACATTTTGCCATGTAGGGGGGAAAGAGACCTTTATTTTCCCTCTGGGATTTATGCCAATTTTAAATTTGTGTCATGAGGTTTCCACCTTTTCTGCCAGAAGAAAATTTTATTCTCAACTGTTTTAAAATTCTGTCACTTATCAACAAATTGCCAAGATTGCAACCCAAGCCTCTCACTACCAATGGATGAATGACTTTTCTCTATTTCTATAACTTGTCGTTTTTTCTTATTTTAATCTAGCATATTTTGGTTTGATTTTGGTGTGTTTGCAATTTCTTTTAGTCCTCCTGCCGAAAACATCAGTTTATTGGCATAGATCTTTACTACAAACACTATTACTTATATTGGCATAATGCAGCACATTCTTCTGCACAAATCAATGGTCAACAACTAAATATGGTGTCATCATTCATGTCATGCACAAGGTACAGGATTCAACCGTGGCCCTCGAGTGTTCTAACCAGTGGAAAATGGAGCTACAACTCCAAATTTTAGACATGCTGCTGAAAAAAATCCTCTTCAGCATGGGATGTCCAACTCATCTGATTAAGCCAACTGTCCTAATGAGAAGATGATTTAGTTGTGGAAGGAATATTTCAGAATCAGGTTTATTATCACTGACATGTTGCAAAATGTGTTGTTTTGTAGCAACAGTACAATCCAAGATGTGAAAAGTTACTACAAATTGCAATGATAAAAAAATGGAAAAGAGAAAGTGAGGGCTCATGGACCATTTAGAAATCTGATGGCAGAGGAAAGAAGCTGTTCCTAAAACAGAGTTTGTCTTCACGCTCCTGTACCTCCTTCCTCGTTGTGATAATAAGAAGGCATGTCCCAATTGGCAAAGGCCCCTAAAGATGGATACTGTCTTCTTTGAAGAAGTTATGGTCTTATTGTCCTCCATAGTGGGGAAGCTTGTGCTCATAATGAAGTTGACTGAGTTTTTACAACCCTCTGTAGCATTTTTCAATCCTGTGTACAGGCACCTCCAGACCAGGCGGTGATGCAACTAGTCAGAATGCTCCCCATGACACATCTGTAGAATTTTTAAGTTAAGTTTTTATGTATTCTACTCTGTTACCTACTCTTCAACACCAATTATTCTTTCACAAGTTAAGCAACTGAGCCAAGGGTTTTCTTACCCAACACTAGTCAAAAGTCATCCATGTCACAGCGCTACACTTTAAAATTGCCATTAAATGGCTAGAGTTTCAAGTTTCCTTGTAGCTTTACTGCTCCTTTGTCCTGTAGTTACTCATACCAATAACATTCAGGTTTTCTGTTCTGATATCAGTTTTGCTTTACTCAACATTTCTTTTCTATTAGTCCTCAGGTTAACAGATTAATTTAGTTTCCTCACTCAGTGGGCAGAAGCTTTTGGATGTATCACCAATACTGTCTATCACTGCTCTGCTCACTGTACACCAATGACTGTGTGGTAAGTACAGTTCCAATACCATATACAAGTTTGCTGATGACACCACTGTTATGGGAGTGATGAATCAGCATACAGGAGGGCGCTTGAAAATTTGGCTCAGTGCTGTAATAACAAAATCTCACACTCAATGTCAATAAGACCATAACATCTTCAAGGAACTGACTGTAAACTTCAGGGGAGGGAAAACATAGGTCCATGCAATCATCAGAAGATCAGAGATGAAGAGGTTCAGTAACTTTAAATTCCTAGGAGTCACTATCTCAGGAGGACCTGTCCAGAACCCATCATATGAATATAATTGCAAAGAAAGCACGACAGCACCTCTACTTCCTCAGGAGTCTGTGGAGATTCAGTATGTCATCAAAAACCTTGACAAACTTCAATAAACGTGAAGTGGAAAGTGTGCTGACTAGCTGCATTACAGCCTAGTAGCAGAATATCAATGCCTTTGAGCAGAAAATACTACCAAAGGTAGTGGATTCAGCCCAACACATCATAGGTAAAACCCTCCCAACCATTGAGCAGATCCGCATGAAATGTTGCCGTAGAAAATCAGCATCCATTATCAAAGATCCTCACCACCCAGGCCACGCTCTTCTCTCGCTAGCACCAGGTTCAAGAACTGTTACTATCCTTCAACCATCAGGCTCTTGAACAAAAGGGGAATAACCACACTCATTTAAGGACTCTCATATTGTCTCATGATTTATTGCTATTTAATGATTATCTGCACTTGCACAGCCTGCTTACAGATTCTGGTTAGTTATTGTTTATAGTTACTGTTCTGTAGACTTACAAAGTGTTCCCTGAGAAAAATAATCTCAGGGTTGTATGCGGTGGCATGTACTTACTCAGATAATAAATTTTACTTTGAACTTTGATTTCACATCCACACCCAAATTATTTGTCACTTGTGAATTGTTAGTGAGATGGATGAAGTACTGTATATTTGGATTCATTTCAAATAGACTTATAATTTTTAGTAGATTTTTTTAAACCTCTTAAGTTGTCTACAAATTTCTCTACCCTGCTTAGCTTTGCATATGCATTTGGAATACACACAATTATGGATACCATTCCAAACACATTTTGCCAAGATACCTGAGCACTTCAGAAGTTTAAACTTTTGCACCCTGAGCAACCTTAGGAATGTTCAACTTCCTCACTATACCTCAATTTCTATTCAGTATTTACCAATATAGAAATTTCCACTCCCAGACCCGTCATTAATTTCCCGTTGTCGTAGGCAAACGTGCAAATTAAGGATTGCCTAGCAACTGGTTCACTGTTGCCCTTTTAAACCATTGTTCCGCAATTTTTCCTTTCAAACATTCACTTATTGGAAGATGCAACAAAAAACATTTGAGTCAATTCAAGACAGCTTAACACTTAGGAAAACTTCTCTCCATCCTATAAAAACATGACCAATTCCTTTCTTGGAAAAATACAAAAGTAAAAAAGCTTTTATTTGCATATAAAAACCGTGTTCATAAAAACAAGATGTCCATTATAATCTTCATTCACAATTAGGTATAAATTGTAGAATTTTGGAAACACCAATGGCCTTGAACGAGAAATCCTACAAAACGTAGTCAATATAGTCCAATCCATCAAGGGTAATGCCCTCCCCACACTGAGCACATCTACAAGAAACACTGTCACAGGAAAGCAGCATCCATCATCAGCGACTCCCCAGCACCCAGGTAAGGCTCTCTTCTTACTGCTGCCAACAAAGTGGTGGTACCAGAGCCTCAGAACCCACATCACCAGATTTAGGAATAGTTACTACTCCTCAACCATCAGGCTCTTGAATCAAAGGGGATAACTTCACTAAACTTCAATTGCCCAATCAATGAAACATTTCCTCAACCAATGGATTCACTTTCAAGGACTCTTCATCTCAAGTTCGCGATATTTATTGCTTATTTATTTATTATTATTACTTTCTTTTTGCATTTGTACAGTTTGTTATCTTCTGCACTCTAGTTAAATGCCCAAGTTGGATGGTCTTTCATTGATCCTGTTATGGTTATTATTCGAGAGACTTACTGAGTATGCCAGCAAGAAAACGAATCTCAGGGTTGTATATAGTGGCGTATTTGCACTTTGATAGCAAATTTACTTTAAACTTTGAAATTGCATAGACAATTAGCTTTGGGTAACTCAGTCTCAATTTAAATATTACATCTCAAATAGCAAGATGTTGTTCAATAAATTATTTCAACCTGTTTCAACACAATACAGAAATTCCCCTCATGAAAATACAAATTAAAAGGAACACCAAAAAGTTGGTACTGGCAGAATGAAACAGGGTGACAGTGCTGTGGTCTTTGCAGAAATCATAATGATACAAGAGCATGACACTCAAAATCTTAACTGGACCTTCAGATCACAACCAATCCATAAAGCAGAATGGAAAACCTCATGACTAGAGATTTATTAAAGATCAAGATGGAAGCCAGCAACAGCCACTCCACTGCAAATCACTGATAAATATTACTTGCCTTGACAATAGTTCAGTCATGTTTTCTTCACTCATTCCCCCATAGACTTTGAACTTCTTTAGGTTACAAACATGAGTCTTTTCATATTTTCCAAAGGTAATACTCTGGACTATAGCTGGTCTCTCAAGTTTTAGAATCAAGTACTAGAGGAAAAGAATCAAAAGTAATTCAAAAAGAGAGCAGTAATTTTCTTTGAGAGCACTATTGCAATATTATCGTAGAGACAAACCTAACTTGTTAACAGTGGTGCAGAGAAAAGGTCAATTTTACAATCAGAGAAAAAAAACAGGATAATCATTGTCATTTTAGGAACTAACATGCCATTTCTCTTAAACAATGTAATTCTAAACAACAAAACTAGTGGCAATCCAAGTTTTCTTGGATACAGCACAAAGAATGTCTTAATGGAATGTTTAAGGAATGCATTAGCTTCAGTATCTGATGGATGTTGACTGAACTCAAATTAACAAATGCCACACTTGTCAAAGTTCAAGATTTAAGCTTTTAAGAATGAAGGTGCACAGCAATCCACGGCAATTAAGCCGGCTATACTCTGTGCGGGTCTATAAGCAGTTATAAATAATGATTCTGAGCTCATTTAAATGAGCCCAGTCAGTAATAAACACAACCATGCCATTGGAAGAATCTATAATTTATTATTACAATGGGATAAGCACCCTTTCTTTAAGATTAAACAAGATTGGGAAAAGGAACTTAATTTGACTTTAATAGCGGAGGACTGGATGTGGTTCTTGAAGTTGGTTAACTCTTCTTCGACTTGTGCTAGCCATTCATTGATTTAATTTAAAATTGTACATCGTTATTATTTGACGAAGGAGAGATTGTCTAATCTTTCCTAATGTTGATAGTTATTGTGATAGATGTAAAACTGAGACAGCCCAAGAGTTATATGGACAATTTCATGAGGACATCAAGTATAGACCCTTTTTTTTAAAAAAAAAGAATTAGGCCTCAGACAGTTTGCTAGTGTTGTGTTTTTAAGAACTATTTTCCATTAAACATACTGCAGTATGGGGGGGGGTTGGGGTGAAGGCAGATGGGATGGAAATAAGGACACATTCCTAGTTTAAATTGTCATCAAAAAAAGTTGGATTTTAAAGTGAACCCTATAGTGCTCTTCCTTACTGTCAAAATTAAGTAAACAGTACACACATTTTATCTCATTTGCACACTTACATTAAACTATATAAAACAGGACAAAAAGAAAAATCTGCCCATTCATAACTCCCAAAATGTCAAACTAAGTTCAGTCAACAAGCAATGCTATGCATGTTACCAGAAACATTTCTCCACAGCATACCCATACTGATTTTTTTTAAAACTGCAAATCACATTTTCTAATAAAAAGGTGAAACAGACATGAAGTGTTAACTGAGGGAAAGCACTCCACACAGAACACCGAACAAAAACATCTTCAAAAACTATTATTTTTGGTACTCTACATTATAGATTATAAAGTAAATATTTCAAATTAAGAATGAAATAATTTCTTCAATTTCACACTTACTTGGCTATTGAATATCATTAATATACCAACAGGTTTTTCATAAACTTCCAACCAAATGGCAAAAAGTCAGTAACTTCAGTTAACAGCAGACATGCTGGCAAAACACAACTCTTCTCAAAATGTTATTCACTGCTCTTATTTTGTTTGCAGCGAATTAATACTTGCATATGTTCCCATTTGTACTGGCAATGCACTTCCCCTTTCCAAAATAAAAGTCTGTGCCTCCAAATGCAATTGATTTGTGAAAAGTATCAATTGCGATAATTGCATCAAGTTTCTGAATGAATACTTTAAATAGTTCAGAATAATTAAGCAGAATTTAAGGAAATGAACATACACGGTCTTTGTTCTAATGAACATACAAGTCAGAAGATCAGCTTGAGGAACAAATTAAAATCTCAGATGTGAACATTAATTCAGTTTAAGAAGCTAGAGATGGACAGAAAGAAACAGGGCTCAAAGAAAACAGCTTGTTCTTCCATGCTTAATTGAAAAAAAAATGCAGCTAATATAACAGTAGAGAAGTCAAGGGAGGCTTCAGATTGCACCAGTCGAGATTGCAGTCATATCTTAAATGAAATATAGATAAACCCATCTCTCCAATCAAAGTTCATCACATACAGCATCTTTGGGGCCACCCTGGAAATTCTAATGAAGCACCATTTATCTAAACAAAATCGTCACTTACTTTCCCCTTCCACCTCACCTCCAAGCAGACCTCAGGTCCCACCTGTTTTTTGGAAGAGTGAATCTATAACTTCTCAGTTAAATGGTCAAAACTAATTACAATAAGATAGTCTCTAAAAACATGGAGACCAATTTATTATCCAAATACCTGCAAAATGGATATATAAATAACTTATCAGCACAGAAATATTTTCAAATACTATACTGCCTGCAGAAATTCACTTGTTAAATCTTTCGGTTGAAACTGTTAAACCCATCTTCCAATGCTAAATTTTGCTTTTGTCAACCGCAACACTGTGTTCAAATTGGGATTGCTCGGCATTTACAAAGACCAAAACTCCACGGGTCAAGCCCCATTCTTCACAGGCTTTCAATTTATATAGTCAAAGAATTTTCTCCTAGGAGTATTCTCAAGTTTAAAGATGGTTTTAATGAAGTAATCATAATATCTAGAAGTGTTGCACAAATTAGCTCGACGAGGTTAAGAGGTTCAGAAATATAATAATCAAAGATGCAATCGGGAAGGGATTCAGTTCAGACAGCAATAAATGGGCACGTTAAAACCCTGAAATCAAGTTCTAACTGCACTAACTCAACTGAGCTGAATCACAAAGTAATTTGCCCCTCATCTCAAGACACACTATATATTAATGAAGTCTGTCAATTATCAATGCATGAAAGGACTGATGCAGCAAGGCAAACCCAAGAGAAGTGGTATGGATTATTTCACCTGGGGTGGGTAGTTGCTTTCAGATGACCATCTTGAAGATTGATCATTAGGCTTATCCACCAAAATATTCCTAAAAAAAAGAAAATAACATATTAGCTCATCCGCAACTCCTTTTCCACAATCAGCATTACATGCGGCTGTGCAATCTTGCCTGATTACAAAAAATAAACATCTCTATCAGTTCACTGCTTGAATCATTTCTAACAAAATCTACACTGTTTAACCTGAACTGGAATCTTATGAGAACGTCATGTGGGGAGGGAGGGCTTTTGAAACACCTCTCCTCTGCACACAAGACCCCACTGGCCAAGTTGGAACAAGCACAAGTAAGTCTGCAGATGCTGGGAATCCCAAGCAATGGACAGAAAACGCTGGAGGAACTCAGCAAGTCAGGCAGCATCTATGCAAAAGAATAAATAGTTGATGTTTCAAACCAAGACCCAAGAAGAGTCTCAGACAGACAGACATACTTTATTGATCCCAAGGGAAACTGGGTTTCGTTACAGCCGCACCAACTAAGAATAGTGAAGTAATACAGCAATATAAAACCATAAATAATTAAATAATAATAAGTTAATCATGCCAAGTGGAAATAAGTCCAGGACCAGCCTATTGGCTCAGGGTATCTGACACTCCGAGGGAGGAGTTGTAAAGTTTGATGGCCACAGGTAGGAATGACTTCCTATGATGCTCAGCGTTGCATCTCAGTGGAATGAGTCTCTGGCTGAATGTACTCCTGTGCCTAACCAGTACATTATGGAGTGGATGGGAGTCATTGCCCAAGATGGCATGCAATTTGGACAGCATCCCCTTTTCAGACACCACCGTCAGAGAGTCCAGTTCCACCCCCATTGTCAACTGTTTATCATTTTCCAAAGAAGCTGCCTGACTTGCTGAGCTCCTCCAGCATTTTCTGTGTGAAGCTAGAGCACTCAACATGTTACTGAATAAGAAACAAATACTGCAAAGTAAATTCAGAAATCAGTTTGCAAAATACAATGTTATAGCAACTCGCTGATTCTAATGCCATGGCAGATATCACAGAAACATTACTAATGCATGCTCTTTGAATTAAGCTAGAAATGAATTCACAAGATTACTGTTGTACAAGATGGCCAAAAATTAGGCAAAATTCATTAAACAAAAAAAAATAAAGGAAACTGTCCATACTTTTCTTCCCTATGCTATCCTCATATGAGATATTATAGTAGGAAGTTAGATTGGTAAGATTTCAAAAACCAACAGAAGGCAACTAAAAAAGTCATTAAGGTAAAGATGGAATACAAAAGTACCTAGCTAATAATATTAAAGTTTCTTCAGATACAGTGCCTAAAAAGTATTCACCCCCTTGGAAGTTTTCATGCTTTATTGTTTTACAAAATTGAATCACAGTGGATTTAATCTAGCTTTTTTTTTACACTGATCAACAGAAAAACACTCTTTTGTGTCAAACTGAAAACATCTCTACAAAGCGATGTAAATCAATTCAAAATATAAAACACAAAATAATTGATTGCATAAGTATTCGACCCTTTAATATGACACACCAAATCATCACTGATGTAGCCAACTGGTTCTAGAAGTCACATAATTCATTAAACAAAGATCACCTATGTGCAGACAAGGTGTTTCAATTGATTATAGTAAAAGTACACCTGTATCTGGAAGGCACAACTGCTGGTGAGTCAGTATCCTGGCAAAAAATGCACAAGACGACAAAATAACACTCCAAGCAACTCTACAAAAGGTTATTGAAAAGCTCAAGTCAGGAAATGGATACAAGAAAATTTCCAAGTTACTGAATATTGCTTAGAGTACAATTATGTCTATCATCAAGAAATGGAAAGAATATGGCACGGCTGTAAATCTGCCATGAGCAGGCTGTCGTCAAAAACTGAGTGACTGAGCAAAAAGGGGACTAGTGAGGGAGGCAAGAGATCTATGGCAACTCTGGAGGAGTTACAAGCTTCAGTGGCTGAGATGGGAGAGAGTGTGCATACAACTGTTGCCCAGGTGCTTCACCAATCACAGCTTTATGGGAGAGCAGCAAAGAGAAAGAGAAAGACACTGTTGAAAAAAACTCACATGAAGTCTTGGCTAGAGTGTGCCAGAAAGCATGTGGGAGACTCTAAAGTCAGTTGGAAGAAGGGTCTAAGGCAGTGGTTCCCAACATGGGGCATATGCCCCACAGGGGGGTAATTTGATTTTTTAAGGGGGGGCAATTCGAGAATGAGTTATTAACAGTGAATTTTTTCTAGTAAGTCTGTGTGAGTATGAGTGTGTGTGCGAGTTAATACATATGTGTATATACAGTATGCATACATAAAAATACTTGTGTATGTACATGTGTAATTGCGTATGTACTGTATATATAGTGTATCACCATCATTACAACCATCAAATGGCTTTCATAATTAAATTAATGAATTGACTGATGTAGGAAGGAACGAATGAACAAGTCCAAACGCGTAAGAAACTCGTACGAGGTCGCGCCAATGCTGCTTTTTGCAGTAGCTTTCGGTTCTTGGTGGTGTGAAGGTGTGTACATTGCGTCATCTCTTTTAAACGGTGTATCTGTCTTTCTATGCTGTAGAAACGAATCGGCATTGTTTTATTTATTTATTATTATTATTTTAATATCACTTAATGTTCTTTTTTTTACAATTTCTTAGTAATTTCTTCCTCAGAACTTTAACAGTCCTTTGGTTCTTTTATTTTTCTCTTTCATGAATGCCATGTTCTTTGGAAGCTTGTTTAAACCAAGTTAATGGCCTTTTAGGCTTCCTCCAGGTGAATAGGAGTTCACTTTTTCAATAATAAGAATTATATATCACCACAGGGGGCATCAGGATTTTAGAGGTGATTACGTGGGGCATGGCCAAAAAAAGGTTGGGAACCACTGGTCTAAGGTCTGATGAACCCAAAACTGAACTTTATCGCCATCAGGCTATACATTATATTTGGCATAAGACAAACACCGCACATCATCAAAAACACACCATCCCTAACATGAAGCATGGTGGTAGCTGCATGATGCTCTGGAGATGTTTCACTGCAGCAAGCCCTGGAAGGCTTGTGAAGGTAGAGGGTAAAATGAATGCAGCAAATACAGGGAAAACGTGATGCAGTCTGCAACAGAACTGCAACTTGGGGAGATTCATTTTCTGGCATTTTCTACCAGTCTCGTAGCGTCTCTCCTGGTGCGTCTGAGGGGTGTTGCCCCAGACCTTACTTTTATCCCCACTCACGGGGTCTCAGGTGTCAATCAGGTTGGGATGATGCAACCCATCAACCAGACCACTCTGGTTGCCCCCTGAGGGGTTTCAATGAATAGAACAGTACTCAATACACAATCCTTCTCCAAGAGACAATAACAGTAATCAGTGGTTCCGTTCCACTTTTGTTAGGAGGAGACATTCCACTTTTGTGTATCTCTGCGTTGTCTCTCTCTCATTTCCTTGGTATCAGACCCGAAGTAGTAGCGATTTTGCGATTCTCAAAAAGTGGGGGGGGGCGACTTTGCACCCTTCTGCCCATCAGAGTTGCTCCTCATTCGTAACAAATTAAAAAAGTACTGCAAAATTTAAGAAATAAAAATTAGTGAGGTAGAGCTTATGGGCGCTCAGCTACCGATGTTAAATTCTCCAGTACTTTGCCCACGACAGAGCCCGCCTTCCTTACCAGCTTATTAAGACGTGAGGCGTCCCTCTTCTTAATGCTTCCTCCCCAACACGCCACCACGAAGAAGAGGGCGCTGAGTAGGCTACGGTCAATTATGGATAACTCTGAACATCCTCTACATATCACCATCCAGAGACAGAGAAGCAGTTTCAGCGACAGGTTACTATCGATGCAATGCTCCTCAGACAGGATGAAGAGGTCAATACTCCCCAATGCCATTAGGCTTTACAATTCAACCGCCAGGACTTAAGAACTTTTTAAAAGCTATTATTAATGCTTTTTGAGATAGTGATTTAGATGCATATCATATTTTTTACTGAGTTAAGTATTGTATGTAATTAGTTTTGCTACAAGTGTATGGGACATTGGAAAAAAAGTTGAATTTCCCCATGGGGATGAATAAAGTATCTATCTATCTATCATTCAGAAATTGGATAGCAGAGGGGAAGAAACTGTTCCTGAAGCTATGCCTTCAGGCTTTTGTACCTCCTTCCTGATGGTAGTAACGAGAAGGGAGCATGCCTGGGGTGTGAGGGTCCATGCTTGGGGTCCTTTCTGAGGCACAGCGAAGACATCCTGGATACTTACAGAGACTAGCATCCATGATGGAGCTAATTTTTACTACTCACTGCAGCTTACTTCAATCCTGTGCAGTAGCCCCATACCAGACAATGATGCAGCCAGTTAGAATGCTCTCCACAGTACATCTGTAGAAATTTGCCAGTGTTTTAGGTGACATACCTTAAGAAATATAGTCGCTGTCTTGCCTTCTTTATAGCTGCATCGAAATTTTGGGTCCACATTCGTCAGATATGTCAGGTCAGATATTGACACCCAGTAACTTGAACCACTGAACTAGCTGATATATCCCACTCTTATACACCCTCTCATCACCAGCTGAGATTCTGCCAACAATGGTTGCATCATCTGCAAATTTATACATGGCATTAAAGCAGTGGCTAGTCACACAATCATGGATGTAGAGAAAGTAGAGCAGTGGGCTAAGCTTTCTTGTACAATTTTTGCTTTTCTTGAGCACACTGTGGCTAAACTACTGAATCTATTCAACAATCTGTTTAATGAACCAAGGATCAGAACACACTAAATGAAGTTAAATTCAGCAAGAATTAATTTTAAAAGTTCAAAATAAAACTCACTAGCTTCAAAAGCAAGCATCAAGTAAATCTGTAAATCCTTCAGTCATTTTTTTTATACCAGGGCTTCCCAGACTCTAGATTGTGGCATAAGCTTGTATAGCCATGATCCACATTTGTAGCTCCCACTGACACACAATAAAAGCTAAAGTTCAGACTACTGCCAATTTCACCAGGAACACTTATTTCAAGCTCCTATTACTTGACTATCTGCCATGTAAAAGAAACTCATTGGTGGTGTGGCAATCGGAGTGGAAAAAATGATGTCTCCATTTCCTTTCTATGGTCATACGAATACAGGTCTCATGACGTTTTTTCTTCTAATTGTGTTCTTTCTTGTACAATTTTTGCTTTTCTTGCATTTTGCCTAATGCTATGTGCCTACGATGCTGCGGCATTTAAGATTTTCATTGCACCTGTGCAATTATACACTTGTATGTACAAAAATAAACTCTGCTTTAAACAGTCATGCAGGTTCATGGCAGTAATTTTAATTTCTTTCTTTTTCAATCTTTTTACTATTATTATTAATATCAACATAATAAGATTAATACATAGATAGTGGGATTACAAACTTACAAATTTAAACTGAACATGAAAGGATACAGAAGCAATAGTTACAATATAATTAAGTCTTCCCAAATCATGAATGATACAAATATCATATAAACAAAGCAAAACTAGGTATATCATAATATATGTTTAAAAAAAACAGAAGAGAAAAAGAAAAAAAAATTAACCCTAGAAAAACTAATCTAACAACCTAATAACTAATAAAGAGGAAAAAAAGGAAGAAAGAGAGAAAAAATAATAATGAATAATGGGCTGTTTATAATATCTATAAACAAAATACAAAATCATCAGTGTCGCCAACTCCAATCCTCTCAACATATGTATAATAAAAACTGGAAAAACGAATAAGTTTGGAACAGGGTCAAATTACATCATATGAAAATATTGAATAAATGGTCTCCATGTCTTTTCAAATTTGTTAGAACTAAATCCTTCTCAGAAAGGTGTAATATCAAAACTCTACAATATAATTATGAAAATACGTTCAGAGCCCTTCTATAAGATTAAAAATGATTGGGAGAGAGAACTTAACCTAACTATCCCTATTGAGAATTGGGATAAAATTCTTCAATTAGTCAATTTATCATCTATATGTGCTAAACATTCATTAATACAGTTTAAAGTTGTGCACAGGGCTCATATGTCCAAGGATAAATTGGCTCATTTTTATTCCTATATAAATCCTATATGTGACAGATGTCATTCTGAGATAGCGTCTTTAACTTTGGTCATGTCCGCTTTTGAAAAAATATTGGAAAGACATTTTTGATATTATTTCCACGGTATTGAACATTGATTTACAACCTCATCCTATTACTGCAATTTTTGGTTTACCAATGATGGACTCAATCCATTTATCTTTTTCTGCTTGTCGAATGATTTCATTTCTTACATTAATGGCTAGAAGATCTATTTTGTTGAATTGGAAAGAAATTAATCCCCCTACCGTATTTCATTGGCTTTCTCAAACTATGTTATGTCTAAATTTGGAGAAAATTAGAAGTGTTGTATTTGACCCTTCTATTAAATTTGAAAAGACATGGAGACCATTTATTCAATATTTTCATATGATGTAATTTGACCCTGTTCCAAACCTATTCGTTTTTCCAGTTTTGAGTAATTTTAATTTCTATGTTCTTATAAATCTTCTGTATCAAAATTGTTCAATTAAATGCCAATGCTGTAACTTCAGATAGCCCTGCATGCAAAGTTTGGGTTGAAACACAAGTGTGGTAACTTCAAGAATGCAACATTGGTCTAAGAGCCATTTTAAACCAAATTGGATGCAAAATACCCTAAAATATGCATATCTTTCTACCTTATCAACACTCTTAATAAGTGAGATTAGTCAAGTGATAAGTGACATTGTCAAATTGTCATTTATGGGATTTTTCCTCTCCTTGACTACCAGTTTGTTTCAGCCACATTCTGGGATTATATGTTATTTCCAGAATTTTAAAAAAATAACTCCAGAATTAATTTGGGATAAACTTTTCTAATAAATCTTTTTGCATGATTTTACTTTCATATAGCAAGGTACTTCAAAATAAGCAACAAAACTACATATGGTAACCATTTAAGAGATAAATGGTAACATTAGGTTTTAAAAAGCATTCTAACAGAAAAAATCAATATGGCTTTGGGAAGGAATTACAAATCCTTTGGTTTAGACAACTGAGAGCACAGCCACAAAAAGCAGACCAAAGAAAATTTAAGGTAGCATTGTGGTTTTAGTGGTCAACCCGGACATGGAGGCGGAGTTAAGATGGTGCTAAATGGTGACTCCTTTGCTTGCATCTTCAGAAAAAACTCTATTTCCATCTTTAATATGTTTATTTGTTCCTTTCAGGGTTCTTTTGACAGACAGACAGACAGACTTTATTGATCCCAAGGGAAACTGGGTTTCGTTACAGTCGCACCAACCAAGAATAGTGTAGAAATATAGCAATATAAAACCATAAATAATTAAATAATAATAAGTTAATCATGCCAAGTGGAAATAAGTCCAGGACCAGCCTATTGGCTCAGGGTGTCTGACACTCCAAGGGAGGTGTTGTAAAGTTTGATAGCCACAGGCAGGAATGACTTCCTATGATGCTCAGTGTTGAAGACCCTGGCCTGGAGTTATACGCAGACTTCGGTTCTTTGCAGGAATGGGACCCATTCTCGGGGTTTCAGGACTGGTCGTAATCCGACATCCAAGGGTTCGGCCTGAGAGTCTCTCATATTTGCAAGCCTAAGATCTTGGGGGTTCTGGAGATGAGCAGATCGAGGGTCGGTGGACACGGCAGGAGACTCATGTGTCGTCAGGGGCGTCAGAAAACCTACAGCTGTAGGCCCGAGACTTTGCAATCTTCAGGCACAGAGCTCGTAAAAAGCAACGAAACGGAGCTTTAACACCTTAAACCAGCAGGTTGTTGCTATGCCCCCCCCCCCCCGCTTGCTTATTCAGGAGAGAGAGAACCTGTGGTTTGTCGAATGCTGGATGAAATGCAATGTTTTTGGGGTAAATACTAATCTGTGTCTTGCTTTTTATGCCAGTGGGGAGAGGGGGATTGTTGCTCTCTGCCACTTGTGCGTGGGAGGGGGGAGATGACGGTGGAAACTTTGGGGTTCTCACATTTGACTGCCGTTCATTCTTTGGGGCACTTCTCTGTTTTCGTAGATGTTTACGAACTAAAAGCATTTTAGGATATATATATTGTATACATTTCTCTGACATTAAATTGGACATGTGAACAATAAATGCCAGATGGTCGTGAGTCAAACAATAAACTAAATATTCGTATAGGTGGAGGAAGAATACAAAATTGGACAAGCGTATAAAAATCATAAGCAGCAGTACAACGTTGCATAAAAAGGCGAGTGAAACCATAATGAAAATTTTAAATATTCAAAACCTGCAAGACTCAGATGTATTTAAAATTCATACATTGATCAAAGTTTAAAGTAAAATTTATTATCACAGTACATACACGTCACCACATAGAACTTGGGATTTTTTTTTCCCTGCAAACATACTCAGTAAATCAACAAAACAGTAACTGTAAACAGGATCAATGGACAACAAAATGTGCAAATCCAAGTATAAATAGCAATAAATAACTAGAGCATGAAATAACAAGATAAAGAGTCCTTAAAATTATATCACTGGTTGTGGGAACACCAAAAATACAATGAGTGTAGTTATCCCCTTTTGTTCAAGATCCTGATGGTTGAGAGGTAGTAACTGTTCTTGTAACCTGGTTACAAGTAACCTAGTAGTGTGAGTCCTGAGGCACCCATACCTTCTAGCTGAAGAACATGACGTGGGTGCTGAGATCTTTGATGGATGCTGCTTTTTTTATGGCAACGTTTCATGTAGATGTGCTCAGTAGTTGGGATGGCTTTAACTGTGATGCACTGAGCTGAATCCACCAACTTTTGTAGGATTTTTCTGGACTTTATTAATCTGTTACTACAAAAAGATTATCCAAGACTGCCCATCCCAATTGAATAGTGGAATGGACAATATCATTGACATTTTTCTATAAGCTTTCATCTTTTTTCCAGCTATAAAATTAAAATAGTTCACAGTATTTCATTACAGACTAACAGGTTTGTGGTTAAAAACATTAAATTTTTCAATCCACAGGAATTCCGAAAGTATTTTGACCAGTGTCTGCAGAATCTTTGCTGGCAGGGCAAAGCACTTGCTGCACTCGTTGCACAATGTACGAGTGAAACAACACAATTATCGCAAGATAGCCGGCAAAATTACCAGTTTAATTTGAAAAATAAATCATGCCATTTTAATTTTGACAAATCCCTATTGTGCAGCCAATAAGCAAAATGCTGTTCCTCACGAGGTCAACCTTTCAGACACTTAATCAAATTTCATAGAAACCACTTAGTAGAGCATTAACAAGATAAATTCTAAGCAAAGTTTTTTTTTAATGCAATTTGCTCCAAGAAAAAAATAGATCCAAACATGCCAGAAATAAATTCTGCACATTTAACTGCAAGATCAGTTACTCTCTCCAACTCATGTTTATCAGGAGTTCATTCCACTGAAAGCCACATCCTTAAGCTCTTGTGGGACATGATCCTTTTGACAAGAGCAGCTGACGTCAAAGAAGTTAATCCTGCAAATAATCTGTAAAGGTTTCTGGCTGCTGGCAGGTTGAGAACAGGTTTTGTCTTGGACCATGCGAGAACAAGTTCATGTTGGTAGTAGTGTTAACACACAAGTAAAACAAGTCACTTGGGCACTCAATTAGAGATTGACAGAACACAGGCCAGACATTTTTGGAGATGCAAGACTATAGCCTTGTATTTACATTGAGAAGTATATTATATATTTCAACAAAGCCAAAACAAGTTAATTTGTTTAAATCTAATCTATGAACTTCAACCTGATTTACAACAGCATTTCTAAATGCAAACTGAACATACTACAGCTTTCACTAAATTGACCTCACTTCTACAAAGCTCACAGAAGCGCAAGTGTCCTCAAGAGCACAATGTTCTCTATTTTCAATCATATTTCCACAGTTAATCATAGATAAAATTTTCAGTACTCTGTCAACATTAAGGGTAGCACAAGACAGTGAGTATCTGCAAATTTCTCAACTGCAATCCATTAACCTCAATTGCTACATTTCTTGTATTATTATTTTAATAAGGAGTTTAAAAAGGTAGAAACAACCTGAGCGAACACTTAAATTCCTGATTCCGCGTAATGAACAACTCCTCACCACAGGTAGCAATTGCATTATTCCGAAGTAAAATAAAACTATTAAGCAAGTTGAACAATTCATTATGTACAGATACTTTCTCTACAACCTTTCTCCTCCTAAATTTCTATCAAGATTTAAACCGACTACATCAATTGATAGTGAAGATGGTCATCAGGATTTGCAAAGATATCTTGATCATCTGGACAAGTGGCTGAGGAATGGCAGATAAATTTGAGTTGATGCATTTAGGTAAAAAAAATGGCAGTAGGCATTTCACAGTCAATGTTCGTATCTTGGATAGGACCCTAAGAGTAAAAATATATAGGTCTCTAAAAGTGGCACCATAGGTATGCAGGGTGGCACAGGCGCCACAGATCTTCATCAGTCAGGGCACTGAGTAAAGAAGTTGGTGAGGCTACATTTGAAATAGTATGTTCAGTTTTGGTCACACTGCTTCAAGAAGGATGCCATTAAGTTGAAAACAGTGCAGTGGAGATTTACAAGCATGTTGCAGAGACTTGAGGGACTATGTTCTGGAGAGAGATTGAGCTGGCTAAGAACTTTTTTTTCTTTAGAGCATAGGATAATGGGGGGGGGGGGGGGGGGTGATCCTTTAGGTCGTCCCAGGGTTGGGAAATCAAGAACTAGAGGTCACAGGTTTAACATGAGGGGGAAGAGCTTGAATAGGAATCTCAAATGCAACTTTTTCACCCACAGGGTTGTACATATATGAAACCAGCTGCCATAAGAAGTGGTTGGAGAAGTTAAGTATTTAAAAGATATTAAATAAGTGCATGGATAGGAAAGGTTTAGAGGAGTATGAACCAAAGGCAGGCAAACGGGACTAGCTTAATGGGAATTCCAGTGGTCGGATCTACCAGTTGGGCCAAAGGGGTTTCCATGCTGTGTCTCTGACTCTAAAATTTCCTTTCACAATAAGCACACATAACCCTGTAAAAACTACACTGGTGTTTCATAGTTCATTCTAAGGTGTAAATACTTTGTTTTGAAAAATATTCCTCTTAACCATTTGTTGAAGAATAAAAATCAGACGCAAGGTGATTTGCCAATTTAAAAATTTAGAAGTAATTTTGGTAGACAAGATCCATGGCAAAAAATTTAGGTCAGAAATTTATGAAAACCATAAATTGTGAAGCTACATGAATGCATGCTTCAATCTTGAAACACGCAAAATGGGATTAGTGTAGGTGAATACAAAGAATAGCAAAGACACAGCCTGCTTCCGTGCTGTATTGAAAGAAACAGTGGTGACCAATCATCTAATTAAAGACAGAACCCAAATGGTGTTAATCGGAAAATTTCAAATTCTCCAGAACACTTATAAACAGTTTGAACCACAGAAGAAGCCAAAAGGAAGAATGGTTTTACACATGCCTCAAGGAACACAAATTTTATCACATATTTTCAAAGGAATTGGGCCTTTATGTGATGCTTAAAATAGCAGTGATATATCTAATAGTCTCTTAAATTACTTCTGCTAGGATTGTGAAAATGGTTTATTTACTACTCACCATACTTAGAAATGGATTCAATAACTACATGTGACATTCAAGATAAAACATATGAATGGTAATGTTCATAGGACAAGACTCTTATCAAATGTTTACCCCAGATGTTTGCCCATTCTGATGGAGCAACTTTGATGGCTACATCAGAAATCTATGTTTCATATTGTGGTAATTCTTACAGAATTTGGAAGAGGGAGGGAAATAAACCACCATAATTTACTAAGAATACCATGCTCGAAGCAGGTAACAGACTGGGAGCAACAAAGTACCAAAACACAAGTTGAAGCACACATACACAAACTACTATTTAACATTATTGTATGTTAACTCATTCTGTGCACATGCAATATACACTTGTTCGGGTAGAAGATCAGATTTCACTAAGTATATAAAAAAAATTGAGGAAATTTGCAACCACTGATGTTAAGTATTCTTGAGATGCAGCTCAAGTTCTAAAGAGTAGGAGTTGTGGATGTTCCTCAACATTTTAAATGACTATAAGGCCAAAAATGTCATAATCGATTACTGAAATATTCTGGAATTGTGCAATGCTGCTCTTTACATCTGAAAATCTCCTTCTCATCCAGCCTCATGCCTTCATTGACACTTGCTGACCACCTTATTCATCTGCTTTGAAATTAGAGCCCCATGTTGCTGTAAGGGCACCTGAATGATCACTTCTCAGATATTTTGGTACAGCAACTTACCTCATCACACCCTTAATAATGCCCTCATGTACTTAATCATTTTTTTTATACATTTATGGAATGATTATTGGATAGATTAGCATTTACTGCCCAGCCATAGTAAACAACTTCCTTCAGAAATCCCCACCACCATCACCAAGGCCAGTAATGAGCAAATTCATGAAAGAACTGTGAAAACTAGGTACAACAAAGGCTCCCGAACCAGAATGCATTCCAGATCTAGAACTGAAGGCCTGTACTCTGAAACAAGCTGCACCTCTGGCTAAGTTCTCAGTATATTTATTTTCAACACCAAATGGAAAAATCATCTAAATTTGCCACATTCACAAAGCAACCAAAATCCATGCTGGCTAATCACACCTTAGTCTTCTTCCAATCATACCTGATAGAAGATATTAGGGACAGTGTTATCAAGCTGCACTTCCTCACTCCTAAGCAGATCAACAATACCCAGTTTGGGTTTATCACAGCAGTACTCCAGAAGCATCGCTTTGAGCATGAACCACAGCCAAATTCCTGAGGTGAAGAGTAATTGTTTTAACTAACTGTGGCAGCAAGATCTCCTTGTAATCTTGGCAATATTACTGGCTTTAAACAATTGGGAGCTTAAATTAAGATGGTTATTCTAATATCAGTGACAAAATGCTTCAACCAAAGCAGCAATGCATGCAAGAATGGGGGAGATATGTCTAAGTGACATAGCACTCAGGAGTCCACAATGATCAAGCATCCATTTCCACCAATCAGACTTCATTCTCCCTCAACTCCTCCCACATTCTCACACACTCAGCTCACATTAGGAGCAAATCACCTTTGCCTTCGGAGCAAGCCATTCCTGACCTCTAGTGTCATTTGCGGGTTTCCTCTCCCATCCAAAAGACATTCAAGTGGCTGCTATAAATTGATGTAATATTTAGTTCTGAGCTCAAATCTGGGAAAAGTTGATGGAAAAGTGAGGAGAATAAAGTTTTGGATGAAGGGCCTGTTTCTATATTGTATAACTCATAATTACTCCTCTAAGACTAACGTATAATTATATCAACAACTAAGTTTGCTAGCTCAGAAAATATGTGCAGTGTTGGGCTTTCAGATCCATGTTTGCTTTGACTAGAGGGAGTTGACCTGTGAAATAACAGCAATAAAAACAAATCCAATTACAGGCTGTAGTTCACACATTCCTAGTTGGTGCAAAAAAATAATTTACTCATATTCAGTTTGGGTCAGAGTGACCTCATCTGCACATAACACATTGAAGTTGAAAAAGATGACTACAAAATAAATGCCACTTCCCTTGATGATTATTCATTCCCCTGAAGTTTATCACCACAGTAAATTGAAGTTGAAATTTACACCAACCTGGCAAATTGGTTTGAAATACTATCACTTTCCAAATACAGTGCACAAAATTCAAAGACGCAATAAATAAAAGCTTATGGCTAATTGTTACTGGGTTACAATTACCAAGGGCTTTTCTTGGAAGAGAGGATGGCAGAGAACAAAAATCAGAATATTATGAAGGACTACTTGAATACTCTTTGGTAACTAAGGACAGGGTAGGTCCAGTTGAGGATAAAGAAAGAGGTTTCTATTTGGAGTCACAGCAACTAGTTAAGACAATGTATGAGTACTTTGCTTCAGTATTTACCAACGAGGAGGACAGTGAAAGCAGATGTCACAGGCAAATGTATTGGAACATCTTGAGATTAAGGAGGTAGTGTGAAGTTTTCTGAAAAGCATCAAGATGGTTAAATCCCCGGGATTGACAAAATATCCTAGAATACTGAAAGAGGCAAATGAGGAGATTGCTGGGGCTTTGACAAGGATCTGTGCCCTCACTAGCAAAAGGCAACATCTTTGAGGACAGGAGAGCAAGAAATGTTGTTCCTTTGTTCAAGAAGGTAAATAGTAATTCACCGGGTTTTCCATAAAAACAAGAGATTCTGAAGATAGTGCCTGACTTGATTTCCACCAGCATTTGATGTGTGTTAATTCAGGCAATTATAAACCAGTGAGTCTCAAGTCAGTGATAGGGAAGCTACTGGAGAGGATTCTGAGGGTCGGGATTTTTGCACATTTGTAAAGGAATGATTAGAAACAATCAGGGCTGATCATGCCCAACAGATTTTGTCTTTTTTAGGTGACAGTGGAGCTTGATCTGTGGACGTTAACCACATGGACTTCAGTAAGCATTTGTTAAGGTCTCTTATGACAGGTTGATTTGGAAGATGCATGGGATGCAGGATAAACAGCATGTTTGGATTCAGAACTGGTGAAAAGCTATTAGTCTAGCTGGAGAGTTATATCCAGTGGTAATCCACAAAATCAGTGTTGCGATCTCTGTTTGTACTATACATCAATGATTTGATGAAAACACAGGTAGAAAATGAAGCAAATTTGTGAAGAACACTAAAATTGGTGGAATGTGGGCAGCGAAAAGGATTAACAAAGAATACAATGGAATATAGACCAATTACAGATATGATAGAGAAATGGCAGATGGAGTTTAATCCAGGCAAGTACGAGATATTGCACTTTTAAAAGATCAAATGTAAAGACAAAGTACAAGGTAAATGGTAAGCACTTTAATAGTACTAAGATACAGAGGGATACTGGAGTCCAAGTCCATAGTTCAATGAAACTGGTGTTTAAAGTGGCAAATATGGCACATGGCATGCTTGTTTTCATTGGTAGGGGTACTGAGTACAAAGGTTATGCTGCTTTAGTCAGACCATAGGGAGTACTTTGTATCGTTCTAATCGTCACTTCATAGGAATGATGAGACTGTGGAAAAGGTGCAGAAGAGGTTTACCACGATACTGCCTGGATTAGAGGGCATGAGCTATAAGGGAAGGTTAGACAAATCTGAGTTGTTCAAAACTTGGGAGTCAAGAGGCTGAAAGGAGGCATGACAGAAATTTTTAAATTACAAGAGGCATAGATAGGGTGGAAAATTAGAATCCTTCCCCACAGTAGAGCAGTCATACACCAGTGAACATGCTTCTAAGGGGGGGGAGGGGGTTGGTGCCAGGAGTAAACATCTCTTGAGAAGCAAGCATTTTGTGAAATAAATACAATGCCGGATCCCTTCAACTGGTTATCACAGGTGGTGGTGGAAGCAGACAACTTGCTGGAATTCAAGCGGCTTTTAGACACACATATTAGAATGGATATGATACAGAGGACGACAATGACAACACATCACATAAACTGCACAACACTGTGGGCCAAATAGTCTATCCAGTGCTATACTGTTCTATGTTAACTCACCAAAATATTCAATTGTAATTGGGCAGAAACTCATTTCCCTGAGCATATGGGTCAAAATGTATTTAAACTCCAACCATCAGATGCTGACATTCCTTCCTTAATTACCTCAAATGCATCCTCGTCCTCAATTTTAACTACAGTTGGCCCTCCTTATCCACAGGGGGATTGGTTCCCGGACCCCCCGCGGATACCAAAATTCGCGGATGCTCAAGTCCCTTATTTAACCTGTCTCAGTGAGGTGGTCTTTAGGACGCAGCGGAACCCCGGACTTTATCTAACATGTCCCCGTGCGATGGACATTAGGACCTGGCAGCGCAGCTCTGAATCCACAGTGTTTCTGTTCACGAAAATAATCACAATTGAAAATAAGGTGGAAGTAATAAAGCGATCGGAAAGAGGTAAAACGCCATCGGTCATTGGAAAAGCGTTAGGCTACAGTCGGTCAACGATCTGAACAAATTTAATAGAGAATGGCCCTGCCCCGATGGAAGCTACAATTATTACTAAGCAACATAGTGGTTAAATTATTGAAATAAGTATGTTTCTTAACTGTTTTAGTGTATAGTACATATTTTACCTTTCTATGCATATAAGAAAAACGTTTGACTAACTGACACTAAATAATACCGGATGTACCTGTTCCGACTTCAAATCTGACTTAAACAGGACTCAGGAATGGAACTCATTCATAACCCGGGGACTGCCTGTACTTCTAAGTCATTTCTAGATTACTTATAATACCTAATACAATGTAAATGCTATGTAAATAGTTGTTATATTGTATCATTTAGGGAATAATGACAAGAAAAAATAGTCTGTACATGCTCAAATAACGAGTGCTGGATAGAGAACTTCTGGATTTTCCCGATCCACAGATGGTTGAATCCGCGGATACGGAATTCACGGATAAGGAAGGCTGACTGTACTCCACTTTTGACAACCTTTCAGCTACCATGGCTCTAAATAAAGCTCATACTTCAATAAATTATTTCACTGAATGCTATCCAGTCCACGATGTGTTTAACTGGATGGCAATGTATGCAACGTCCTCCCCTTCCTGTGTATCATATATACCTCTCAGTTTAGGAACACAAAAGTCAGTTTCACAAGTTATCTGCACTGGCAAGCTTAGTAATATATTCTCCACATTTCCCTTGTCCCTTTGTCCCACCCCATTAATCTACCTCCAGGTACATATCCCTACAAGGAGCCGAAATGCTGAAGCTGCCCATTCACCTCCTCCCTCACCTCCATTCATTGCCCCAGGTAGTTCTTCCAGGTAAAGCAACACTTCACCTGTGAATCTGCTGAGTCGTCCATTCTGTCTGATGCTCCTGAAGCAGCCTTCTCGACATTGGTGAGATCCATCATAAATTTGGGGACCACTTCTCCGAGCACATATGCTCCATTCCCCAAAAGCAGGACTTTCCGGTGGCCAAACATTTTAATTTCAACTCCTGTTCAAACACATTGGTCCATGACTTCCTCTTGTGCCAAGATAGATAGATAGATAGATACTTTATTCATCCCCATGGGGAAATTCAACTTTTTTTTCCAATGTCCCATACACTTGTTGTAGCAAAACTAATTACATACAATACTTAACTCAGTAAAAAAAATATGATATGCATCTAAATCACTATCTCAAAAAGCATTAATAATAGCTTTTAAAAAGTTCTTAAGTCCTGGCGGTTGAATTGTAAAGCCTAATGGCATTGGGGAGTATTGACCTCTTCATCCTGTCTGAGGAGCATTGCATCGATAGTAACCTGTCGCTGAAACTGCTTCTCTGTCTCTGGATGGTGCTATGTAGAGGATGTTCAGAGTTTTCCATAATTGACCGTAGCCTACTCAGCGCCCTTTGCTCAGCTACCGATGTTAAACTCTCCAGTACTTTGCCCACGACAGAGCCCGCCTTCCTTACCAGCTTCTTAATGCTTCCTCCCCAACACGCCACCACAAAGAAGAGGGCGCTCTCCACAACTGACCTATAGAACATCTTCAGCATCTCACTACAGACATTGAATGACGCCAACCTTCTAAGGAAGTACAGTCGACTCTGTGCCTTCCTGCACAAGGCATCTGTGTTGGCAGTCCAGTCTAGCTTCTCGTCTAACTGTACTCCCAGATACTTGTAGGTCTTAACCTGCTCCACACATTCTCCATTAATGATCACTGGCTCCATATGAGGCCTAGATCTCCTAAAGTCCACCACCATCTCCTTGGTCTTGGTGATATTGAGACGCAGGTAGTATGAGACCAGCCTCAGGGTGGAGGAGCAATTCCATCTGGGTAGCCCCAAACTGATGACATGAATATCGATTTCTCCTTCTGGCAAACAAATCCCACCCCCCTTCTATTCCCCACTCGTGACTTTTACCTGTTCTCACTCGCATATGACTTCCCCCTGGGTCTCCTCCTCCTGTGGTTACTCTCCTTTCCCATCAGATTCCTTCTTCACTAGCCCTTGACCTTTCCCACCCACCTAGCCTCCTTCCCTCCACATTTTTATTCTGGCATCTTCCCCCCCCCCCCCCTTTCTCAGTCCTGAAGAAGGGTCTCAGCTCGAAATGTCCACTATCTGTTCATTTCCACAGATGCTGCCTGAACTGCTGAGTTCCTCCAGCAATGTGTTGCTTTAGTAATGTATTCTTATAGAATATTTTCCAAAGGAGTCACTGAATTCCAAGAATCACATATTGATTTCAATTAATTATGCCTATCTACAAGTGTATTTTACATATCTTACTAGCAGATTACAGCATTACATACAAGCATTTCAAATTACAGCTGCTCCGTAACAAAAATCTTTTGTTGATGCTTTAAGAAATGTTTTTTTAAAAAGCAGTGATAATTTGCTCCGCTTAGATTTGAGCGTTCCACGTATTCTGAACTATCAAAGAAGCAGCAATTAGCACAATTTTCATTTATAGTACATTTCACTCATTGCTGAAAGGAGATGAAAGTTTTCTGAAATCATTAAACATTAACCAAAGCTATAAAATACCACACCTGCAACATTACAGCACATTAAAGATTACTCTCATTTCTCACGTGCATTGAAGTAGCTTGGCAGCTAAATTTATCATTGAAATACATAAAATGTCATCAAGCATTCAATTTCAGTTCAATTCCATTATTTCATGTATCTTACATTAAGCAACTTTAATGACCAAATCTGAGGTATAACAAGTGACAGAAGAAAAAGTCAACGATCAAAGGCTATAGCATAATCACAATGACGATCTCTTCACTTAGGCAAGTCGTACAGTTTTCCCTATGAGAAGTCCCAAGAAAAATCAGCTACAGATTCAAACAGTAAAGGAATACCAGTATATTTCAATAGATTCAAGTATTAAACAGATCCATTTTAATATTTTATATTGAATGTAAACATGACAATTCAAAAGAAATTAAATTAAAATTATACACTGGATAGAAAATTCCAGTCCAAAGCAAACAAAAAGCAGGATAATAAACACCTCGATTTTAAAATTCAGGAAAAAAATCCAAAGTGCTTTTGGTTAAGATAACTCCATGAATGGGGAAAATAAACAACTTACCACAAATGTTGGTGAAGTCTGGGAGTGTAAGTACAAGACTTTGTGGGTCAGGGGCTCCTACTATTGCAAGCTTACATAAATATCTTCAACACAAGGCTCAAAACAAGAGAGTACAAATATATATTTGAAGGTAAAGCAAAAGTGAGGACACTCAAATTATACAAATCTTAAGTTAATAAAGACATGTTAAAACAGTACAAGAAATAAAAGGAAATCTAATTATAATATTAAATTTGAATTGCAGGTGAAATGATTTAAATTTAAAATATAAATGGAACTAATATTGGTTAAATTCTTCCTCAGGGAGTACTTAACATATGGAATGATTTCCAGAAACAGTTGTAAAAGTTAAAATGGGAATCAAGAAACTTCATGCTTAAATGTGTCCAGATAGAATAACCACAGCCAAAACAGCTTTCCTCATCTGGAACGACTAAATCATTTTCAATTTTTATTCATACCATCTATAATAAAGGGACATGGTATTCTTGGCCATGGTAGTATTTGGTAACTTCGAGGTTCCAATTTTTATAGACATCCACAAGTCAGAAAATACACAAAAATCACTCAATACAATAGATGATACCGGGGAAGTGATGACTCCCTACTATTAGACTGTTTGAGGTAATTTATTTTTTATTCTTTCTTACGTCTCTTGTATATCTGTGCACTTGTAATGCTATTTTGACACTGTAATTTCCTTTGATATCAATAATCTACCTACCATACCTTTACAATATTGTAATGAATGATATCAAAAGCACACAACACTGATAAGGAACAATTACTAAAAGTGGAGATAGGAAATTAGCTTTGCCCAAATTAATATCAAACATGTATAACTTCATAAATTTGATACACATGAAGCAATTATGACATGACAAAAACATTTCAAAGAAGATGGCCATGCAGCAAGTTAAGGTTACACCTTTAATTCAAATCTAACACAAAGCAAGGTAACCTCCAGGGACAAAATATATTCAATCTCACTGGCCATTCAAAGTGGGTTTAAAAGGTGCAATGTATATGACACTACAAATAAATGTAATAAAAAATTACCTGTACATTCATTACATTTAAATATTGCCATTTTAAATCTAAGGCTGGCCAGTGGCGTAGTGGCATTTACTTTGAGGCAAGTGGTCCCAGGTATGAATCTGACAGGTTCCTTGCACACTTTCCATGGTACAGGGTTGAGCATCGAGCTAGCAAGTCAACCCCCAGTAGACAAAAATGCTAAAGAAATGATAAGGTTGCTGTCCGATGCGTCACAAGACACAGAAAGGAATAATTTGAAATCTAAATGATTGTTGGCACATACTAGTTCTTTCTTTATAAATTAACAAACTTTATCTATTCCATCACTTAGTTCACTTCTTTTATGTAGTTATTAATGTATCATTATCTGAATGCCATAATCCATTTAATTTAATCCCACTATTCAAAACTGCAATTTCTAAAACCTTATATTATAGCTTTAAAAATACATACTGTAGCCAGGGAACTATTGGTCACTTTTTGGCTCATGATTTGTCTCCTTCAGGACTGCTATGCCTTAGGTCAAGCTGAGTCAAACATACATTGCTGATGGAAAAAAAGATGGAAACTACTTTGTAATTGGTTCACTTGTCAAAATGTTAGGCATGAAATTTCGTTAAAAGACCAGTTGTTGTGAGATTAGTCTGATTATGCTCAGGGGAACCATGGTGAGACACTTTCCAGTATTATAAGTATAATACAGTCACCATTGTCCCTTATTAATCACTTGTGCCTTCAATACAATCATAGATCATCCGACAAAACCCTGAATTTTCGCTTCCTTTATTCTTGCTCAAAATCTCAGCTCAATAACATTTTCCAGTTTTGTTCAAAGGTTAAACTGATACATGAAATCCGTTTTCATCTCCACAGATGCTGCCTGATCTGTTCACATTCCACTACAGTTCACTTTCAATGCCAGGGATTTTTACAATGATACAAACTTGAGTATGAGGATGCTTGGAATGAAAATTTTAAACTTGTTCACACCTCTTTGTTATGTGTGCATCACTCTTTACAATTTAAAGTGGTTCATACAGCCTATATGACAAAAGATAAGCTCTCTTGTTTTTACTCAAGATTTTTCTCCATACTGTAACAGGTGTAATGTCAAAGAGGCCTCTCTAATTTTAATAATAATAATAAAGCCTCTCAGTTAGTCCTGACGAAGGGTCTCTGCCCGAAACGTCGACAGTGCTTCTCCCTATAAATGCTGCCTGGCCTGCTGTGTTCCACCAGCATTTTGTGTGTGTTGTTGTTTGAATTTCCAGCATCTGCAGATTTCCTCCTGTTTGCTCTCTAGTTCATATGTTCTGATCCTGTCCGCAGCTTGATAAATTTTGGAAAGAAGTATTTCAAACTTTCTCGGAGCTCTTAAAGTAAACTTTAAACCCAACCCTCTGACCGCCTTGTTTGGCATTGTTGGAGGAAATTATTTTACTCTTAAGCCGAATGATTTGCATATTTTGGCTTTTATTTCTCTTTTACCCAGAACAGTTTTGTTGCTTAAATGGAAAGATGCTGCTCCGCCTACTCATGCCCATTGGTTGATTGATGTTATGTCATGTTTAAATCTAGAGAAGATTAAGTGTTCTATTTCTATACCTAGACAAGATTTTTTCACATTATGGGGACCTTTTTGGAACCGAGTTACAAACGTTCAACTTACTGACAACTTGTACTTACGAACCAAGGAAGGAGAACGCTGTCTGCCATTTTAAGTCGTTGCCATTGACACCTGTTGAGTGTTTAACTTTGTATTTAGCTTAAATTTTTCTTAGTAAGATTCACCCTGACCCTGACCCCGCCCCCCCACCGTTCCGGTTGGCTGGTGGCACAGTGAGATCAGCGAGTTCAATCCAGAGACAGACCACTCCTGTGCCGGGTTGATGTCGATCCAGTGACTCCCGTACTATCTGTACCGGGTTGATGTTGAGCTCGCAACTCGACCTCGTAAAAAAAACACTGCCACCTCCAGTTTAAATACCCACGCGGAATATCGTGGAGGATCAAATACCCAAACCCAGCACAGCCCCCACTTGTCCCACTTAGCCCGTCTCAGTGTAGTGGTCCTTAGGACCCAGCAGATCTCGGGAGCAGGCAGCGGTCAGGACCCGACGCCCACAGTGTTTCTGTTCCATTGACGGGAAGCGATCGCGATTGAAAATAAAGTGGAAATAATAAAGTGTTTGGAAAGAGGTAAAACGCCATCGGTCATTGGAAAAGCGTTAGGCTACAGTCGGTCAACGATCGGAACAATTTTAAAGGATAACGGATAAAGTGAGAATAATAGAGCAAGCGAAACACCCTGCCCCGATGAAAGCTACAATTATTACTGAGCAACGCAGCAGTTTAATTATTGGAATACATACGTTTCTTAAGTGTTTTATATGCATAGAAAGGTAAAATATATACTATATACTAAGATAAACGTTTGACAAACTGACGCTAAATAATACCAGATGTACTTATTCCAACTTACGTACAAATCCGACTTAAAGACAGACTCAGGAACAGAACTCGTACGTAACCCGGGGACTGCCTGTACTTTCACAATCTTCCACTTGTTCAGCAATGATGATGGCTACTATATGTTTGAATTTACGACTATATGTCCAAGATTTTTTTCTCTTTTCTTTTAACCAAACAGCTGTTTTTCCCCCCTCTCTTTTTCTTTTTTTTTGTTATGGGGTCTTGATTTTGCTTCAGATTAGAATAAAATATACCTTTTCAATATTATGGCTTACTTACTATACATAGATATGGGGCATTTCAACCTTGTTTCTGTTTCCATAATATCATAATGTATTTCATATTCGTCTATGCAAGTAATAAAAATATTGAAAAAGAAAGAGTAATATAGAAATCCTTGACACCCTCCTACATTAAAATCACTATCTCCAGCCACCTTCCAATTTATCAGGGTTAATATCCTATTGCTCTAATATGCACCAATATCAGAATGCAGGACTACTGAAACAAATAAATTTTTACAGATGTACCACAAGCATCATGACTGACATAGAAGTTAATAGAAAACCTCTCCTTCAAATACTCACTTTCCTCTCTCAGCACTACCCTTGGGTCAATGGGCGCACCTTTGATATTTTCCCTTAATCACTTGCTTCACAGCTTGCTGCCCAGCATAGAAACACCAGCTAAATTAAAGCTTTTGAGAGATCAAGCCTTACTCCCATCCATATACGGAAACCTAATCACGCCAGACAATGAAGTAACAGAACTATGCATTTCCAAAGGCATGAGAGGGCACAAAACAGTGTTTTCAACTCAAAGTGAACAATGGTATATAAGGAGAGAACAAAAGTCATGCAGAACCCACTGTCTCACATGCTCGAGACACTTCTGCACAATTTAAGAGATAAAAATTGTAAACAAACACCTTTAATCTCCTAACAGATTTATAAATCCTTTTTAGAAAGTTACTTTCAACATTGCCTTTGAAATTGACAGATAGTTACAGAAATGCATAGATTCAGGCAATGAAGACAGCATGACACTATTTTAAATAATGTCAATGGAATTTTTCTCAACCCAAATGAAAACCAACAAAAGCTGCAGATGCAGAAAAATCTGAAATAAAAACACTAAATTCTGGAAACACTCAACAAGTCAGGATGAATCTGTCAAAACAATGTCAAATGTTTTATGAAATATTATCTCTTTTCCCACATGATCTGAGTATTTCCAGGATTTTCTGTTTTTATTCTCCAACCTATCACAAAATCATTGCTGTTTGTTGGAAGTTGTGGGGAAGGTATTGATCACCCCAGTGGTTGTTCAAAATAAAGATCTCATCAAATTACAGAGCAGATTTTAAGGGCAGCTGACTTTCACCCTTGGAGTTCTCCATCACGGCGAATCATTTATTTTTATATTACAGTGCATTCCAGTTAATTGGAACTCATCAGGACCAGTGCATTTTGGTCCAATTAAGTAGCTGCCCCAATTAGCCCAAGTTTCATGGAAATAGTTAAAAAGATATATAAAAAAGAAACTCCCATTTAACTGAGTAACAAATTACACATATTGTAATGAAATACAGAATTAGAACACTATCAATACTAACACAGAATAAAACTGTATTAATTCCTAATAGCTCAATGTATACTGTCACATTCTTTTGATTGACTATAAATGAACAAAATCAGTGCAGACACCTATTGTGGATAATGGACTGCCTTCATACAATGGTATCGAGGAATACATCCTCCAAATCTTCATTTTTATTGTAAAACTCAAGATGGTTGTCGATACCTCCAAATTCTTCATAGTTCTTAACTTGCTGAAGTAGTGAAATTGTTCCATTTTCACTCCCTGCCTTTCCGGCATCTCCAAGACTGAATGCTTGAGACTGCAGTGAGCAAAACAGTTTTGCTGTTTATTTCTTGCCAACTATCAGTGATAAAAATCATGGCTTTTTGAACACAAGCACACATAACTGATGCTATTTAAAAATTGCTCTAAACATGGTCCAGTGTCTACCAGCCACACAAGTGCACGTCAGTTAGAAACTGTTCAGCAAGTCTCCTGCCCCGATTCCCAAATAAAAAAAATCCCAACTAATTTCTCAATTTCTTTTTCGCAACTAACCCATGGACCAATAAAACGAAAGTCACTGTATTTTATTTTACTTAAGAGATAATGCGTGGAACAGGCCTTTCCAGCCCACTGAGCCACAGTGCCCAGTAACCCACCTACTTAACCTCAGCCTAATCGCAAGACAATTTAAAAATGCCTAATTTATCTACCGACTGGTACATCTTTTGACATTTACTTCAACACTTTCTTGTGCTATGTTCTTTGATTTTCTCTTAACATCTGAGATCAAGCCTAATTCAAACTCTTATGTAATCTTCCAATTTACCTTTTCTTCCTCCAGCAAAATCTCCTTTTACCCAATCCTTTGTCTCTCATTCCAAGATGGGAACCTGTATTATGGGCCTCTACTAAATTTTCCTGTGTACTTCAGGAAATTTTCAATTGTACAATTAATATATTCATGGACATATTTTCTCCCAAGACAATACTACGAAAGCTACTCAAGCTAATTTTTTTTAAGCCGATAAGATTGATGCAGATAATCCAGTGAATTTGTCTGCTGCCTGTGTTGAAAGGCATAATGGAAAAGGCTCATTAATATTCACCTGGCATGAAGCAGAAAAGAACTTTAGTATAAAATGAAATCAACCATCCATCCCACAAAAACATTTCTCCAATATTTAATTTCTTCTAAGGTATACACCTCAATTAGTGTAAAGTATTTTGTCTCAATCTACAGTCACTGATGTGTACTGAATGTTGGTGCACATAAAACACCCATCACTTTAACCACGCTTGCTCCACTGCATAACTGATTTACGGGAAGCATTTTCAATTTTATGATCAATCAAGGACACCCACCATCCAAACGCAACCAAGCACTCCTCTCACAGCTGCCATCAGGAGAGTAGTACAGGAGCCTCAGGACCCACACCACCAGGTACAGGAACAGCTATTATCCCTCAACCATCAGTCTAATGACCCAAAGGGAGTAACTTCACTCACCCAATCACTGAACTGTTCCCACAACCTTTCAAGAACTCTTTATCTCATGTTCTTGATATTTATTGCTTTTTTTTTCTTTTTGTATTTGCGGTTTTTTATCTTTTGCACATTGGCATTCATTTTGTTGGGTGTTGTCTTTCTTTGATTCAATTGTGCTTCCCTGAATTTACTGTGAAGGCCGACAAGAAAATGAGTATCAGGGTTGTGTATGGTGACCTGTGTGTACTCTGATAATAAATTTACTTTGAACAAAGCACTAAGTAACTAGAAAACTCTCATTTGTTCCTCAAAAGCAAAAGCAGAAATTCATAAATGCAAAATAATTTCACAAGGCCACTGCAACATTCTTTGCTACCCAAGTAACAAGTTCAATGTAAAAGCCCCTGCACCATCAGCTTTCTGAATGGTCCAACCCTATTTTTTGCACTATTTATTTTGTAATTTATAGCAATTTTATTTCTTCATACCCCACTGCTGCTGCAAGACATACGTCAGTATTGATAAACCTTAATCTGATTCTAATTATAATAGCATTCACATGGGAAATAAGCAATTCTTCTTTCAAACTGAAAAGTCAACATTGCAATAATGTCTTTCAGATAACTGTCAAAGCAACCATAATCAGCAATGAAGTGTCCTCAGAATCTAATGTTTCAAAGCTAACCAACAAAGAATAGGTTATCCAAGTTGCACAACACAAATGGGCATGTCAGCCCACCACATCCATGCCAATCTTTTTGTCCATCAACACTAATCTCATGCTAAGTCCGTACACACCCATTTACTTCTTATTGGTATCAATGTCTCTTCAAAGCAGTGATAATATCTGACTATACTAGCAAGTTCAAGAGAGCAACCATTCTCAGTGCAGAGAAATCCCCTTACCCACAAGATCCTCCTTAAATCTCATTCCTCTTAGTTTTGATACTCTACTAATGTTGCAAGATTCCAACACTCCATGGCTTTTATCATTTTAAATACCTCTACCAGATCACCCTCAACCACCTCTGCTGCAGGAAAACGAAATGATTTTATGAAAGAACTACACACGCCTGAGAAATTAAAGCCTATCAATTTGAATAAATATTCCCATATTTAAACTGGGCAAATAATTGCTAATCTAAGGTAGATGTAACTGAAAGCAAAATAATCCTATTCTTCAGTCAGTTAATTTTTATACCAATTTTTATTAACAAAATATTTAGTTATTGTTACAACCTTAACTGTTTCTATCTTCCAAAAGGCTGAAATGCTTTAGTGATTTATTCAGATACACCGTGGATTAGGTCCTTCCTGCCCCTCGAGTCGTGCCACTCAGCGACCCCCAATTTAACACTCGGCTAATCACTGGACAATTTACAATGACCAATTAACCGATCAACCAATACATCTTTGGACTGTGGGTGGAAATTGGAACACCCAGAGGAAACGCAGTCATGGGGAGAATGTTTAAGCTCCTTACAAACAGTGGTGGGAATTGAACTTGGGTCGCCAGTACTGTAAAGCGATGTGCTAACCACACAACTGTACTGCCCCTAAACAACAGAAATAACAAACTGAAGAAACAAACAAATTTTGACACAAATACACAGATTAGATTTGTGAAAGAAAACAAAATACATCTGTTCCAACAAGATCAATTGAATTATGCTCAATTGTTCAGGGAGCTCATTATACTATTGATGAGGATACATTTGTCAAAATCATTCTGATCATTCATGCAGAAAAAAAGAGAAAACCGGAAATATTCATGTTTATACAATGACTAGATAAAACAAAGGAATTACAGAAATCTTATCAAACACGTACTTGCAAGCTGAACTCAGTTCAGTTGTTTTGTGAAAGAAAGAGAATTCATCCGCTACATCGTTTCACAACCTGTGTTTACAATAATGCTGGTTTTAAGATACTGCATATTTAACATTCCCAAATATTCGAGACTGACAGTATTTGCAGATACCGCCTGAACAGCAGTATCAATTGCAACCTTTCTAAAAAGATCTGTGCTACTTTCAACACATGCTGAGTGCACAGCTAAAGAACCAACGTACTCAGACTAAAGACTCAGTCATGGCTAAAGCACTTTTAAGTATAATTGAAAGTTATATAGCAAACCATAAGTGTAGAAGAGGGTCGACTTATAACCAATTCACGCTAATAAAACACAACATAACAAATTCCAAAGGAAAAGTCGACTGTTTAATCATTTCCATATAAGTTGCCTGACCTGCCGAGTTCTGCTAGCATTTTGTTTTTTTTTTACTTTGGATTTCCAGCCATCTACAAAACTTCGAGTTTATATTCCAAATCTCCCTTCGTGTTCCAAAGGACAAACACAACAAACTACTAAAATATCGCTTCACTTTCACTGAACATTAAGATACATAAATAGGGCAACAGATAAATTGGATAGTTGTTTGTCATTGCAACATATCAAGGAACTGCCTGTTGCTCCGTATTACGAACACTTAAGAGGTTGGGCAGAGATTTACAGCCCCAATCAATTCTGCTATCGGCATAAATTGGAGAATGTCCTAAACATGATGAATCGCTACACGTATTTTGGAAGTACCTGTGTAACATATCAGGTTTGAAACATAAAGGGCGTAATTACATCAGCCCTCTCCCAACACAGGTTGCTCTCTAATTCAATGTTTAATTCAACCTTAACAATTAGAATAGCATTTTATTTTAGAAAAGGTTAACAATGCTCCTAACAGCCGACCGCAACCTCGAAACTGCCCTGCAGCCCAGCAAGGGTGAAGCTCAGAGCGGCCTTGGGCAGTAATCAAAGCCGAGGCCTCAACGGCTCCAGAGCCTGATGAAGATAGTGATCAGAAGCAGCGAACGGGAGTTCTTCATCGGCAAGGCTTGTGAGATGCTGCCTAGTTATGTTACAGAGGTTAAAACGCCACTCTGGATACTTACTCCGGGACATATGTAGACGAGTAACTGGACCATTTATAGACGCAGTATGTCAGCACCCTCCGCTCGGGTAACGCGGCCGCCATCTTACAGCATCGGCGGCGCGACTCGCACCACGTGACCCGCAGGCTGTCGCCGACTCGCTGAGCACAGATAACCAGCCCCCGCGCTGACACCTAACTCACTGGGAAAAACCCCCTCCCCGTCCCCTCATTCCACACTCCCCCACCCCGGCTGCCCGCACAGAGATACAAAATGCAGATGGCCGACCCCATGTTCCCCGTATCCCGCTGCACAGCGATATTCAGCGCAGGCAACTCGCACAATCGGCTAACTCATTGCACAGACACTACAAAACCATGCTATGCATTAGGATATACGCTCCACCCCCACAACTGTGACATCCCATTGCTTGCATACATTGCCTACCACAATATGATACGTATACCCCAAACCCCACGACATAGAGGCATGAACTATCCACGCTGCATAGGGACATTTTCCGTGCAGGTTTTCATTCACAGGTATTACCCAACGCCTACTGCACACGACACAGATGTAATTCATTGCACAGGGCCTACCACTGCCAACAGGTACAAACATCCAAAATGCTGGAGGAACTCAGCAGTACCTCTGGAAAGGAATAAAAAGTCGACGTTTTAGGCCAAGACCTTTCTCAGGACTAATGGTTCAGGTCAGATGGTGCCTGACCTGAGTTCCTGAAAAATGTATTCTTTGAGATACCATGTGGAATAGGCCCTTCGAGCCATGCTATGATTTCACCGTAGCCTAATCATGGGAAAATGTACATTGACCTGCCAACCAGTATGACTTTGGACTGTGGGGGGAAATTGGAGCACCTGGAGGAAACCCACCAGGTCACAGGGAGAACATACAAACTCCTTACAGGCGGAGGCGGGAACTGAACCTGGGTCACCTGTACTGTAAAGCATTGTGCTAACTACTACACTACCATGCCACACTTTGTGTGTTACCCTGGATTTCCAGCATTTGCAATATCTTTTGTGTTTAGGTACAAGCATCCTCCACTTCCCCCTACACTAACACACCGAACACTTAACCTCATGGCACACGGATATAATCCAGGCATCTCAGATTCACATTGCACAGATACCTTTCCCTCCCATTCTCATCCTGCTACTCACTGTACCTCACCTCACTGCAGATACATGTGCCTCCTTAAACAGAAATAGATGTTCTTGCTCCAAGCCAGAACCTCAGCACTGTGAATGAGTTCTTTCCTCTCGGGATTGGTAAGTTCTGGGATGGCTCATGAGGCTGGTTGAGGGGAACTGCAGACTCAGGAGGTGATTGATAGGGTAGGTAGGCAGGTACTTTCTGCCAACCAAACTCCTATAAAACACTATCCCTATGTTCACAAATACTGACCATTCAGAGTCTGGTTCAGAAGGGCTCCGTTCTCATACTCTTGAGAAATACACCAAGGCTCCCTTTCCACACTCCTTATGAATACACTGTGCTTCTGTTCCCAAGCTTCCCTGAAACACACCAGATTTGGCTGTGTTTGCCACACTCCATTTAAACCCACCTGGTCCACTGAAAAATACATTTACTGTGGAACATCTAAAAAGAGACAAATTAAAAGTGCTTCATGAGATTCTGCAGATGCTGGAAATCTTGAGCAACACACACTAATGCTGGAGGGATTCAGCAGGTCAGGCAGCATTTATGCAGGACGTAAACGGTTGACTCTTCAGTCAGAGACCCTTCATCAGCACCTTAGCCCGAAACATCGACTGTTTACTTCCTTCCTGAGATGCTGCGTGACTAGCTGAGTTCTGTCAGCATTTTGTCCGAATTAAGAGTGTATTGGCGTGTTCCTGGCCATGTCTCTTACTGTACTGTATCTCTTAACAAATAAATAAAATAAACAGATTCAGGACTGCTTCTGCTTCACAACTTAGCAGTTTCCCATGGTGAAACAATCGCTAGCGGGACTGAGAGGCCAAAGTGACCAGCTCGGGTTGGAGAATGGATTCAAGTTATCAGAGACGAAAGGTGAGTGGTAACTTGAAGGAATACACTGTCTGCAGTCTGCTGGGGAAACTCAGCTGGTCGAGCAGCATCTGGGGTGGGGGGGGTGTAAAGGAGATTGTTACGTACCCGTGACACATGACAGTGGTGTACTTGACTTGAGGTAATTGTCTTGTGATGGTGGAGTGACGTCATTTTCCCGCCAGTAGAGGTCCTGTGACAGGTTTTTTTTACAGGGTATAAAAGGAGGACCCCTCCCTGTGAGGAAGGGCAGTTCGTGGCTGGATTTGCCATGTTGACTTCGTGATTTAATGTTATGACGCAGTTCAGTTGAAAAATGGAGTTTTATTTAATGCCTAAAGTTTAAAAGGTCATTGCCAGCAGTTTCTTTATAATACTGCTAGTTGAGAATCAGTGGAGAGTGAAGATTGGAGTTCGGGAGTTAAAAGATCGAGGAGAATCGATTTCGACGGTGAAACAGGTTCGACCTTGTTTGATCCTCATTTGGAAGGAATTCGTTGACTGTTCTCGTGTTAATCCCTGTGAATAGCAGAAAGGATTGGGAACAGTGTTGTAAAGTAAAGGTCAGTGCTTTTAAGCCGTTACATATCATCTTCGTAAAATTCTTCATGGGAAAAGTTCGATTTGGGAACCGAAGCATCACGACATGAAAGAGAACTTAAATCGTCTTAAAAAGTCTCTCCCTTAAATGGTCTGTGAGCATTTTGAACTTTTGCAATACTACTTTGAAGAACTGTTTTTGCAACATCGCTTTAAGAACTGTTTAAGCTTCATTGCTTTAAGAACTGTTTAAGCTGCCGCACAGCAGCTGATTTCCGGTTACATTAGTGTTTTGTTTACTTTTGGGAGGTTTGTTTTCAGTGTTTAATAAACGTGTTATTTGTTATAAAAACCCCTGCCTAACTCATATATTTATTGTTGCTTGAATCTGTAACAAGATGCATATTCAAATTTACGGCCATTTTCATTCCCTTAACTATTTATTTATTTTGATTGTTGTTCCTTTCCACGCCTTGTGGCGCGTTGGGCAGCAACCTTGCCACTACTTTAGCTTGTGACTGTTTTATGTTACAAGATCGAGTTGAAGGTATGAGAAGGTTTGTGGAATACAAATTGCACCTTCCTCTGGAGATTATCTTGTGCAAACAGTATGTAACAGTAAATTTTAAGAAAATGACTTCAGAATCAAATCTTGTCTGTAGAAGCATACTCAGGTTACCATGGGCAGCTGAGGAAGTGCACCCAGGAGCAGGACACAGGCACGGAGACAGACTTGGACATGACTCGCACTCAGAACTTGACTCGGACTCGGAACTTGACTAGACTGGAACACAGAGCCTGGACTCAGACTTGACTAGACTGGAACACAGAGCCTGGACTCGGACTTGACTAGACTGGAACACAGAGCCTGGACTCGGACTTGACTAGACTGGAACACAGAGCCTGGACTGAACACTCGGAGCCTTGACTTGAACTGGACACTCAGAGCCTAGACTTGGACTGGGCCTTGGAGCCAAGACTTGGACTGGACACTTGGAGCTAAGACTTGGACTGGACACTTGGAGCCAAGACTTGGACTGGGACTCGGAGCCTTGGACTGGACTGGGACTTGGAGCCAACAAAGCAAAACAATGACAGACCACTCGAATCCCAGCTCGGAGCAGCAGCAAAACGGCCGGACCCACTCAGAAGGAAACGAGGCGACAAAAACAAACAACAACAGACAAAACATGTTTTCACAGGGAGAAGCTCATGAAGACAGTCCCTTATTCTTGATGGCTCAGAGTGGCGACAAGCGGCCAGCAAATCTCAGGCAGACATGAAAACAACAAAATTCGCATCTTGACTCGGAGTAGCAGCAGAACAGCCGGCAATTTAGCTGGACACGAAAACGACTGAATTCACTAAGCAGCCACAGGCACCGAAGCAACTAAAAGTGCACGATTCTCGGCTGCCCTGGGATGAGCATAGCCACACAGGCTATGGTGATGAACCAGCACTGAGTAGATATAAGCCGGGGTTTTTGTCCTGCCTGTTCGAATGAGGATCAGGTGCCTTAATCAAGGCACCCAATGGAACACATGGAAAAGGAAATAACCAGAATGAGGAGTCCACGGACCGGACCGTGACAACTCAAGACTTTTTCTTCTGGATACAAACAGAGAACAGTGTATCAATAGTACTTCTACTCGTAATGTTTTACAGCTTTAGAGATTAAGGTTCAATTCCCTCTGTAGCGCTAAAATACTGATCCAAAGTCAAAACAAAACAATTGCCACCAGCCTGCGACCCCAGGCGGAGTTGTTATACTTGTATGACTCGCCCACAGCTCCAGTGATTGCTGCAAAGAGTCAAATTCCTTATTTCAAATCCTTCATTAGCAATTAGCAAACTTACAATACAGCATTGTTGGACATTATCTCAGCGGTCAGCAAATATATGACCTCCATGGTCCCAAGCTACAATCTCTATAAAAATAACCATGAATACGTAATTTATCCCCTGCACTTTTACCTTGTCCCCCACTAATGAGACTGTTTATCATAATACCCCCAATAAACTCGCAGAACAGGACATGTGGCTGCTACACTCCGTGCTCAATGTTCAACCCAGCACGGATGAAAAGCGTGCAAGGAATCAGAATCAGGTTTATTATCACTGGCATATGACGTGAAATTTGTTAACTTAGCAGCAGCAGTTCAATGCCGTTCAGCAGTTCATAATCTAGCAGAGAAAAAATAATAACTAAAATAAAACATAATAATACACAAGTAAATCAATCACATATATTGAATAGATTTTTTTTTAACATGCAAAAAGCAGAAATGTTGTATGTTTTAAAAAGTGAGATAGTGTCCAAAGATTCAATGTCCATTTAGGAATCAGATGGCAGAGGGGAAGAAGCTGTTCCTGAATCACTGAGTGTGTGCCTTCAGGCTTCTGCATCTCCTACCTGATGGTAACAGTTAGAAAAGGGCATGCCCTGGGTGCTGGAGGTCCTTAATATTGGACGCTGCCTTTTCGAGCCGGCCTGATTTGAACCCGGGACCATTTGATGTCCAGTGCGGCTCTTGTAACATATAGTACTTGTTTATGTCTAGCTGCTGCCACAGGAACAACAAATTCACAACACAGATCAGTGATAATAATTCTGATTCTGAGATATTAACCCTCCATCTAAATTCTTGTGAGGATTCGACCTGCATCAGGATACCTCTGAGTGAGGGATTTATTGAGTTAAGCCATAACCATCCCACTGTTTGAAGCCTGATTGTTCTAATGCCGTGCCATTGTATTTGAAGATACTGATTTATCCTATCACAGAACATAGAATAGCACAGTACAGGCCCATGGAGAGCAAAACAAAATATGGAAGTGAACTCTGCATTCTGTGGTTATTCTGCCATGTACTTGCTCAGTCACAATTGTGAGAAAGAAAATTAAATGGGTTAAATAATCCAGATTATTGAACTGGAAAAGATAATAGTTAACACAGAGATAAACATATGTACAAAACAAAATGCGAAAACCCAGCAGGTCAGATGGTATCTGCTGAAGAAGAAAAACTATATGGTTCATGTATCTGTGTAAATGAGCAATATGTATATTTGTTCTCTGCAAAAAAAATTACCCAACTTGTTCAGTATTTCAAGAATTTGCTATTTTATTTCAGAGTCCCAAAACATGAAATATTTTGGTTTGATGCTTATGATTAGGAACACTTTCCTTTATCAGACTGGTTTCAGATGCGTCTAAATCCTGGATCCCAGTTACAGGAAGTCATCAACTAGATTCCATAATTGACTTATATTTGTTTAATTTTTAAGTGCAACACAGCTGGAAATTTGCCTAAAACATTATGCCACCTTAAACAGTGAACTGCATTAGAGCCTTTAATAGATAAACAATATACTGACACAGATGGATAGACAAGATTGTAACAGAACAATAATTAGGCCTGAACATCATCCAATTGCACTTAGCTGATGATGAGAATTTTAGGTTCAAATAATCACTGTTAATTTCTTGGAAAATGGCTTTGGCATGATTTTTTTTAACCAAGCCTATGTCTGATCTGCGTGAGAATACATTAGAACAACATATAATGAAAATATAAGAAGGTATGTGGAATACAAATTACATGTTCCTCTGAAGATTATCTTGTGCAAACAGAATGTAATAGCAAGTTTTGAGGTAATAACTTCAGAATCAAATTTTGTCTGCAGAAGAATACTCAAGACTTCTTTTGGATACAAGCAGTGTATCAATAGCACTTCCACTATTGGGTGGCAGTAACGTAGCGATTAGCCACCCTGAGTTCAGGCAGTCTTTAAATATTTAAATCCTGGCACCAAAACATGGCCACCAATTAGCGGACAGGGTCTGAATCTTTAAAGGGGCCATGACAGCTATCCACACTCTGGAGAATCACAGCGTTTAAATCACAAAAGCTGGTGCGGTCGGATGGCTACCATAAGAATAGTTACAAAGCTGAACCTCATTGGTGATACAAAGACATACATTAGCACTGCACTTCAGTGGGACCAGCTGAAATGGAAACCACAATGTGTATCCATGGAGCACAGCTGATTCTATTGGGCAAATGAGGAATATATTTTATTGCAAGTGGCCACACGTTCATCATCTATGTACCAAATTTGCCACAGACTGAAAGTAAATGTGTACTATTACAGTTTGTGGAAGATAGTGATTAATGTGGATTCATTTGCCTAAAACTACGAAGTCCAAAAATGATTAGGTTATGTTTCATCACCAGCCTGAGGCAGGTTACAACATTCTTCTTAGGCATTGGTATAATTGAAGCAAATGGGTACCTCATTCTGCTGAAGCGAAGGTTAAAAATATTGGTGAACTCTCCAGCCAGTTGATCAGCACAGGTCTTTAGTTCTTGGCCGTCTACCCATCTGGGCCGGATGCTTTCTGTGGGTTTATCCTCCTGAAGGATGCTCTCACATCGGCCTCAGAGACTGAAATCACAGAGTAACGGGGTCTGTGGGAGTTCATGAGGGTTCCTCCATGTTTTGACAGTCTAAGCAAGCATAGAATGCTTTGTGCTCATCTGGAACTGAAGCCTTATTGTCACCTATGTCACTTGGTTTTGCTTTATAAGAGGTCATAGCATTTAAGCCTGGCCACAGCTGTCGAGAATGCTTCTGCGATTTAAGTACGGCCCGGAATTGTCATTTGTCCATGATGACTTTCCAGAAATCGTACCTGGACTCTTGTATCTTACATGGTCGCCAGACCTGACTGCCATCGATCTGCTCCTCAGCAGACTGCACATTTCATAGTTCATCCAGGGTTCCTAGTTGGGAAAACTGATTTTGTGGTGCACACTGGTCTATGAGTGTTTCTACAAGGTCCATGACATCCGTGGTGTATTCGTACAGATCATCTGATGAGTCATTGATCACGGCCCAGTCCACTGACTTGAAACAAAACAAGATTCCCCCTTGCATAAAGAAATTGCCCCTTTTTATACACTTCAAGATCTCTTCAAAAATCTACCATAATACTTACCCCAGTATTTTTCCAGGCAAATGGTACTCACACTAAGTTCTCAAAACATGGCTCTGGACTGGTGCCCTTGTACAACCTCAAAACTTCCCCTCATCATTTAGCTGAATCTTCAATCAGCTCCTTGCTGAATCTACCCTCTATCACTTGGTGTCCAAAAAAATTAACCTCTCCTGAAACTGTGGTCATTTGATGTCACAAATCCAAAAGATTCAAATTTTGAATGAAGGAATTTTTCATTTCTAACTGGTATACTCCTTATTCTGAACATGAGAGCATATTTGCATTTAACTAGCTAGTTCTGCTCCAGCTAATTCCCAGGAAGCGAGTATTTAAGCAGACACTTCACAAGGAACATATTCCACATGGATAGGCACTGGCTAAGGAGATCTTGTACTTCAGAATCAGAATTAGAATCAGATTCAGAATGAGGTTTAATATCACTAAAATTTGTTGTTATGCAGCAGCAGTACATTGCAATATACAATGATAAAACTGTAAATTATAGAAAGAATTATAGTTTTTTAATGTTGAATTAAATATGTAGTGCAAAAAGATAAAATAATAGTAGTGTGGTACTGCTTATGGGTTCAATGTCTATTCAGGAATCAGATATCAGCGAGGAAGAAACTGTTTCTGAATTGTTTAGTGTTTGCCTTCAGGCTCCTGTACCTCCTCCTTAATGGTAGCAATGAGAACAGGTCATGTCCTGGGTGGTAGGGGTCCATAATGATGGATACTGACTTTTTGAGGCATTGCTCCTTGAAGACGTCCTGGATGCTGGTGAGGCTAGTGCCCGTGATGAAGCTGATTGAGTTCACAACTTATGCAGCTTATTTCAATCCTATGTAGTAGAACCCCCCCCCCCCATACCAGATGGTGACGCAGCCAGTCATAATGCTCCCCATGGTATATCTGTAGAAATTTGTGAGTGTCTTTGGTGACATACCAAATCTTCTCAAACTCTTAATAAAATATAGCTGTTGTCATGCCTTCTTTGTAACTGCATCGACATGTTCGTCCCATGATAGATCCTCAGAGCTGTTGTCACCCAGAAACTTGAAATTGTCACTCTTTCCGCTTCTGATCCCTGTATAAGGACCGGTGTGTGTTCACTCGTCTTACCTTTTCTGAAATCCACATTGACATTGAGTACAAGGTTGTTGATGTGACACCACTCAACCAGCTGATCTATTTCGCTTCTGTACGTCTTCTTGTCACCATCTGAAATTCTGCCAACAATAGTTGTGTCATCAGCAAATTTAAAGATAGAACTTGAGCAGTGCATAACCGCACAGTCATGGGTGTAGAGAGAGTAGAGAAGTGGGCTAAGCACACATCCTTGCACTCCACCTTATCAGCAAGGAAGAGATATTATTTCTGATCTGCACAGGCTGTGGTCTTCCAGTGCGAAAGTTGAGGATCCAGTTGCAGAGGGTGATACAGAGGCCCAGGATATGGTGCTTGTTGATCAGAACTATAGGATTGATGGTGTTAAATGCTGAGCTGTAGTCAATAAACAACAGCCTGACATAAGAATTAGTATTGTCCAGGTGATCCAAGGCCGAGTGGAGAGCCAATGAGATCACATCCTCAGCAGACCAATTATGGCACTAGGCAAATTGCATTGTGTCCAGGTTCTTGCTTAGGTAGCAGTTGATCCTAGACATAACCAACCTCTTAAAGCACTTTGTCACCATAGACAAACGAGAGAAAATCTACAGGTGCCAGAAATCTGAGCGACACACACAAAATGCTGGAGGAATTCAGCAGGCCAGGCAGCATCTACGGAAAAGAGTACAGTCGATGTACAAGGGTTTTGGCCTGAAATGTCGATTGTACTCATTTCCATAGATGCTGCCTGGCCTGCTAAGTTCCTCCAGCATTTTTTGTGTGTAGCTCATCATCGTAGATGTGAATGCTACTGGATGATAGTTGTTAAGGCAGCTCACCTGGCTCTTGTTGGAAGCTGGTATGAAACAGGTGGGAACCTGGACTGTGGTAATGAGAAGCACAGGCTTTCAGAGCCCTACCAGGTACACCATCAAGGCCTGTCACCTTGTGAGGATTGACCCTCTTGAAAGACATTCTGACATTGCCCTCCGAGACAGTGTTCAGTGTCACTGGATGCTGCAGGTATCCTCATAGCTGTAGTTTTATTCTCCTTTTCAAAGCGAGCATAAAAGGCATTGAGCTCATTTGGGAGTAAAACATCACAGCCATTCATGATGTTAGGTTTCGCTTTGTAGGAAGTAATGGCTTGAAAACCCTGCCTGAGTCCACATGCATCCGATTCTGCCTCTAACCTCAAAAGGAATTGTTCTTTTGCTCTTGAGGTAGCCCTCCACAAGTCAAACCCGGTCTTCTTCCGTTGTCCTGGGTCATCACACATGAATGCCACAGATGTAGCCCTCAGCAGACTACAAATCTCCTGGTTCACCCACAGCTTGTGATTTGGGTATATCCAGTATGTTCTTGAAAGCACACATTCATCTATGCAGGCTTTAATGAAGTCAATGACATTGGTGGTGTTTACATTCAGATGAAGATAAATCCTTGTGTGCTGTCCAGTCCACCAGTTCAAAGCAGTCCTGTATATGCTCCTCCACCTCACTTGTCCATACCTTCCTGATCCTCACTATCGGTGCTGGGGTCTTTAGACTGTGCCTATACGCATGGAGTAGAAGTACAGCCAGGTGATCAGACCTTCCAGCTGCACAAGCTAGGTTCAAGGCCGAGGTCTCTGAGCTTCCTGTCGAGCCTGGATGGAACAATGATGTTGAATGCTGAACTGTAGTCCAAGAACAGCATTCTCACATAAGCAACCTTCTTCTCCAGATGTGTAACAGTGGTCTACAGTGGTTCAGTGTGTTGGTTCCTCAGGTTCCACAACTGATATGCTGGTGATAATTATTTAAGTACTATTTCAAGCTGGCATGATAAAAATCCCCCAAAATGATGGGGAAGGCATCAGGGTGCACAGTTCCATGCCTGTTGATTATGTTGTTCAGTTTGTCTAGAGCTTGTTTGACATGGACCTGAGGTAGAATGTACACTGCTACCAGGATGATGGCTGAAAATTCTTGCAGCAAATCAAATGGATGGTGTTTGATCATGCGATGTTCTAGATCAGGTGAGGGGGACTGGGGCGGAACTGCCACGTTTGTGCACCATGAGGAGTTAATCATAAAGCATACTCCACCTCCTCTGCCTTTGAAAGTATCAGCAGTCCTTTCTTGGCGGTAAATCATAAAGCCAGTGAGCTGTATCGGTGAATCTGGAATGGCAGGGGATAGCCAAGTCTCTGTGAAACAAAAAATATAAAGACTCTGATGTCCCTCTTGTATAGTAATCTTGCTCTGTGGTTTTTGATTTTATTTTCCAGAGAATGATAAATGGTAGTGGAAGTTAGAGCCCTCTTTTCCTTAAACAAGTTTTTAATCCAGCACGGCATCCTCTCTTCCATTGTTTTAAAGGGGAAACACACTTGCGTCTGAGATTTGTCAACTTTGAGGAGTGCTAGATTTTAAAATTGCCTTAAAATGCCTTCAAAGCATATAACGTGCTGACGGAAGTTGACAAAACAATTTTTGCCTGTTCACAGCTTAAGGACACAACACAGGAGAGGATATGTAAATCTCCATTTGAAGATCAGGGAATAATTGTGCAGTGAAAATAATATCACAAAAATGAACTTGCCTCAAGAAAACAGTACGTTTGTATTCCAATCACAAATAAGAGAAAATCTGCAGAAGCTGGAAATCCAAGCAACACACACAAAATGTTGGAGGAACTCAGCAGGCCAGCCAGCATCTGTGGAAAAGGGTACAGCCAATGTTTTGGGCCAAGACCCTTCATCAGGGCTGGAAAAAGATTTTGAGACATCACAGAGTAAGAAAGTGGGTGGAGGGGAGGAAGAACCACAAGGTGATAGGTGAAACCAGGAGTAGGGGGCAGGGTGAAGTAAAGGGGTGGGAAATTGATCGGTGAAAGAGCTACAGGGCTGGAGAAGGGGAAATCTGATAGGAGAGGACAGAAGGCCATGGAAGAAAGAAAAGGGGGAGGAGCACCATAGGGGGTGATGGACAGGTAAGGGGATAAGATGAGAGAGGGAAAAGGGAATGAGGCGATAGATAGATAAGGAGACAGGGTGAGAGAAGGGAATGGGAATGGGAATGGTGAAGGTGGGGGTCATTGCTGGAAGTTCGAGAAATCAATGTTCCTGCCATCAGTTTGGAGGATATCCAGACAAAATACCAGGCTAATCTCCAATATGAGTGTGGCGTCCTCACAACAGTCAGTCCATGTTGGAATGGGAAAGGGAAGTGGAATTAAATGGATGGCCACTGGGAGATCCTGCTTTTTCTGGCGGATGGAGCATAGGTGCTCAGCAAAGCGGTCTCCCAATCTGCATCAGGTCTCATCGATATACAGGAGACCACATTGGGAGCACCAGATACAGTAGGTGACCCCAACAGACTCGCAGGTGAAGTATCGCCTCACCTGGAAGGACAGTTTGGTTCTGAATGGTAGTGAGGAGGGAGGTGTAGGGGCAAACATGGCACTTGCTCTGCTTGCAAGGAGGAAAGTTCCAGGAGGAAGTTCAGTGGAGAGGGACGAATAGACAAGGGAGTCACGTAGGGAGCGATCCCTGCAGAAAGCAGAAAGTGGGGGGGGGGGGGGGGAGGCAGTGGGATCCCACTGGAGATGGTGGAAGTTACAGGAAATTATGTGCTGGATGCGGAGGCTGGTTGGGTGATAGGTGGACAAATGGAACCCTGCCCCTGGTGGGGTGGCAGGAAGATGGGGTGAGGGCAGATGTGCGTGAAATGGAAGAGATGTAGTTGAGGGCAGTGTTGATGCTGGAGGAAGGAAAGCCCCTTTCTTTGAAGAATGAGGACATCTCCTTAGTTCTGGAAAAAAAAGCCTCATCCTGAGAGCAGATGTGGCAGAAATAGAAGAACTGAGAGAAGGGGATGGTGTTTTTACAAGTAACAGGCTGAGAAGAGTTATAGTCCAGTTTGCTGTGAGAGCCTATGAGTTTATAATAAACATTGGTGGATAAGCTGTCTCCAGAGATAGAGACAGAGAGGTCAAGAAAGGGGAGGAAGGTGTCAAAAATGGACCAGGTAAATTTGAGGGCAGGGTGGAAGTTGGAGGCAAAGTTAATGACATCAATGAGCTCTGCATGGGTGCAGGAAGCAGTCGTCAGTGTAGCATGGGAAAAGTTGAGCTGTGATACCAGTGTAGGCCTGGATCAGGGCCAGGGAACTTAAAAACTTTAAAAAGATTTAGGTCCTTAGAAATATTGACACCTAGAAACTTGTAATTGCTCACTCTCTCCACTTTTCTAATCCCTCTATAAGGATTGATTTATGTTCCCTCATCTCACCCTTCCTGAAGTCCACAATCGGCTGTTTAGTCTTGCTGACATTGAGTGCAAGGCTGTTGCTGCAACACCACTCCACTCAATGGTATATCTCACTCCTATATGCCCTTTTGTCACCATCTGAAATCCAGCCAGCAATGGTTGTATCATTAGCAAATTTATAGGTGCTGTTTGAGCTATGCATAGCTACACAGTCATATGTGTAGAGAGAGTAGAACAGTGGCTAAGCACACATCCCTGTGGAACGCCAATGTTAATTGTCAGTGAGGTGGAGATGTCATTTCCAATCCACACAGATTGTGGTCGTCCGGTTAGGAAGTCAAGGATCCAGTTGCAGAGGGAGGTACAGAGGCCCAGGTTGTGTAGCTTTTTGATCAGGACTGTAGGATTGATGGTGTTAAATGCTGAGTTATAGTCAATAAACAGCATTCTAACATGGATATTTGCATTGTCCAGTGATCCAAGGCTGTGTGGAGAGCCACTGAGATCGTGTCTGCTGTAGACCTATTGTGGCGACAGACAAATTCAGTGGGTCCAGGTCCTTCCTGAGACAAGAGTTGACTCTATCCGTGACCAACCTCTTAAAGCATTTCATCACTGCAGATGTACTGCTGACACTGCTCTTCTTCCATGCTTCCATACTTCAGGCACCAACGTAGCATGCCCACAGCTTACTATCCCTAACCTGGACATCTTTGGAAATCAGTGCACCCTGAGGAAAAACAAACGGTCACAGGGAAAATGTAAAAACTCCTTACAGACAATGGTGAAAATGAACCCCGGTCACTGGGTTCGTGGGCGCCCTTCTCTACAGCATGTTAAGAGCACGTTTAAGGGAATTACATAGAGGAGTACAGAAAACAATCAACTCCTTTGAGAGATTGCTGGATAAGTTGCATTGGGAATTGGACTTAGAAAGAAATGAGTTGAAGTTATTGGTAAAAGTTATGTGAGGTTGTTAGAGTACAGAATAGGGAACAGTACTTTGTTGTATTTCATGTAATAAAATTGAAATGAAAAAGAAGATTCAGAAACACAAAAAATATCAGCAGATGCTGGAAATTCAAGCAACACACACAAAATGATGGAGGACCTCAGCAGGCCAGGCAGCATCTATGGGAAAAGTACAGTCAATGTTTCGGGCCAAGACCCTTCATCAGGACTTCTAGAGAAAATTGGTAGCTTATGTTGGCTGCTTGTATCTAGGGTTGTTCACCAAGCCTGAAGGCAAATATTTCATCACCAGTCAAGGTGACATCATCAATGTGCAATTGATGGTGTCACGTTGACTGGTGACAAAACGTTTGTGACCTAACCTCCAGGCTCAGCAATTAACCTTACAAACATTGAAAGATCTTCTGCAGTTTCTTATAATAGGTTACTGTATCTGTAGTGCTTACATTAATATTATTTTAATTGAAGCATTTTCTCAGTCTTGATAAACATTTAAGAGAGTTCAGTCCTGATGAATGGTCTTGGCCTAAAACGCCTCAGTTTATTTCACTCCATAGATGCTACCTGAGTTCCTTCAGTACTTAGCCTTGATGATTAACAACAAGATAATCTTATTAGGAAAAAGAAGACACAAACATGAGAAAATCTACAGATGCTGGAAATCCGAGCAACATACATAAATTGCTGGAAGAACTCAGCAGGCCAGCCAGCCCCTATGGAAAAAAGTACAGTCTACGTTTCGGGCCAAAACCTTTCGGCAGGATTGAGAAAAGAAGATTTTGAGGAAACCTAGTTCTGCTATTTAAAATGTAAGGACATGTTACGTGGAAGTGAAAATGTTATTTACTTCAGATTATGAACAGCAAATTAAGAGAAAAAGCCTTAAATAAAAATAAACAGGCAAAATTTAAAATTTTGAAGAAACATTTTTACACCAAGTGTTGAATTTCAAAATGTTGTGACTAAGTCTAGGTGTTGCAAATTCTTTAACCCCATTCTGTATGGGAAAATCAGTCAGAGTCGTAGAACACTACAGTACAGGCCCTTCAGCCCATCTAGTCCATGCCAAAATGTTATTCTGTCTAGTCCCATTGAACATCACTTGGCATTGTGACTAATGATAAGTGACCTCAGCCTGATTTCTTCCTAAATGTGGCTCTGCTCCAACTTATTCCTGAATGCTAATCAAGGTTTTAGCGAGAGAAGCTGGAGCTGCATTCATCCTAGCAAGTGGAAGGTATTCCTTGATGTCTGTGACTTGTGCCTCCTCGTAGATGGTGGAAAGTTCTTGCTGTGTGAGGATTTTCTTGCTGCACTGTAGTCAGCCTCTGACTACAACCTGCTCTCTTATTCATGTGGCTGGTCCAGCAGAGTTTCCTGTCAATGGTGAACCCAGAGTGTTGATTTTTAGTGAACTTAAACAACCCATAAGATATAGGAGCAGAATTAGGCCATTCGGCCCACTGAGTCTGCTCCGCCATTCCATCACGGCTAAAAATTTATCATCCCTCTCAACCCCGTTCTCCTGCCCTCTTTGATGCCCTTACTAATCAAGAACCTATCAATCTCTGCTTTAAGTATACCCAATGGCTTGACCTCCATGGCTACTTGTGGCAATGAGTTCCACAAATTAACCACCTGCTGGCTAAAGAAATACCTCCTCATCTCAGTTCTGAAGAGGCGTCCTTGTATTCTGTATAATGAGAATGGCAAGTATGCCTTCTCAAACCTTGCCGTTCTATTGGCTTCAGAAGCTCGTGAACAATCTTGCCAAGTTGCTGCAGTGCAGGAGCTAAAAGTACCAAGAGCCACCTCAGAGCACTGATGGTGGAGGAGGGAATGAAGGGTGGCTGTCAGTCAAGAGGGCTGGGTTACCCAGGGTGACTTCAACTTCCCTGACAGATTGTCAAAGTGTGTCAAAGTAACTTTATTATCAAAGTAGATTCATTTTCCTGCACCATTGTTGGAAAATAAAGGAACACAATAGTATTTACGAAAAATTCTACAGAAACAAACAGCTCATGTGCAAAATAAGACACATTGTGCAAATAAAAACACTGAGCGCATGAATTGTAGAGTCTTTGAAAGCGAGTCTGTAGCTTGTAGATTTTGAAGCCACACTCATTGAAGTCCTTGGAGAGTATTCCCTCACTCACAAGCAGTGCCTAAGGAGAGTGAGGAAACATCACAAAATACCCAGCCTCTGACTCGCTCTTGTGACTGTGGTGTTTATGTCGGAGTCTATTTAAATACTGGTGCAGACGGAGTTGGATTAAATGACAGAGGTGGCACTGAGAGCCGGCATGAGGAGTTAGATTCATTCCTGTTGAAGAAGTTCATTACCTGCCCCTAATGTGGTGGAAGTGGCCCTCACTGCTTGCCACCCCGAGTGCTGCCTGGATCGAGTTAAATGCAGTACAGAAAGCAGAATTCTCTGTGGATTTGCAAAAAAAGAAAGGAAACCATGCAATCTTTCCACCTTCTCTCCTTATGATGGACTATGCATGTGTGCAGGTGTGTGGGCGGGTGGTGTATTAGCAGATTGCCCAGTGGGTAAACCCTAACCCATCACTAAACAGCAGGGGATATTCTGCTTATTTAATGCTCTTTAATTGTACGCTAATATCTAACTTTTCATGAAAGGTCATAACTGAGTGTCCATCAGCAGGATATGGTGTCTTAGGTCACATGCTTTTGGCTCTTCATTTGAGATCACAATTTAATTCCTTGGAGTTAAGCACCACAGACATATTTCTGAAAAATGGCAGACGATACATAAATATGAGCAACAAACACAAAATGCCAAAGGAATCCATCAAGACAGGTAACATTTGTGGAAGGAAATAAATAGTTGACATTTCAGACCAAGATCCTGAATCAGGACCAGGCCTCCATCCAAAATATTGGCCATTTATTTCCCTCCATACTGCTTGGTTTGTGAGTTCCTCCAGTGTTTTGTGTGTGTGTTACTCAAGATTTTCAGAATCTACAGAATCTCTTGCGTACATTAAATTGAACTGAATTTACTTTATTTCTTACATCCTCCACATACATGAGGAGTAAAAATCTACGTTACGTCTCCGTCTAAATGTGCAATGTGCAATCATAGTAATTTATAATAAATAGAACAGTCAATGTAACATAGAAATACACTCAAATCAGCGTGAGTTAATCACTCTCATGGCCTGGTGGAAAAAGCTGTCCCAGAGCCTGTTGGTCCTGGCTTTTATGCTGAGGTACCATTTCTCAGATGGTAGCAGCTGCAATAGATTGTGGTTGGGGTGACTCAGGTCCCCAATGATCCTTTGTGCCCTTTTCTCACACCTGTCTTTGTAAATGTCCTGAATCATGGGAAATTCACCACTGCAGGTGCACTGGGCTGTCCGCACCACTCTCTGCAGAATCCTGCGATTAAGGGAGGTACAGTTCCCATACCAGGCAGTGATACAGCCAGTCAGGATGCTCTCAGTTGTGCCCCTGTAGAAAGTTCTTAGGATTTGGGGGCCCATACCAAACTTCCTCAACTGGATGAGGTGAAATAGTCGCTGTTGTGCCTTTTTCACCGCACAGCTGGTGTGTACAGACCACGTGAGGTGATGCGGATGCCAAGGAACTTAAAGTTGTTTACCCTCTCAGCCCCAGTCAATAGGGGTTAGCCTGTTTCCATTCTTCCTGTAATCCACAACCAGCTCCTTTGTTTTTGCGACATTGAGGGAGAGGTTGTTTTCTTGACACCACTGTGTCAGAGAGATGAGTTCTTCCCTGTAGGCCACCTCGTTATTGTTTGAGATTAGGCCAATCAATGTAGTGTCATCAGCAAATGTAATTAGCAGATTAGAGCTGTGGGTGGCGACACAGTTATGGGTATACAGGGAGTAAAGGAGGGGACTCAGTACGCAGCCCTGAGGGACTCCTGTGTTGAGAGTCAGAGGGGTGGAAGTGAGGGATCTGCAGAATCTCTTGAGTACACACAGTAAATGTAAATAGCTCTACCTATGGAATCTGGAAGGGAAAGGGTGGATAGAAGCTTTAACTATTACCTCTATTTTTGGAGCAGATCTAGGATTATCTAGCAGGGTTAGATTTTAAATAATAAGCTTTAACTCGGAAGCTTTGTGCTTGGATTTGATGCTGCCACTTTTCACAACTACAAACACTTTCTGCAGAGGCAACGACACAAAGAAAACAGAAGATGAATTAATGTGTTATTAGCCACAGCAAGACATGCTCATGTTGACTCTTGGTCAACAGCTTGATTCTTGAAATATGCCTATACCTGTGGGCCCACTGTTGAGTTTTGTAACTCCAAAACATAAAATTAATTGAAAGAAAAGCACGGAGCTAGGGATAACTCCTGTATGTGTAGTTTTTACTTTAGTGAGTGTAACAAATTGTAGTGTAATGTTGTGGTGCTGTAATGAACTATGCTGTTCTCGTACTTTTACATATAACCTGTAATAACTTTATAAACAAACAAAGAATGTTTAATCAAACAATATATTCACAAAATTACTGAAATATTAAATACACAATATGGATAATATAATACAACTATTATAGTATTATTATAATACTATATAATATAACTACTATATAGACATCCACAGCACAGTAAATTTTGAATTGTCCCATTCAGGCCTGTGGAGGATTTTTTACTCTTGTGGCATAACATCTTTCCTGACAGGTGGGGGTTGGTCACTCTGGTTGGAGGTGAAACAGCCTCAGTTTCCGGGACCTCCTCCGTGCAGGTTGTAAGAGTTGACTATGTGGTTCTTTGTACCTTTCTTCTGGATGTATTGGCATTCTGAACAGTGCGTGCCAAGCTTCTATTCCAGGCCTCCAGACAAAGCTTCAAGTCAACACTTTAATTCTGACCACGCCAAGATGACCAGCATGTAGCTCCTCCAACACTTTGGCTCTCATCTTGGATAGTACAACAGACAATGCATCTCACTGTATGTTTCAATGTAAATGTGACGAATGGATGGATGGATGAATGAATGAGTGAGTGAATGAATTAATGAATGAAAGGATAAATGGTGATGCTTTTTGCCAATTTCTCCTGCAAGAAAGGCAGGTCATTGTGAGAAAGGGAACAACTTTACTTGACTGCCAAACAGTTTCAGATTAGATTACAGATCTAAAATCAAAAGAAAACGATTGCGATGGAACAGTCCTTGCAGATGAGTGTAACAGGAGCATAATGCATGGAGAGATAATAGCAGTTCCTTCCTGCTTTGATCTGTGCTTTCTCTTCAAGGTTCTCATAATTATATACTATACTTCATCATGTCTTTCAAAAGTGCATCTCACATGCTTAATTGCAATAAATTAAAGTGAAGAGTCAAAAGCACTTTGAAATGTAGAGTGTGCAAAGATACCATTTAAAAGTCAGTTAAACTCCATAATGGAATGCTGATGTAAGTATGCATATTAAAGAGCACAAAAAGCAGATTAAACTGATAGTGACATATGCAAATACTGGAGGAATGCAGGTCAGGCAGCGTCTGTGGAGAAGATGAAAGAACCAATGTTTCAGGCCGAGACCTTTCATCAGGCCCGAAATGTCGACTGTTAATTCATTTCCTTTCCTTTCCAATTTCCTATGGAAACTCCTTTCCCTAGATGTCTGACCTGCTGAGTTCCCCCAATATTTTGTATCTGTTAATCTGCAGAATTGCTTTAAATTTGTTTAATTGTCATTCAACCATGCACATAAATACAGACAAATGAAACAGCATTCCCCAAACACTAGAAAGTCTGCAGATGCTGGAAATCCAAAGCAACACACACAAAATGTTGGAGGAACTCAGCAGGTCAGGCAGCATCTATGGAAAAGAGTTAACAGTCATTTTTTTGAGCTGAGACCCTTCTTCAAGACTGGAAAGGAATGGGGAGGACGACAGAACAAAAAGCGAGGGGGGAAGGAGAATAGCTGAAAGGTGATAGGTGAAGTCAGGTGGGTAGGAAAGGTAAAGGGCTGGAGAGGAAGGAATCTGCTAGGATGTTAGAATGGACCACAAGAGAAAAGGAAGGAGGACAGGGCCCAGTGGGAGGTGATAGTCAGGTGAGAGGCTAGAGTGGGGAATAGAAGAAGAGGGCTGGGGGAGGGAACATCTTTTTACTGGAAGGAGAAAACAATATTAATGCCATCAGGTTGGAGGCTACGCAGACGGTAGCCTTATCGTGGCACAAAAGGAGGCCATGGACTGACATGTTGGAACAGGAATGGGAAGTGGAACTAAAATGCAAACACTAGGAAATCTGCAGATGCTGGAAATTCAAGCAACACACACAACACACTGGGAGACCGTTTCACTGAACACCTATGCTCTGTCTGCCAGAGAAAGCAGGATCTCCCAGTGGCCACACGTTTTAATTCCATGTCCCATTCCCATTCTGATATGACTATCCATGGCCTCCTCTACTGTCAAGATGAAGCCACACTCAGGTTGGAGGAACAACACCTTATATACCATCTGGGTAGCCTCCACCTGATGGCATGAATATTGACTTCTCTAACTTCCGTTAATCCCCCTCCTCCCCTTCTTACCCCATCCCTGACATACTTACTTTTTCCCCCTCCCCCCTTCTCTCTCTCTCTCCCTCTCTCTCTCTCTCTCTGCCCATCACTCTGCCTGTTCTCTATCTCCCTCTGGTGCTCCCCTCCCCTCTTCTTTCTCCCTAGGCCTCCCGTCCCATGATCAAATTTCCCTTCTCCAGCTCTGTATCCCTTTTGCCAATCACCTTTCTGGCTCTTAGCTTCACTCCACCCCCTCCGGTCTTCTCCTATCATTTCACATTTCCCCCTCCCCCTCCTACTTTCAAATCTCTTACTATCTTTCCTTTCAGTTAGACCTGACAAAGGGTCTCGGCCCGAAACGTCGACGGTGCTTCTTCCTATAGATGCTGCCTGGCCTGCTGTGTTCCACCAGCATTTTGTGTATGTTGATTGGAACTAAAGTGTTTGGCCTCTAGGGTCAAGGTGCAAAACACACAGAAAGTCACACACAGCACATGTAGCACATAAAATTATGATAGCAGTTACAAAAATCAAATAAGATATAATATTATAGCCCAAGTCCCCAATTGTGTTTAAGAGTTAACCTGTAGGTTTAGTAAAAAGTTATGTTTCATCTACTGGGCCTCCCAGAAGGAGATTCTTATCTGGTTCTGGCACATTGACATGTTAATTGATGCTGGGAGAAGCCCAGAACAAAGGGTTTCATTCCATTAATGGTAATGCCCTGGGAAATGTTTTTCAAATGCATGTGTACAGCCATTCATTCACAACAAAGACTTGATTTTATGAGGTATCTTTAATGTGATGGAATTTATTCCAAGATTCATATGTTTTAAGGAGTGTTTTAAAGGTGAAAAAGGACAGTAAATGGACGAGGTTAATAAAACAGATTTTACAACACAGAACAGTACAGGAAAAGATCCTTCAGCCCAAACTATTATGCTAACTATGATTTTAATTTGTTGTCCCATGTTTCTTCAAAGACAATCTGTGATAATCTTTGAAGATATCTCAGAATATTTTCAAAGGAAATATAGTAGAAAAAAATCTCTTTATCATCCCATCATTGGGAAGACCCATTTCTGAGACTTCTCTCAGATTATTTCTAATGGCCAACAAAACCAATGGTTCACACAGCAGAAACATTTCTTGTCTAGCTTGGTTATGGAATATTTATTGGCAAGAGGCAGAAGTAAAATATCTTACCAAACTCAGTCTTCCTAAAATGCCTTCAATGTTGGCACCCATTTCCTGGAAGGAAGGAGGTGAAATGGGGAGGGGATTACGACTTCTTGGCCAGTCTCTCTCATAAGTCTCCAAACAACAAAATGAGTGTGCTTTTCTGCACTGGTAGAACAGTACATATGTGTCATTGTTTCATCATTAATATTGTCCTCAGAAGGAGAATAGTGAAGAACAAGAGGCAGTCTCACCCATAAGATTGAGATTTAGTTAATGTGTTCGTAAACATCTGTGATGTAGACCATAAGACATAGGAGCAGAATTAGACCATTTGACCCATTGAGTCTGCTCCGCCATTCCAGCATGACTGATCCCAGATCCCACTCAACCCCATACACCTGCTTTCTTGCAATATCCTTTGATGCCCTGACCAATTAGGATATTAAATTCCACCTTAAACATACACACAGACTTGGCCTCCACCACAAATTGTGGCAGAGCATTCCACAGATTCACTACTCTCTGGCTAAAAAAATTCCTTCTTACCTCTGTTCTAAAGGGTTGCCCCTCAATTTTGAGGCTGTGTTCTCTAGCTCTGGATACCCCCACCATAGGAAACATCCTCTCCACATCCACCCTATCCAGCCCTTTCAAAATTCAGTAGGTTTCAATGAGATCCCCCCCCCCCCGACATTCTTTTAAATTCCAGAGAGTATAGGTCAAAAATTGCCAAATGCTCCTGATATGTTAACTTCTTCAGTCCCAGAATCATCCTCATGAACCTCCTCTGGACTCCCTCCAATGACAACACATCCTTTCTCAGATACGGAGCCCAAAACAGTTTACAATACTGGAAGTGCGGCCTAACTAATGTCTTATAAAGGCTCAGCATCATCTCCTTGCTTTTATATTCTATTCCCCTTGAAATAAATGCTAACATTGCATCAGTCTTCTTTACCACAGACTCAACCTGTAAGTTAACCTTCTGGGAGTCTTGCACAAGGACTCCTAAGTCCCTCTGCACCTCTGATATTTGAATCTTCTTCCCATATAGATAATAGTCCGCATTATTGTTCCTTTTACCAAATGTGTTATCATGAATTTCCCAACACCGTATTCCATCTGCCACTTTTTTGCCCTGAGGAGCATCACTAGTCACTGGCAGCCCACCAGAAAAGGCCCCCATTTATTCCCACTCGCTGCCTCCTGCCTTTCAGCCATTCCACTATCCACGCCATTATCTTTCCTGTAACTCCATAGGATTTTATCTTGTTAAGCAACCTCACTAGTGCCACCTTATCAAACACCTTCTGAAAATCCAAATAAATGATATCCACTGCTTCTCCTTTGTCCACCCTGCTTGTTATGTCCTTGAAGAATTATAACAGATTTGTCAAACAAGATTTCCCTTTACAGAAACCATGCTGACTTTGACTTATTACTGATATATTATTGGCATTCAGAGGTGTATCCATGAATAAAGCTCCTCAGAAAGAGCAATGCACCACTTTCTCAATGCAGCTTGTTAACTTTTATTTGTTTGTTTAACATCCTTGTACCTCGGCCAAAATGTTACTCTACGAAAGCTCTGTGTGTTTACTTAACTTAGATGTTGTGGCGCTTGCTGGGCTTGGCAATTAGCTTACAGGCATTTAGGACGATAAGACCATAAGATATAGGAGCAAAATTAGGACATTCGGCCCACTGAGTCTGCTCCGCCATTCCATCATGGCTGATCTAATTCTTCCAGTCATAAACGCTCCCTTGCTTTCACCCTATACCCTTTGATGTCCTGGCTAATCAAGAACTTACCTATCTCTGCCTTAAATGCACCCAATGACTTGGTCTCCACAGCCGCTCGTGGCAACAAATTCCACAGATTTACCACCCTCTGACTAAAGTAATTTCTCCGCATCACTGTTCTAAATGGATGTCCTTCAATCCTGAAGTTGTGCCCACTTGTCCTAGACTCCCCTACCATGGGAAATAACTTTACCATATCTAATCTGTTCAGGTCTTTTAACATTTGCGATGTTTTGATGAGAGCCCCCTCATTTTTCAGAACTCCAGGGAATACAGCCCAAGAGCTGCCAGACATTCCTCATACGGTAACCCTTTCATTCCTGGAATCATCCTTGTGAATCTTCTCTGAACCCTCTCCAATGTCAGTATATCCTTTCTCAAATAAGGAGCCCAAAACTGCACACAGCGTTTCAAGTGTGCTCTCACAAGTACTTTATAGAGCCTCAGCATCACATCCCTGCTCTTATATTCTATACCTCTAGAAATGAATGCCAACATTGCATTCGCCTTCTTCACCATCAATTCAACCTGGAGGTGAACCTTTAGGGTATCCTGCACAAGGACTCCCAAGTCCCTTTGCATCTCTGCATTCTGAATTCTCTCTCCATCTAAATAATAGTCTGCCCATTTATTTCTTCCACCAAAGTGCATGACCATACACTTTCCAACATTGTATTTCATTTGCCACTTCTTTGTCCATTCCCCTAAACTATCTAAGTCTCTCTGTAGGCTCTCTGTTTCCTCAACACTACCCGCTCCTCCACCTATATTTGTATCATTGGAAAATTTAGCCACAAATCCATTAATCCCATTGTCCAAATCATTGACTTACATTATAAAAAACAACAGTCCCAACACTGACCCCTGTAGAACTCCACTGGTAACCAGCAGCCAGCCAGAATAGGATCCCTTTATTCCCACTCTCTGCTTTCTGCCGATCAACCAATGCTCCATCTATGCTAGTAACTTCTCTGTAATTCCATGGGCTCTTATCTTGCTAAGCAGTCTCCTGTGTGGCACCTTGTCAAAGGCTTCTGAAGATCCAAGTACACCACATCTACTACATCTGTGTTTACCCGGCTAGTAATTTCCTCAAAAAATTGTAGTAGGTTAGTTAGGCAGGATTTTTCTTTCAGGAAACCATGCTGACTTTGGCCTATCTTGTCACGTGCCTCCAGGTACTCCGTAAGTTCATCCCCAACTATCGATTCCAACAACTTTCCAGCCACTGATGTCAGGCTAACAAGTCTATAGTTTCTTTTCTGCTGCCTCCCACCCTTCTTAGTCGCCAGTGGAGGTGATATCCTTCAGTGTGCAATTGTTGGTGCTTCTCTCTGGGAGTGTTTGCGTTTATATAGCTTCCTGTTCACTTGCCTTGGTCCTGATTGGCTACCCCTTCAGTTGACCTTTGAATTCTATTGGCTCATGTTTCTTTGGCTGTTAGGGGTTTGTAGATGGCGTCCATTTCGATGTGTTTGCTTTAGGAGTTCTACAAATTCTCATGCCTGCTTTGTATTTCTCTGCACCAGAACCTTGGCTGTGTCCTAGTTAACGTGGTTGTCCTTCACTCTCTTCATGTATTGAGATCAGTGACAGTTGATCATGTCTCCGTACCACCAGTTTGTGTTCTTGTTTATTTAACTGTCATGTGAGTAGGATTGAGAGCTAGAGGATCATTTGTTCTGTTCTGGGGTGCTCGGTCTGGCTTATGCCTGGAAGGATCAAGTAACTTCAGGTGAGTCATTGCTATCTGTAATGAAAGGATGTGCAAACAAGGCAGGTAATGTGCAAAGCTGATGGAATTTTCATGAATGAGCTCGGTTTGTCACAGGCAACTCAAGCCAAAACCTGCATTGTTAATTAATCTTCACTACAAGGTTAGTGAAATTTGCTTCTATATTCCATTTCAAAGTTCAAAGTAAATTTAATATTGAAGTATGTACACTATACGTTGCCCTGAGATTCATTTTCTTGCAGGTATTCACAATAGAACAAAGAAATACATTAGAATTAATGGATAACCACACAGAAGTACTGACAAACAACCAATGTGCAACAGAAGAGAAATACAAGACAGACCTTAATGGGAAATTACAGGCTGCAGATTGTAGTGTTCGTAGTTCAGAAGGTCTATCTAGTAGTTTTGTGAGCTGCCCACAAGACGTTGCCATATATTCCCAGGGCCATCTTGGATTTTTTGGTTTCATATGATACCTTGCTCAAATTTTGAACATAGAAAGGAAAGAGAGCATATAACAAGTGTGCAAGACAGATCATCAAGGCCAAGCAAAGTCCTCTCCCAACACACACGCGCATGCATCCATACACATGCAGACACATGTATGTGCACACGTGTTTCTTAATCATGGGAAGTGAGTTTGAATCCTACAACAGTCAGTTGGAGAATTCAAATTCAAGCAGTCAAGTAAATAGAACATCAAACTATTTATCAATAATGATGGTCAATATGCATCTTGATTCATAAACATAAGAGATTCTGCAGATGCTAGAACTCCGGAGCAAAACACATGAAATGCTGGAGGAACTCACCAGGTCAGGTAGCATCTATGCAGAGGAAAAAACAGTCAGTATTTTGGGTTCTAATGAAGGGTCTTGGCCTGAAACCTCAAATTTTATTCCTCTCCATAGATGCTGCCTGACCCGTTGACTTCCTCCAGCATTTTGTGCTGGTTGTGATTCAAACCCCATCTGTTGTCAAAGGTCTTCAGGCAGGAAATTTACCATCCTCACCCTCACTGGACAGGCCTATATGTGACTCCAGACCCAACAAAGTTGCTGCTTCCTCAGTTCAGGAACAATGAAGGAAAGGTAACTACTGATAAAAAAGACACATGACATCCAATAGCTGACATCTGCTACTCCCAGTTACCTCATGGTTTAAAATGGAACCTTCTAGGCCTGCATACCTGAGAATGCCTTTGCGTGATTTTAAACTAACAAATGCAAATTCCATTTAAACAAAAATAATCTATTCTTCATGGATGCTCTGTTCTCAATATGGAAAACGTACACATGCATTTAGTGATACATTATAATGAAAGCATTGCGCTCTATTTCACATCAGAGTTTTGAGATCAGGCAGCATATATGGAAGTGAATAAACAGTTGATGTTTCTGGCCGAGACCCTTCTTCAGGACTGGAAAGAAGGGAAGGACACCAGAATAAAAAGATGGGAGGAAGGGAAAATGGATAGCTAGAAGGCACGTGAAGCCAAATGGGTGGAAAAGGTAAAGGCTAGGAGAAGAAAGAATCTGATAGGAGAAGAGAGTGGACCATGGGTGAAAAGGAAGAAGGAAGTGCACCAAGGAAGATTCCGCCATCTTCAACGGGATCCTACCACCAAACACATTTTTACCTCCCCCTACTCTCTTCTTTCCACAGGGATCACTCCTTCTCCTTCATTCATCCCTCCCCACTAACCTCCCTCCCGGCACGTATTCCTGCACATAACAGAAATGATACACCTGCCCATTCACCTCCTCCCTTACCTCCATTTAGGGCCCCAAACAATCCTTCCTGGTAAGGCTTCACCTGCAAATCAGTTGGTATTGTCTATTGCATCTGGTACTCCCAATGCAGCCTCCTCTACATTGGTGAGACCCAACATAAGTCAGGGAACCACTTTGTTGAGCACCTTCATGCCACCGTCAAAAACAGAATTTCCACGTTTAATTCCTAACCCTGATCCCATTCTATATGTCAGTCTGTGGCCTCCGCTTTTGCTATGATGAGGCCACTCTCATGGTGGAGGAGCAACACCTCATTGGAAGCCTCCAACCAGATAGCATGAATGTTGATTTCTCATTCTGGTAGTTTTCCCCTCCCCCTTTCCTTCTTCTACTATTCCCCATTCTGGCCTCTTACCTCTTCTCCTCATCTGCCTATCACCTCTCCCTGGTACCCATCCTTTTCCCCTTTCTTCCATGGTTCACTCTCCTCTCCTATCAGGTTCCTTCTTCTCTAGTCCTTTATCTTTCCCATCCACCAGGCTTCACCTATCTTCTTTCTTTTCTTTCTTTTTAAATCTTTTTATTAATTTTTTAAACAAACATAAATGCAACATGAATACAAAGTGTTTGAGAGTACATAATTAATAGTTTAAGTAGACATTCAAATATATAATAATCAGTATATATAGCCTCCCAAACTCAAAGTATTTATGAACAAAAGAGACAAAAAGAAAAAAAAAATAACCCCCAAAAAAAAGAGAAAGAAAAAAAAACTAACCAACATGGGCCATTGCATAATGTTAAGTACATACAGTAGTGCCAATAACTCCGAACCTCCATCCAAATAATTAAGGATAATCAGAGTGAGGTTTAGGAAAAGACAATTTAACTCGTGAAAATGTTGAATAAATGGTCTCCAAGTTTCTTATCTTCTTTTATCTGGTCCTCCTTCCTCCTCTCCCCACCTTTTTATTCTGACATCTTTCATTTTCCTTTCCAGTCCTGATGAAGGGTCTCAACTCGAAACATTGACTGTTTATTCATTTCTACAGATACTGCCTGACCTGCTGAGTTCCTCCAGCGTTTTGTGTGTTTTACTCTGGATTTCCAGCATCTGCCGAATTTTTTCTATTTAATGTTGAGAAGCTGTCAGCATTTTTAATTAGCTTGTCTTTCCAAAATGTAAGAAAAAATTTGACAAAACTTGTGTTCAAAAATAACGCCTTCCTTGACTGTATTTCATAATATTCGCAAACCAAATGATGCCAAGATTGTTGGAGTGAAGCAATATCTATTTTTATGCATTCAAGTCAGTATTCGATCACATTTGCTTCTTCAGACATTATGTTATGAGAGCACACTTTATTGCAGAGTGTACATTTTTCTTTCCATTTGGCTTTTCAGCTGTTCAACAGAATGTCCAGTTAACTATCAAGTTTTTAGTACTTCTTGCTCTAAATTCAGCCTCATTTGAGACTGAGGGAATGCACACAAGAAAACCAGAGAAAGATTTCTCATCTTAAACTGAGGTAGAGTTGGAGATTTCATTTTTGAGGCGGAACCATTGTCATGTAGTCATACAGCATAGAATCAAGCTGTTTGACCAACTGCATCCAATGCCACCAGTGGGTAACCATCTGTATTAATCCCTAAACCATAGCTCCTCTATTTAGGCAATTAAATTTCTCATCTGCACAACATCTTAAATGTTGTCAACGACTCTGTCTCCACCACTGCCTCAGGCAGTGTACTCAATATGCTGACCACTCTCTGAATGAAAGAAGTCCCCCTCATATGTCCTGTTAATCCTTTACCCCTTCCCCATAAATCTATGTTCTTCAGTTCTCTTCACTCCTGATTAGGGAAAAAGGTTTCCTGCAGTATATCCTTCTATATTCATCATCGTTTAACATATTTCAAAGTTAAGTTTGAGGGTTTCACCCATGGAAAAGTATGGGGAAGAATTTCTTTAGACAGTAAGACTACAAAGTATAAAAGCAGAATTAGGCCATTTGGCCCATTGAGTCTGCTCCACCACTTCATCATGGCTGTTCCATTTCTCTCTCAGTTCCATACTCCTGCCTTCTCTCCATATCCCTTCATGCCCTAGCCAATCAAGAATCTATCAACCTCTGCCTTAAATATACCCAATGACTTGGTCTCTACAGCCACCTGTAGCATAGAATTCCACAGAATCCCTACTCTTTAGTCACAGGATAATGAATCTGTGAAATTCATTGACACAGACAGGTATGGAGTCCAAGTCATTCAGTATATTTAAAGTGGAGGTTGATAGGTTCTTCATAAACAAGAGAAGTTCTGCAGATGCTGGAAATCCAAGCAACACACACAAAATGCTGGAGGAACTCAGCAGACCTGGCAGCATCTATGAAAAGAGTAAACAGTCAATGTTTACTCAAGCCAAATTATCAACTGTTACTCTTATCCATAGATGCTGCCTGGCCTGCTGAATTCATATATATATATATATATATATATATATATATATATATATATGTGTGTGTGTGTGTGTGTGTGTGTGTGTGTGTGTGTTGTATTGATAGGTTCTTGATTAGTCAGAGTCTCAAAGGTTATAGGCACAAAGCAAGAGAATAGGGTAGAAAACAATAATAAATCATGATCAAATGGCAGTGCAAACTTGATGGGCTTAATGGCCTAATTATGCTCCTATGTCTTATGGTTTTATGAGTCAAAGGGTGCATGGAGATGGTAAAAGGCTCAGTATTGTAACCAGGGCTTCACATCTGAAGCTAATTTTGCCTGATTTTAGTCTATTGACAGGGAGAGCAATGGGGCTGGTTGCTATGAGATGAAGAGATCAAATCAACAAATATTTTATGATTCAAATTCAAGTTTTTCCCAGAAAGCTTTTGCAAATGGTCCCCATACATCATCATTGACACTAAATATATAGATGTTAGATAATAACTGTCATGTACTTAATATTTCAGTAATATTTAAGTAATCTTGTGTGTGTGTGTGTATATATATATATAAAATTTGATTTGGCATTCCTGTTTGTTTAAATATTTCATTCTAGATTATATGTATAAATAAGTCATTTGCATATGTCATCATGCTGCCATGTGATATATGCACATCTCGCTTAAAGTAAGGATGAAGTTAGACCCACATTTTAGACTCACCTGTCTTCCTTTGAGTTAGTTTAATGTTTTGAAGTTACAAAACACAACATCGGTGCTGTGGATAGAATTTTTGAAATAAATCTGAGTGGCTACTAACTTGTTGAAGAGCAGCGAGATGATTGAACTAAAAAAAAGTGCAGTGAAGAAAGACAAGTGAAAAATGCAGCCCAGCACATGCAGAGATAGTCAAGTTAAAAAAATGGCAGAAAATGAAAGAAATCACGGGTTCATTAAGAGTGAGTACCAGGTGATAATAATCATTAAAAAAGATCAGAAATGGCTGACTACATCAGAAAGATTGGCACATTTGATTCCACAAGAGATAACTGGCTCATGTATACTGAGCTAATTGATTGGTATTTTGAAGCAAATGAAATAGCCAATGAGAAATGAGTACCAACTTTGCTCAGTGCTTTGGGCTTAAAGGCTTACAGTTTGCTTCAAAGTTTGACTGCTTCAACCAAAGCAGCAGAAATGAGCTTTACTGATATTATGAAAGTGATTCTGTTGATTGCAGAAGGTTTTAGGTTTCACAAGTGGAATGAAAAGGAAAGGGAGTCCATTTCAGCATACGTGGCTGAATTGAAGAGATTATCTGAGCATTGTCACTTTGGTAATAGTCTCAATGATGCACAGAAAGATCATTTAGTTTGTGGAATCTTACAGTGTCAGGGAACACGTTACATGACTTTCCTTAGTTGCTTTGAGCATTTGACAAATAGAAGACATATGAGAGTATCCATTAACAACTTTATTTTAGGGCTTTGAGAAGGTTTTTGATGAATATAATTACAGACTATCTGTGTGATGCAGCCATTGTTTACAGAAACTTCCCTTTGCAGAATTCACAGATCACTGCCGAAAAATTAAGATACAGAATAAAATTAGCTTTTACAGAATTTGTGTGGAGTAAATAATAGATAAATAAAAAGATACCCGAGGCCCTCCGTTGGTTAGAGTCGACCATGGATGTTGCGTCCTAGCTGTTTACGTGATACGCAAGCCAGAGCAGTATGTTGTGGAGAGCAAGCTGTTGTCCATGCAGTAGGCTCTCTCTCTCTCTGCAGCTGATATATCCAAAGGAACAGCAGAAACTGGTAGTTTGGCACCAGCAGCATCACAGCAGTTGCCAGTCAGCCTTAGGGACTCGAGCGCCAAGATTTTCTTTGGGGCTTATTCCTGAAGCCTTCTCCATGAATGGGTATAGCTGCAAGACAGAGGAGGTTTGAGATCAGAGTTTTCCTTCTCCTGGACCCTGCAGTTCATGTTCGATGTATAACTTGTTTATTTCTATTCACTATTGGTATAATTTGTCTTCTCTTGCACATTGGATGTTTGTTGGTCCCTGTTGTGTTCCTGCAAGAAGATGAATTTCAATGTTGTATATGATATAAATACTTCAATAATAAATTTGAACTTATAACTTTAGATGAGCTGCTAACAGCAGCTGACCAGCCCCATCTGCCTGGTGTGACTGGTTTTAAGGTGCCAGTAACCTGCCTTTACCCCTTCTCCTACCAGGAGAAATGGTTTCACCAGTTTAGTAAGTTAACCACACTTGAAGGCCAGGAGCAGCTGGACTTGGTTGTCAGAGTCTATTTGAGATGTGTGCTATTGGGAGCAGTTCATATAGCTTATCCCCATCACCACCTATGGGCTATGACAACTTTAAGGAACCTGAATTTGAGAAAAGCACAAAAAAGCAGCTTCTCTTTCATAGCTACTCCCCTCACTTGCTATTTGCTGTCTTTCTGTCTTCTATCTCCCCCCTCCCCAGCTATAACAACCTTAAGGAACCAAATAAATAGGTAAATATGTAAATAAACAAACACAAAATCTCAAAAAAGACAAGGTACTTTCTGCGAGGTACTTTCACTGACACATTGTATTATGGTGAGCCACAGTAGGCATAATCAACTTCTTAAAGCCCTCATTCCACTTTCACTAAATGATCATGCTTTAACCCACTAGCCCACAGAACTCTTCCCACAGTGCATTTCTGCTATGGATACCAATCCTTGAATCCCATCCCTTTCCCTGATATCCCCACTTCCTAAACCTTTCGCTGATGCACGAGCCTTGCACGTCAGAGACAACGCCTTGCAGTAGAAGACATGCCTGCCTGGCTATAAACAATCTCTTGGTGACTATCTGAAGAAGAATGTGAAAGTTTCCTTTTGTGCCAAGCTTAACACTTACACCTCAACCAACATCACTGATGCAAATTATCTTGTCAATTTTACATTGTTTTTTTGTGTGGGAGCTTGACCTGGACAGCATGGTAGGTGCTGGTTAGCACAATCGCTTTATAGTGCCAGCAGCCACCGATGGGGGTTCGATTCCCGCTCTCTGTAAAGAGCTTGTACATTCTCCCTTGTGACTGCATGGGTTTCCTGCAGGTGCTCCAGTTTCCTCCTGCATTCTAGAGATGTACAGACTAGGGTCAGTAATTTGTGGGTATGCTATGTTGGTGGTGCTGGAAATGTGGCGATATATGTGGGCTGCCCCCAACACATTTCTCAAACTGTGTTGGTTGTTGATGCAATATGACACTTTTCACTGTATGTTTCAATGTACAAGTCCCATTCTGCCTTTGCTTGTTGACCTGTATTGATTTTCAGTAAAGAAACACAATTAATTTATACAATACACATGCTTCTTTACAAATTCCTAGCGTCTTTGCATTCTGCTCCAGCCTTACAAACCCCCCAAAGATACTTCTGCTCCATCAAGAGATGATTTCCTCCATCAATCCTAATTGTTATTGCCCCTCCAGTAGCAGAGCCTTCAGCTGCCAAGAGCCAACATTCTAGAATTGTTTTCCTGATTGTTTCCACCTCTCTAACTTTTAATTGCCTAGAATCAGGATTATTATCACTGACATGTGGCAGCAGTACAATGCAAGGCAAAAAAAAAAACTGGATGTTACAATTTTAAAAATTTAAAAAGTGCTGAAAGAAAACTAACAAGATCGTGTTCATGGACCATTTAGAAATCTGATGGTAGACGGGAAGAAGCTGTTCCTAAAACATTGAGTGTGTGTCTTCAGGTTCCTGTACCTCCTTCCCAATGGTAGTAATAAGAAGAGGCCATGTTTGGGGCAGTGAAGGATGCTGCCTTCTTGGGGTATCTCCTTTTGAAGATGTCCTCTTTTAAAACCATGCCTTAAAAACCTACAAGTTTGACCATATCTTCAGTCTTCTGGGTGAATATTTCATGAGACTGAGTGTTAAAAATAATGCTGGCTGGAAAGTTTGGTGTCTTAAAGATTCATTGTATAGAAGAGTTACCATGATATAGCCACTGTGTGGTTATCAGATGGATTGGAGTGGACCTGACTGTGAAAGAAACAGAACAATTGAGTCCTGCAGCACAGAAATCAGTATTTCCACCAACAAAGTTCACATTGACCATCAAATACATATTCCGTAGCATACTATGCTCTGGTGATTCTAATGCTCATCCAGATGTTTCTTAAATTTTATGTTAGTTCCTGCCTCCACCACCCACCATCCAGAAAGCAACCAGTCTCTTCATTAAAAATAAACCTCCACAGATACCCTCTAAACCTCATAATCCTCATATTAAACCCATGTTGGCACAACATCGGGGGCCGAAGAGCCTGGGTTGTTTTATGTCCCCTGGTCTGAGTCTGGCATTAAATAGCAAGACAATTCTCATGTATCAGTCTCCAGACAGTCATGGTTCTGAAGCACTTATAGTGGATAGAAAAGTGCACAGTACAGGCCATTCTGTCCATGATGCTGTGCCAGCCTTTTAACCTACTCCAAGAATGGTACTTCACCTGTGAGTCGGTTGGGGTCATCAACTGTATCTGGTGCTCCTGGTGTGGCCTCCTGTATATCGCTGAGACCCGGCGTAGATTGGGAGACCGCTTCACCGAGGACCTACAGTCCACCCACCAGAAAAAGTGGGATCTCCCACTGGCCACCCATTTTAATTTCACTTCCCATTCCCATTCCAATATGTCACTCCATGCCTCCTCTACTGTCGCAATGAGGCCACACTCAGGTTAGAGGAACAACACCTTATATACCCTCTGGGTAGCCTCCAACCTGATGGCATGAACATCGAGTCCTTGAACTTCCAGTAATGCCCCCCCAACCCTCCTCCCCCCCGCTTCTCTATTCTTCATCCCCTTTTCCCTCTCTCACCTAACTATCACCTCCCTCTGGTGCTCCTCCCCCCCTTTTCTTTCTTCCATTGCTTTTTGTCCTCTCCTATCAGACGCCCCCTCCTTCAGCCCTGTATCTCTTTCACCAATCAAACTCCCAGCTCTTTACTTCACCCCTCCCCCTCCTGGTTTCACCTATCACCTTGTGTTTCTCCCTCTCCTCCCCACCACCTTTTAAATCTATTCATCATCTTTTTTCCTCCAGCCCTGCTGAAGGGTCTCGGTCTGAAACGGCAGCTGTACTCTTTTCCAAAAATGCTGTCCGGCCCACTGACTTCCTTCAGCATTTTGTGGGTGTTGCTTGGATTTTCAGCATCTGGGGATTTTCTCTTGTTTCCAAGAATAAATCTAACACTTCCCTAGGACATCTCTGAATTGTAAAGCCATGAAAGGAGAGGAGAATGAGGAGGAAAATCGAAGTATGGAAGAAACAGGCATTAAAAGTAATCACTGCACTCAGAGTGACAAATGCATGTGGTAACCATGGAGACGTTACTATGGATAGACACCATGATGTACAGATCTGCCCTGCATCAAACTTCAGTCACAGTCAGACACTTCCGCGCCGCCCACCACCCCTCCACTGTTAATCATTTTTTTATTTGCGCAACAGGCCATCAAAAATGGGTGCAGAAATTGCAATTCCCAAATAACCACTGCTGTCAAGTGCAATCCTACAGTCACACCATCTTCATTCTCCCTGCCTTCCTGTATGAATTTTGCATACGGACTGTTCAAATTGTTGAGGTTCTCAGCAAAATCCAAACACATAATGTCTGAGCATCACTAAAAGTGAGCGTGAGCCTGCATTCCTGAAAGGAGAAGTGTCCAGAGATCAGATCGGGTTCCCCAGTTGCTGGGAATCAATGAAGAATTGCAGAGCAAGTAACAAGCTACTGGAGGAACTCAGCGGGTCAGGCAGCATCCCTGGAGGCTGGAGGATTTAATCAAATTTTTGGGTTGAGACTGTTTGCCAGGACTGAGAGTGTAAAAGGGAGATAAAGATATCTTTCAAGATAAAGATATACTTCAAATAGAAACTATAGACCTGTTAGCCTGACATCAGTGGTTGGGAAGTTGTTGGAACTGATTGTTAGGGATGAGATTACGGAGTACCTGGAGGTACATGACAAGATATGCGAAAGCCAGCATAGTTTCCTGAAAGGAAAATCCTGCCTGACTAACCTACTACAATTCTTTGAGGAAATTACAAGCAGGATAGACAAAGGAGAGGCAGTAGACATGATGTACTTGGATTTTCAGAGAGCCTTTGACAAGGTGCCGTACATGAGGCTGCTTAGCAAGATAAGAGCCCACGGAATTACAGGAGAGTTACTAACGTGGTGGAGCATTAGCTAGTTGGCAGAAAACAGGGAGTGGGAATAAAAGGATCCTGTTCCAGCTGGCTGCCGGTTACTAATGGAGTTCCACAGGGGTTGGTGTTGGATCCACTGCTTTTTATAATGTGTGTCAATGATTTGGACTATGGGATTAATGGATTTGTGGCTAAATTTGCCGATGATATAAAAATAGGTGGAGGAGCAGGTAGTGTTAGGAAACAGAGAGCCTACAGAGAGACTTAAATAGTTTAGGTGAATGGGCAAAGAAGTGGCAAATGAAATACAATGTTGGAAAGTCATGCACTTTGGTGGAAGAAATAAACGGGCAGGCTATTATTTAGATGGGGAGAGAATTCAAAATGCAGAAATTCAAAGGGACTTGGGAGTCCTTATGCAAGATACCCTAAAGGTTAACCTCCAGGTTGAGTTGGTTGTGAAGAAGGTGAATGTAATGTTGGCATTCATTTCTAGAGGTATAGAATATTAGAGCAGGGATGTGATGTTGTGGCTCTATAAGGCACTGGTAAGACCTCACTTGGAGTATTGTGTGCAGTTTTGGGGTCCTTATTTTAGAAAGGCTATACCGACGTTGGAAAGGGTTCAAAGAAGATTCACGAGAATGATTCCAGGAATGAAAGGGTTACCATATCAGGAACGTCTGGCAGCTCTTGGGCTGTATTCCCTGGAGTTCAGGAGAATGAGGGGGAATCTCATAGAAACATTCCAAATGTTAAAAGGCCTGAACAGTTTAAGTATGGCAAAGTTATTTCTCATGGTAGGGGATTCTAGGACAAGAGGGCACAACTTCAGGATTGAATGACATCCTTTTAAAACTGAGATGCAGAGAAATTACTTTAGTCAGAGAGTGGTAAATCTGTGGAATTTGTTGCCACGAGTGGCAGTAGAGGTCAAGCCATTGGGTGTATTTAAGGCAGAGATAGATAGGTTCTGGATTATCCAGGGCATCAAAGCATATGGGGTGAAAGCAGGGGAGTGGGGCTGACTGGAAGAATTGGATCAGCCCATGATTGAGTTGCGGAGCAGACTCAATGGGCCAAATGGCCTACTTCTGCTCCTATATCTTACGGTCTTATGGTTATCTCCTCTTTATACTCTCAGTTTTGATGCAGGTTCTTAATCAGAAATGTCAGCTATTTCTTTGCTTCCACAGATTCTGCCTGACACATTGAGTTCTTCCAGCATTTTGGTTGTTTTGGCTCCAGATTCCAGCATCTGCAGTCTCTGTGTCTCTGATATGGGATAGTGCTGGATCCGAGGTCCTTAACCACTATACTAGAGAAGGTGATTTGGGCCCCATATTCACAGTGTTAAATTTAGTAAATATTATTAGATGAAAATCTGAACAATTGCAAGTGACACTTTAACTCTTTGTGAGTTTGCAGCATGTCTGTTAAACACTGTAGTTTTGTTAAATATTTGCTAAGAGGGGCTGGATTCTTACATTGTAGGTTTGTTAAATGTTTGCTATTAGTGGCTGGATTCTTTCTTAGCTCAAGGCACCAGTGGCATGAGAACAAAAGACCCAGTGTGTCTGTCTCTGTGTGTCTCACTATGCTTGTGGGCTGAACCCTTTTTACTGAGGCACCTTCTGCTGGATTCTTAGGACTTCACCTAGACCAAGGAACCACGATTGATCAGTGCCGAGGACGAACTTGGGGTGATTTCACAAGTTTGGAATTCAGAGCTCCCCAGACAACAGTGACAATCAATTGGCAGCTGAGAATCGGGAGCCCAGAAATCTTTGTGGAAATATTGGTAACTTACTAGGTCGTATTTTGTGTGGTTTATTTGTGCTTTCTGTTTTATAATAAATTAAGCTTAAGTTACTTTGTTGTGCTTGTTCATTTGTTACCACATCTCCTGGACTCTTGAATTGTTTGGGTCTTTTGTGTCTGATCAACAAAGTCCATTACACCATGCACAAGTCTGACTGTCCTTCAGTGACTTGGGAAGCATTGTGAAGGCATGCTGGCAGGGCTGAACAATGTGGAAAGATAAGTCAGTTCATATTTATACGCAATCTGTATTTATAATTTTTGTTTATTAATGTACTTTCAGCTGGATTTTGTTTTTTTGACTGTGACCAAGTAAACATTGCAGGGAGCAGAGCTGAATCAATATTTTGTTTCAAGGACTCCTTGTCGGAGATCTTTCACCATTGCTTCAAGCTCTTTATATTTTCTTCTCAGATGTTCGGCATTTTCAGTTTTTTTGCACCAAGCAAACACTGTAGGTTGCAGAGGGAAGCTGAGAGGAATTACTTCATGAAGGATATAAACATGTTGGAACCAGTTCACAGAGGAGCTACAAGATTAATGTTGAGTGTCTCATGTGGGAAGGTTGGACAGCCTAGATGTCTGTTGACTGGAGTTTCGAAAAGTGAGAGGGAGCTTGATTGAAACATTTAAAATTCTGTGGGGTATTGACATGTGATGAGGATGTTTCCTTCAGCTGAGAAACTAAAATGCTGTGTAAAATAGAAAAGAAGCAAAATTTTCTCCCTGAGGGTGAGGAGTATCACATATCATTTGCTTTTGGTTGCATGCTTGCCATGTGTGATTTTATTTTGCTGTTACTTTCTCACAAGTTTATGAAGATTCGGCATGACATCTAAAACTTTGACAGTTCAGGAACTGTTCCCATAATCAATGGATTGACTTTCAAGGACTCTTCATCTCATGTTCTCTCAATATTTATTTATTTATCTATCTATCTATCTATCTATCTATCTATCTATCTATCTATCTATCTATCTATCTATCTATCTATCTATCTATCTATCTATCTATCTATCTATCTATCTATCTATCTATCTATCTATCTATCTATCTATTTATTTATTTATTTATTTATTTATTTATCTATCTATTTATCTATTCATTTATTTATTTATTTATTTATCTATTTATCTATCTATTTATTTATTTATCTATCTATCTATCTATCTATCTATCTATCTATCTATCTATCTATCTATCTATCTATCTATCTATCTATCTATCTATCTATCTATCTATCTATCTATCTATCTATCTATCTATCTATCTATTTATTTATTTATTTATTTATTATTATTTATTTATTTTTTATTATTATTATTATTTCTTATTTATTTTTGTATTTGCACAGTTTGTTGTCTTTTGCACATTGGTTGAATGGCCATTTAGTACAGTATTTTATTGATTTTCTTATGGTTATTGGAATTATTGAGAATGTCGGCAAGAAAATTCATCTCAAGGTTGTATATGGTGACACATATGTACTTTGATAATAAATTTACTTTGAATTTTTTACTTCATAAAACTCTGTATATTATTCCTGTTATTTATCACTCTTTATACGAGGAAGTGTTTACTGTCAGCATTTTGCCTTTGATTCATTTGTTGGTGATTCATTGAGTTGACACAACCCACGTGCCAATTCCATCCACCTTTATATTCCCAAGGTTCTGCCTCTTTCAATTGTCCACACAATTAAACATCTTTATCATATCATATATTTTGTTACGATATGAAGGGACACTATTTGATCCATCCAGTCCGAGACGTCAAAGCATTCCAAATAGTCCCATTCCCTTCACTTAATTCCCTAAAACCTATTCTCTCTCATTAACTGCTCCTGATTCTCCCACTACACTCTGTGCACTGCAATCTACCAACACATCATTGGGATGTGGGGCAAAAAACTGGAGAAGCCAGCAGGAACTTGTATGGTCTCAGAGAAAGATGCCCGCTAAACTCAAGATCGCATCTGACGTCAAGATGAAACCGAGGTTGTAGGAAGTGTTGGCAGCAGCGCAGCTGCTGGGCCACTGCACTGCTCTTCAGACTTTACTTTGTAACTGCTGCTGGACATGAAGTATCAGCCCAGTGGAGTCCAAGGCTTGCAGATCCATTGCTTCCCGCTCCACGTGGCCAAGTATGAAGTCTATAACTGAGTCATATGATGTAGCAGACAGAAATTTCCGTTGACATCAGCCCTCGTACACATCTACACTTATCCTTCTATGTCCTGCCAACTTAAATTCAGATAGAGATTCAGATATATTTATTTATCACATGTACATTAAAACGTATAGTGAAATGCATCATTTGTTTTAACAACCAATACAACCTGAGAATGTGCTGGAGATTTAGGAATAAAAATGGAACCTTATATATAGTGGATTCTGGTTAATTAAGACACATCAGAACCAGTACATTTTGGCCCAATTTAGCAGCTGCCCCAATTAGCTGGTTTCATGGTAATAGTTAAAAAGGAATAAAATAGACAAACTGAGTAATAAACTATGTATTTAAATAAAAACAGAAAAAAATTAGAACACTAGAATACTGCTACAGAACTATAATAGTTATCGATGAAGGAATTAATGCAGTATATGCTGGTTTATTCTTTTGATTGACTGTAAATGAACAAAATCAGCACAGACACCTAGTGCAGATAGTGGACTGCCTTCATACAATGCTTTCAATGATTGCATCCTCCAAATCTTCATTTTCATTGTAACACTCAAATTGATTGTTGACACCTTCAAATTCTTCACAGTTCCTAACTTGCTGAAGCAGTGAAATAATTTCATTTTCACTCCAGGCCGTTTCTAGCATCTCCAAGGCTGAATGTTTGAAACTGCAGTGAGCACAATAATTCTGAATTATCTTTCTGCTTATTTCTCACCAACTATCAGTGACAAAACTTACTACTTTTTGAACACAAACACATGTAACTGATGCCATTTAAAAACTGTTCACTCTAAGCATTGTGTCGTGTCTGGTAGCCACACAAGCGCGCATGACTGACGTTAGATAGAAACCATTTGATGAAGTAAACATCCTGAAATATTCCCAACAAGAGATGTCAGATAGTTTTGTGATATGAAGACAAATATTCATTGCTTTCATTAAAATAGGAAGTATGATGACAATTATTAATTTGCAATTATGTGTTTCCAATGAAGTTCACAGAAACAAAACTTAACACAAAGCCATGGAAGGAGATATTAGGTTGGCTTGGCCAAGGAGGTAAACTTGAAGTAACATCTGAAAGGAGAGAAAGAGATTAAAGGGATTATGCTGGGTTGTCCTTTGCAGTTGTGGGAGTGATGGAAGTTTGTAGGACAGGGAAAGGTTACAAATGGGAAAAGGCAAATTTAAAAACAGAAATAAGAATCTTGTAATCAAGACTTTGCTGCATGTTGTTTAGTGATGTAGTATCAAAAAGAAATACGGTGTGGAAACTGGCCCTTCAACCCATTGAATACTAGCTGATCATTAACCTTCCACCCTACATTAATCCCATTTTTCTCTCTTGTCATCAACACCCCCAGGTTCTACTGCTCACCTACACACTTGGGCAAATTTACAGTGGCTAATTAATCACCCAATCCACACGGGTTCAGGAACAGCTTCTTCCCCTCTGCCATCAGGTTTCTGAATGGCCCATGAACACTACCTTGCTATTCCTCTTTTGCACTTTTTAATCTATCTACTTATTTATTATTTTTATTGTAACATCACATTTTTTATGTTTTACATTGTACTGCTGCCACAAAACAGCAAATTTCACAACATAATACATCTGTGATAATAGAACTGATTCTAATTCTGATGTCTTTGGGACACTGAAGCACCATTTAACGTAGTACAGGTGAAGGCACATGTTTTGGTATCTATTAAAAGTTGGGAAGCTGAGTTTTGCTATAAAGATATTAATAATGTTGAAACAGCATTGGAAAAAAAAATACAAGGATATTGCCTGGACTTCAGGACCTTATTTATAGGGGAAGGTTGAATAGGTCAGGACATTTTTCCCTGAGGCACAGGAAAATGAAGGGAGATTTGATAGAGATGTACAAATTTAGGAGGGGTATAGGTAAGGTAAATGCAATCAGGCTTTTTCCACTGAAATTGGGTGGGACTATAACTAGAGGTCATAGGTCAGGGGTTAAAGGTGAAATATTTAAGGGGAATCAGAGGGTGGTGAGTGTGTGGAATGAGCTCTCAAGCAGTGAATGTGGGTTCAATTGTAACATTTAAGTGAAGTTTGGATAATTACATGGATGAGAGGGGTATAGTACCGGTGCAGGTCAATTAGACTACACAGGGCAACAGTTTGGCATAGACTAGATGGGCCAAAGGACCTGTTACTATGTATAGTACTCTCTGACTCGATGACCCTAAGCTGAACTGCATGGATGATGTAAGGAGTGAAATGGCCAGAATATCTAGTCTCAGAGATAAGCACACAATAATTAAAAAGAATATTGTACCAGCAAATCAAGCAGAGGTCCTGCAGTGTACCTGAGAGAGATCTTTGAAGGTCAATCATGTATACTGGGGAATCTCTACCATTGTCCATACATTAATTTCAGTTTTAATGGATGGAAAATGGTGAGCAGTTTGCCTGCGGTTTCTTCGTACACGTAGCACAACATGTAAGCCTTCATGCCAGTAGTGTGGATTAGTAACAACGACATTCAAATGCTTCAATCCATAAAATAAATACAATTCTTAATGCTTCGCTATTGATTCAGTTTCCCTTCTCTCTGATTTAAAAAATAATTCATATTCATTGAAGGCCGCAAGAGTTCCTGCAATGTCTTAACTATTCTAGAGGCTTCAATCTTAAAAAGTTTCCACAAGTATCTAATTAAGTATTATATTTCTTGTGAGTATGACTGCATTTAACGTAATCATGAACTTCTCCACAGTTATAAAGGGATGAAACAAGGCTGAGAAAATAATAACCCACTTCCTCAATTCATGGTTCACAAATCAACACCCAATGCCCATTTTAGTACATTCCGCTTTGCTGGAAGAACCATCATTCAGAACTGTATCTGACATGTCATAAAAACATTGACAAACTTCTGTAGATGTGTGGTGGAAAGTGTGCCGACAGGCTGCATTATGGCATGGTATGGAAACACCAATGCCTTTCAGTGGAAAATCCTACAAAAGATAACGGATTCAGTTCAGTACATCATGGGTAAAACCCTCCCAACCACTGAGCACATCGACATGAAACATTGCTGTAGAAAAGCAGCATCCATCCTCAAAGATCCTCATGCCCAGGCCGTGCTCTTTTCTCACTGCTGCCATTAGGTAGAAGATACAGGAGCCTCAAGACTCACACCACCAAGTTCAAGAACAGTTACTACCCCTCAGCCATTAGGCTCTTGAACAAAAGGGGATAACTACACTCATTCTATTTTTGGTGTTCCCTCAACCGAAGATCTCACTTTAAGGACTTTTTATCTTGTTGTTTCACACTCTTGTTATTTATTACTATTCATTTATATTTGAATTTGCACAGTTTGTTGTCTATTGATCCTGTTTACAGTTACTATTCTATAGATTTGCTGAGTATGCCTGCAGAAAAAAGAATCTGATAATAAATTTTACTTTGAACTTTGAACCCACCACAAACAGGATCGTTACTACTTGAAAATAATGTCTCTGCAGTGATATATAGATTGGCATTATGTAGGAGACATAAAGATTTTAGTTTTTAGCTGCAAGGAGAATAGTGGGCGAACACAGCTCAGTCACGAGGGATAGGAACAGACCTGATGAATCACATTTCTAATTTAGCAGCTGTGCCTTATGTCAGGCAACAGACAAGATCCTGTGTCTTGTTTCATTAACATTGCCTAGAACATTGTGAGCGGTCTTAATGCAACCTTTGCATCAAAGTGTGTGCCCACAAAATGGTCATGAACGCAATGATTTCTTGATTTCTTTCCTCTGCGGGGTTCCTTCCTCTTTAAAAGGCATTGACCTCTGTAAGAGGTTCCAGTCCAATGTCACTGGGTCTCCTCTGGTACCTTGCGTGACTCTAAATCTGACATTGATCAACGGGTTTCTTCAGGTGGCAGGACAATATTCATACACCAAGACTAACTTTGATTCTATCCTCACCTGCGGCCCATTACATCTATTAAAGAACAATAGAAACTAGGAGCTGGAGTAAGTCACCAGCCTTTCAAGTCTGCCCCGCCATTCAATATCAAAAAATGGAGGGCTATATAGGAGGAATGTGTTAGATTAAATTTGGTGTCAATTAAAAGGTTGGCACAACATCATGGACTGAAGGGTCTGTATTGTAATTTTCTATATGTAATATGCTCATGTTCATTTCAACTCCTCTTTTTTGACCTTTAATTCCTTGATTTTTCATCTGTTTATCTACCTTCACTTAAAGTATATCTGATGATCTGGCCTTCAACACCCTCACGAGCAGAGAATCCCAGAGAGTCACTGTCCTCTGAGAGAAGTTTCTCTGCAGCTCAGCACTAAAAGACCAGATCCTTATCTCGTAGGTAATTCCTCTTCTTTCCGTCTCTCTCACTAATGAAGACATCTCAACATATACCCTATCAGCCACTCTTAGGATCCCAAATGTTTGAATACTAACTGAGACTGTCTTGCCTCTCTTGATAACTGTCATGTCCCAGGAATTGGCCTAGTGAGCCTCCTTTGGGTAGCCCCAAAGCTAATATATGTGATTTTAGGTGAAGGGACTAAAGCTGTGCACAGGATTCCAGCTGTGGTCTCATCAACACCTTGTTTTTAACTGTCTTCCATGTTCTTAAGCTTGAAACCTTTGCTAAAGAGGCCAAAATGCCATTTGACTTCTTAACTACTTGTTGGATCTGCCAGCTAACCTTTTTCTGATTCATGGAGAAAATACCTAGTCCCTCTGTACCTTACTCATTTTAGCCTCTCTCAATTTGGACAATAATTTGCCTCTTGGTTCCTCCTACTGAATTGCATGACCCCACATTAAAATCCATTTTCCAGGTTTTCGCCAAACCACAATCCATCACAATGTTCTCATTCACATAATCTTGGAAATGCTCCCTCTTTCATTTTATTCCCAAGTTGTTCTGTCTTCCAAGTTATTGATGAAAATAGTGATCAATTGAGGTTTGATCCCTGAAATACTCCACTAGTTGCATCCCACCAGACTGATAGGGACCTGGTTATTCTGTTTTCAATGCATGTTAACACCCTCCGTTTTATACCTCAAGCTTCATGGAGATAAAGGGTCATAGAGCACTACAACACAAAATAGGTTCTTCCGCCCATTTACTCTGTGCTAGGCTGGTTTTCTGGCAAGTTGCTTCAGCTTGCTTTTCAGCCTAGTCCCATCTAACTGCACCTTGACCATAGCCTTTCAAATCTTTCTTATCATGTAGTGATCCAAACTTCTCTTAAAATGCTACAATTGAACCCCATTCTACCACTTCTGCAGGCAATTTGTTCCATGCTCTCATCACCCTCTGAGTGAAGAAGTTTTCCCCTCAGATTCCTCTTAAATCATTCATCATTTGCTCTAAACATATGACCTCTAGCTCTAGTCTTAACCAATCTTAGGAGAAAAAGCCTGCTTGCATCACCGTCTCTATAACCCTCATAAATCTCTACTCTCTCTTAAATCTTCCCTCATTCTGCTGAACCCAAGGGAATAAAATCCTAACCTGTTCAACCTTTCCCCTATAACTCAAGTCCTCAAGTCCCGGCAGTATCCTTATAAATTTTCTCTTCACTCTTCCAATCTTATTGATAGCTTTCTTGCAGGTAGGCGACTAAAATTGTACACAATACTCTAGATTTGGCCTTACCAAAGTCTTATACAAATTCAACCTATCCCTGTAACTCAAGTCCTTAATCCTGGCAACATCCGTGTGAATTTCTGTTCCAATGTAAGTGTGCAACTTCATGAAATACACAAAGGAAAGAGAGACTATTACAACAGCCGCTGTGAAGACCAGTCGCAGGAAACAATCAAGTGCGAGTAATGTTTCAATAAGCAAAAGATGAAGCATTGGTTTTAATTAATATATCACTGATGAATTCCTGTTTGTACTTTGCAACATTCTGTAATAAAAACAATTTGTACCACATCCTTCATCTGAATGCTGCTACATATTGCAGAGGCTAACACCGTCTTACTTGTTATTGGCAGTTTATGCAACAATTTTCCCCTACATTTGCATTTCCTCGTTATTATGCAACAGGCTTTGCAAATCTTCATGACGTAAGTTCATTTTGGCAGGGGAAAGGAAAAGAACCAGGAACCTTTGAATTGGAAGCTTTTGAGGATGGTGGTCAGGGCTGCTGGGGGCAAGGGGATTTTTTTGTAGAGATGGATGTTTGATTGCAGTGTTTATTGGTCACTTTTAAGGACTCTACTCTCATGTTTTCAGTATTATTTATTTGTTTATTTATTTATTTTGATTGAGATACAGCACAGAATAGGCCGTTCTGCCCCTTCGATTCTCAATTTGGACCGAACCTAATCACGGAATAATTTTGAGTGACAAATTGACCTACTAACTTGTACGTCTTTGGAATGCCCACGGGGAGAATGATCACACTCCTTACAGGAAGTGGCAGGAATTGAATCCAGATCGCGTGTACTGTAAAGCTAACCACTACGCTACCATGCTGCCTATATTTTTAGTATTTGCATAGTTTGTCTTTATTCTGCACACTGGTCACTTATTCTTGGTTTTCTGTGTAGATAATCCATTGATTCTACTGTAATTCGTTCTTCTGCCAAGAAAGCCCGCAATCTCAGGATTGTATATGGTAACATATATGTACTTTGATAATAAATTTACTTTGAATTTAAGTCTTCTCATTGAAATACTTTTCATACCTTGTCTTTGGTCTGGCCACAAGAGGGAGCACCAATTAAAAAGTTAAAATTGATTAGATCCGAGTCACATTGGTGGCAGAGTCATTGCTCCCAGCAAGGAAGCAACACCTCAAACAATTGCATAACTGTCTGTATTTCAACAAAATTCCACACGAGGCCGATAATGTTTCAACTGCACTCACTTGTTTGCCATCATGTCAAAAACCACTTCAGATCAGATTGGCAAAACTTCAGAATTCACAGAATTAACACAATGTTATCTTGGTGAACCTAAGTGTTACTTTTGCGGTGTGTTCACTGCATGTCAACATGCTATATCAAAATTGAGGCAGCAGGCCTAAATCCACTGATCCTTCTGTGAGAAGTTCCTAATATTGTTCCAGGTATGAACATGACATGGTAGGACTTGCTGAACAAAATTCTGTTTGAATGGGAGATGCAGGTCAGAAGCTTTCTTGGTTTAGAAAATTCGGATTCAGATTCATTTATTTATCACACGTACATCGAAACATACAGTGAAATGCATTTTTTTTTGTGTTTAACAGCCTAAGTATGCCAGTGTCACCACACATTCCAGCACCAACAAAGCACACCAACAAGTTTCAGCAGAACAATAACAGACCAACTCAAAACAACAACAGCAAGGCAACCCCCTTTCCTCACCCCCACCCACAAGCTCACACATATACTATAGTCTAACAGCCTCTGGACAGGACACCTCTGGGCTTCTAACCACCAGCGGACCCTCCGATTCGCAGATGTCAGATTTCTGATCTCTGATTTACCCAGACTTTACAGATCCAGGATTCCAGCAGGTGTTGAATGCAGATCTGGAGGGATTAAGCAGAAGTGTGATATGCATAAAATGTGTTGGATCCTTGGTGATTCAAATTCATTAGAGATTTAAGATGACAGTCAGAAAGTCACAGAATCAGACAGTATGGAAATAGGCTCTTCAGACCACTGTGTCCTTGGAGTGACGGAGGATGAGAGGTGACCTGATAGAGGTGTACAAGATGATGAGAGGCATTGATCGTGTGGATAGTCAGAGGCTTTTTCCCAGGGCTGAGATGGCTACCATGAGAGGGCACAGGTTTAAGGTGCTTGGAAGTAGGTACAGAGGAGATGTCAGGGGTAGGTTTTTTACGCAAAGAGTGGTGAGTGCGTGAAATGGGTTGCCAGCAACGGTGGTGGAGGTGGATATGATAGGGTCTTTTAAGAGACTCCTGGATAGGTACATGGAGCTTAGAAGAGTAGAGGGCTATGGGTAACCATAGGTAATTTCTAAGTTAAGGACATGTTTGGCTCAGCTTGTGGGCCGAAGGGCCTGTACTGCGCTGTAGGATTTTCTATGTTTCTATGTGTTGATACTAGCCATTAAATAGCAATCCCACTTTCCAATTCTTGGCACATAGCATTCATTGCCATGCTGATTCAGGGAACATCCTTCTTCAGGGAACATACTTCTTCAACGTATGAGACTACTTGCATCTGTTGTTAATTAGTATTTCAACACATGCTAGCCTGCTCATGACCAGTGACCATGACCATGCTTTTCTTTGGAACTGAAGGTTGTCCAACACCAGCTGTCAGAGAACAGATGGAGAGCCTAGAGAATGAGGAATGGTCAAAGATTGGGGTCTTAGCCTGAAAGAATTGATCGTGTGTCTTTGGGTGTGGCCCCTGGATTCCTCGCCGATGTCACAGACTGAAACGTTGAACCAGCAACTGGTGTGTGCTGCTGTTGGAAGAAGGCCCATGCATTTGAGCGATCTTCTCTCACTCTCTCTGTTTGATAGTGAATGAGAGCCGGTTAATCCTTGAGTCGGGGGACGTGGTGAAATGATGCAGAAAATTGTAAGAAGGGAACAACGAGCTGCTGGTCTCCTGCTCTCAATGTTGCCTGTCTGAGATACCAAAGTGTTGAGGTGGACTGTAGTTTTTGATGGACTCTCAGTCAAGGTCTCTGGGGGCTTTGCTATTGCTTGCATGGAGGGGGAGGGGGTCAGTGCTTCTGCTGGTACGTGGGGGAAGGGGGAGGGAGAGGGTCGATGCTTTTGTTGCTGCTTGTGGGTTTTTTTTCTGTTTTCTGGATGTCTGTGAAGAGTAAGAATTTCAGGTTGTATTGTACACTGTATACATCCTCTGATATTAAACTGAAGAAGACAGGGAAAGATTCAAGACAAGCTAATGGTTTTTCCAAGTGATAAAGACTCATCAATTCTCCCCAAAGGAGGCCAGATCATTTGACCTGTCACATTATCTCTATATATCTCTTTCTCCATATATGCTTCATGATCTGTTGAGTTTTTCCAGAAATTATTGTTTTTTTTTATCTTGGTTACATCCAAGACAGACGATATTAAACATGGTTTTCAAAGGTTTATGTTTTCTTGTATAGAATTTTCTGTTATAAACCCAATACATCAACTAATTTTCTATCTCCACAGACTTGCTGAGCATTTTCAACATTATGGAAATGAGCTAATTTGCATAATTTGGATTTAAGACAATGATCGACTGACCCTGTCCCTGCTTTGGACTTAATTGTTCCAATGTCCTCACTATTGTTATCCCATTGTCAAACTAAATAAACTTCACCTCAGCCAGATCTCTGACCCCCATGTCGTGCCTGACATGCTGAGTATGTACAGGCTCATTTTGTGTGTGTTACTCCAAGTTTCCAGCATCTGCAGAACCTCTGATGTTGCTCACCTGGCCCGCCTGATTATCTGCAGACTGGCGTTGAGACATTTTATGTGCCTGCTCCACCTTTCAAGAGGTAGCATAACGGTTAGCGTGATGTGATGACAGCACTTGCAATGGCAGTTTATTCCACACTCACCATCCTCTGAGCGAAGAAGTTCCCTCTCATGTTCCCCTTAAACATTCCACTTTTCTCCCTTAACCCATGACATCTAATTCTAGTTTCAGTCAACCTCAGTTGAATAAGTCTGCTTGCATTTACCCTTTCTATACTCCTCATAATTTTGATAACCTCTATTAAATCTCTCCTCAATCTTCTAGTTCTAGGGAATAACATCCTAACCTATTCAATCTTTCCTTATAACTCAGATCCTCTAGACTCAGCTACAGATTTACAACATGCTAAAAGTGCAAGGATTATATGTTTTGATTTATTTATTCTTTCACTTATTTAGAGACACAGCGTGGAACAAGTGCTTCCAGACCAACAAGCTGCACCGCCCAGCCATCAACCTCTTTAACACAGCCGGAACGATAGGACAATTTTTACAATAACCAATTAACCCACTCAGCTGTATGTCTTTGGACTGTGGGAAGAAACTGGAGCACCTGGAGGAAACGCAGATGGTTCTCAAGGAGACAGCGCCAGAACTGAACTCCGAACCCCGGAATGGCCCGAACTGTAAACGCTTTGCGCTAACCACTACACTACCATGGCAAACAAACTTGTAATGATTCCAGTGGCAAATGTTCCTGTAAAAAGTAATGGCACCTCTAACTATTTCATGGGACACACACCAGCAACAGGCACAAAGTCTGAGGTGACTAACCACAACCACTCCCCTCCCATTTCTGATGAAAGCTGCTACACCACAAGCCCACTTTCTCTTTTCCGTGTTTTCTGCTGGCCTCTGCTGTCCAGGTGTGAGCAACTCCTGCAACTTGAACAAGTCTGAGGTCTGCTTTCTCTCATCTTCTGCCTGCAGTGAACCACACAGTTGGAAGTCAAAGGCGCTGGGCTAGGAGGTGCAAGTTCCAATCGGTAACCACACTCCCCTGTGACGTCCTTGGCTAAGACTCAGAGGACCAACAAGGTGAAAGAGAAATAAGAGCTGGTATATTTCATTAGGAGTTTGTGGAGATTTGATACATCACCAAAGATTCTAACAAATTTCTAAGGATTTATTTTATTTTATATTTTTTTATTTAGAGATATAGCACGGAATAGGCCCTTTCAGCCCTTCAAGCTGCTCCACCCAGCAACCCCCAACAATCTCAATTTAACCATAACCTAATCATGGGACAGTTTACACTGACCAATTAGCACCTTTGGATTGAGGGAGGAAAATGCAGGGCGCAGGGAAAATCCATGCATTCCACATGGAGGAAGTACAGAGACTCCTTACGGAGGACGCCAGGACTGAACTCCCAACTCCAATGCCCCGAGCTGTCGAGCAATGCACTAACGGCGAGGCTGCCATAGCGCCCATGTTCCGTGGAGAGCATCCTGACTAGTATTCAGTCAGGAGGTGCCGTGGCAGCATGGCGGTTCGTGCAAAGCTGCAACAGCTCAGGCTGTCGGAGTTCAGAGTTCAAACTTGACGTTGTCTGTTAAGAAGTTTGTACGTCCTTCCTGTGAGCTTGTGGGCTTCCTCTGGGTGTTCCATTTCCCTCCCACAGTCCAAAAGTGTACTGGTTGGTAGTTAATCGGCCATTGTAAATGTCCTGTGATCAGGCTAAGGTTGAATAAGCGGGTTGCAGGGCAGTGCGACTCACTGGGCCAGAAAGGCCTATTCTGCGCTGTAGCTCTAAATAAATAAATAGATTTATGACTTTTTTCTTTTAGATTTTACTTGACTTGTACTCCGGTGGCTAGATGTTAGTTCAAGTACCCCTAAAGAATTGGGGGCATTAAAATCAAGTTGATTAAATATGCAACTTGAAGCCATGAAACTACCAAATTGATCAGTCTCATTAGTAATCCCTTCGGTGAGGCAATCTGCTCTCCAACAATGTACGTGGCTTCAGAACCCCAGTTAAGTTATGGCCAAATTAGTCATTCAGTTGCACCAAGTTGCATCATTTGTGTACTCGTTGGACTTGAGTCAGCTTTGCCATTGAAAGCCTTGGCAATGATGAAATGAGCAGTAAGTAATGGGCACAATGTTCAGATTATATTATGATTTGTAGTTTATCTAGTGAGCACAAGCATACTGAGAAATCTTTGCTCTCCTTCACCTTTCCTTAAATCATACAATAAAAAGCAACTAAACAAGGTTGTTTGTGAACTTTTTTTATGCCAATATTTAATTCCTGCAGCTTTAATATAGCTGAATAAATGATTTAGTGGGGATCTGAACTCTGGGAATTCAGAATTAGATTAAATGCCTTGATAGACTGTAATAACCCACTAATTTACCCACCATTTTCCTACTGTCAGTGGAAAGAAAACTGCAGATGCTGGAAATCTGAAATAAAAAGACTCTCAGTTCACACTGTTTCTTTTCCCACGGATGCAGCCTGACCTGCTGAGCATCTGTAGTATTCTCTGTTTATAATTCCCCCCTCTACCACGCCACCTTCCCGTGCGGGCTTTGGAAGTCATATAACAAATCTCTGTGCTTCTGTACTCTAAGCCAAGCAGTTAAACAGATTCAGCAAAAAAGCTATCCAAAAATTATATGAAAAAATGTCATATGTAAAAAAAAATACTTTGAAGAAAAAATATTGATTTAATTTATTTACATACCAGGCAAGTTTCAAAGAAGTTATACAAACATCCTGTATTATTCTTTTAAGTTTTAGTTTAATATCATCGTTTATACAACCAGGTTTCATCAGCAGAGATGTTTCTGGAATGATAACATTTGGTTTTGGCATTCACTAAACTCAGTCTGCCCAATAACATTTCATTGGTATCCATTCACAGGCAAAAAGTTTGATTTTCATTTCACTGCATTAACCCAAAAGAAAGTTGTACTGATTGATTTTGTGGATGTAGGTGTTATTGACTGATCACCCACTTTTGATTATCTTTGAGAAAAACATACAGAGATGTCTTCTCAAACAGCTGCAGTCCTAGTGGTAAAGGTACTCCCTGAAAGCTGTTGGGGAGGGAGTTTCTGCATTTAGACCCAGTGGTGAAGGACGAGCCAGGTCAGGATGAACCCTGGAAATGTGAAACTCTGAAGAACATGTGTATTCTTCCAGTACTGTTAGTTTCATGTCCTTACCACTGGAAAGTCTGCGGAGAATTTATGTGAAAAGCCCTGCAGGGTGTGGTGTTTAGGAGATCAGGCTCCAATACCAAGGCATTCCCAGGCAACTAACATGCCATGGCATCAACAACTTCAGTCCAAGTGCTGGGATTTGGGATTAGAAGAGATACCTGCTGGCCAGCACTATGTACATAGTGGGCAGAAGGGCCTGTTCCATGCTATGTGACTATGTTACAAGGCTGGTTAAATGGTTAAGTTGCTGGACAAGTGTCCAGAAGCCTGAAGTGTTGACCCAGGGACTCCTGTACCCCTGACCCCCCCCCCACCCTCTTCCACATAGCAGTTGGATTCAGTTAATTAACTAACAAAATACAGGAAACCTGGAGTAAAAAGTTGGTATAGACAATGATTGAATGTTGAGAAGACCAATCTGTTTCACTGCTAATCTTCAGAGAAGGATATCTCCTGCTTTTCTCTGGTTTAGATTAACTATGACTCCAGACCCATCTAAGAGTCTCTTAATTGTCGCTATTGTACCAGCTCTGCCATCACTGCTGGGGAGGTGGTCGAGACTGATAAACGGGGACATTTAAGAGACTCTCAGATAGGCACATGGGTGTAAGAAAAATGGGAGTTATGGGCTGTGGAGGAAGAAAGTGTTATATTGATTGTGGAGTAGATTTTCCTAGGTCAGACCTATATTGTAGGCTGAATGGCTTGCACTATGCTATGTTCTAATATGGTCAACACCCAACCTGTCCTTTCAAATTACCCAGGAGATGATTCCCCACCCAGGGCAGAGGTAGTGCAGTGACACAGCTAATAGAGTTGCTGCCTCATGGTGCTGGAGAACCAGGTTCAATCCTAACCTTGGGCGCTGTCCGTGTGGAGTCTGCATGTTCTTCTGCTTGGGTCTCCTCCAGGTGCTCTGGTTTCCTCCCCCATCCCAAAGACATAGGGGTTGGTAGGCTGATTGGCCACTGTAACCTACTACTGGTGTCTAGGCAAGTGGTAGAATCTGCAAAATGATGAGAAAGGGGGAGGAGTTATGAAAGTGGCATCGATGTTGGTGTAGGACAAGTGTAAACAGGCGGCTGATAGCTGCAGAGATCCAGAGGATGAAAAGCTGGTGTCCACACACCTTCAGCAACACTTATTGAGTGCTAGAGGAGCTCAGATGGTCAGACGGCCTGTATGGAGGGAAATGAACAATCAATATTTCAGGCCAAGAGCATTCATCTGTCCTGATGAAGGGTCTTTGCCCGAAACAGTAACTGTTAAGCCTTAGGTCTCACACCACCAGTTTTAGGAATTATTATTGTCCCTCAACCATCAGGCTCCAGAACTAGTGTGGATAACTGCACTCACCTCAACACTAAACTGATTCCACAACCAATGGACTAATTTTCAAGGATTTGACAATTCCTGTTCTCAGTATTATTTATTATTAGAATTAGTTTTTTTTTGTATTTGCACAGTTTGTCATCTTTTACACATTGGTTGTTTGTGTGTCTCTATGTGTAGTTTTTCATTGAATCTGTTGTGTTTCTTTGCAACAACTGTGAATGCCCACAACAAAATGAATCTCAGGGAAGTATATGGTGACATATACTCTACGTACTTTGATAATAAACTTACTTAGCACTTTGAAGTTTTTCAGCATCTCTTGTTTCCATGCTCCCTCTGTCCTTTCCTCTGTGATATCTGCAGTGCCTATAAAAATCATTCACCTCTCCCCGGAGGTTTTCATGTTTTTTTTATAGCATTGAATCACAATGGATTCAATTTGGCTTTTTTTGACACTGATCAACAGGAAAAGACTTTTTGTACCAAAGTGAAATACAAAGTTAAGCTGAGGCTCCGACCTGGAAATGCTCTGAGGGTACATGGACCACAGGAACGGGCCATTCCATTCAGCTAGTCCTTGCTGGACTGTCCCATTGACCCATACCAGTGTATATTCCTCCATACACTTTCCAGCTGCGAACTTATCCAAATCTCTCTTAAAAGTTGAAATTGAACCTGCATCCACCACTTCCACTGGTAGCTTATACCACACTCTCACCACCCTTTGAGTGAAGAAGTTTCCTTCCATGTTCCCCTTAAACATTTCAGCTTTCACCCTTAACTTATGACCTCTGGTTCTGGTCTCATCTGACCTCAATGTATAAAGCCTGCTTATATTGACCTCATCTACAGTAAATCCCTCATGATTTTTACATACCACTACCAAATCCCTCCTCATTCTCCTTCACTCCAGGGAATGAAGCCCTAACCAATTTAACCTTTCCCAATAGTTTAGTTCCTCACGTGCCAGCAACATCCTACTAATTTTTCTCGGGATTTTTTCGATTGTAGTGATTCCTGTGGGTAGGTGACGAGAACTCTACACAATACTCCAAATTAGGCCTCACCAACATCTTATACAATTTCAACATAACATTCCAACTTCTGCAAAAGCGTTCTTTATGGTCGTACCTACCTGTGATACCACATTTGAGGAATTATAGATCTGTATTCACAGGTCCCTTTGTTCTACCACACTCTTCAGAGCTCTACCACTCACTATGTAAGATCTACCCTGTTTGGTCCTCCCAAAGTGCAACACCTCACACTTCCATCTGCCATCAATGGGCAAGCCAGTTCTGAATCCAAGCAGCCAATCCACCATGCATCTTAGTCTTCTGGATGAGCTTCCCATGAAGGAGCTTGTCAAATCCATGTAGACAACATCCACAGCTCGACTTTCATCAATCACCCTTGTCATCTTGTCAAAAAATTCAATCTAGTTAGTAAGACACGACTTGCCCGTGCAAAGACACGCTGACTCTCCCTAACTAGGCCACAGTTGTCATGGTGAGCACTTGCAGAAGTGGACCCAGGTGCGGAGGTATGGCAGATTCCTTCTGTCATGGTGGTCACTGGCACTGGTTCAACCCAGGAGTGGAGAAACAGCAGACTCTCTGTCAAACATGAAATTAGATATAGGAATACCAACAGAGCATCGGAAGCACGACCAGGCAACACTGCAAGACAGATCATTCTCCAACACACTGTAGGAGTCTGCTTACAGAGCACAATGAGGGTCTCCTTTAAGTGATTAGAATGCGGGAAACAGGTGCCAGTCACAATTAACTTCACAAGATTAAGCCAAAAGCACCTGGGCTTAACGGCTCCAACAAGCAGTAAATACAGGTGCTTGACAAACCCTGTTGCCCAACGCTCTACGGCAAGCTACAGAGGCCTGCAGGGCTTGTGACAACAGTTTTCTAAATGCTCATGAATCCTATCCTTAAGAATTCTCTCCAGTAACTTCCCTACCACTGAACCATGATCTACAGTTCCATGTATCCACATACTGCGGGATGTACAAATGTATTGAATATATTTTCACTTTCTTCGGTGGCTCTGATTCCGAAGGATCCTTCAACAAAACTGGGACTTTTAAATTTATGTCAGAAGAATCAGTAATCCATTTCAATTCCTGCTTTTTTCAAGTGCAGGTGTCAAAAGCAACACTTATCTTGGTGTAAAAGATTTGAGACATGTGCAGAAATATTTAGAAATAGTAAAAGCAGATGTCACAAATGTAATAATGCATATTTCAGAAAATTAATGACTTTAATCAGCATAAATCATTTCAAATTGGATAAGAATAACAGTTATATGGGAAAATATTTTTCTTACATACCTGAATATTTTTGGCAATAAACAAAAGATAAAGGGTTTAAAGATTAGCTTTATTTGTCATGTATACATTGAAACATACAGTGAAATGCATCATTTTGCATCAATGACCAAATACAGTTTGAGGATCGTGCTGGGGACAGCCCATATGTGTCGTTACGTTTCTGGCGCCTACGTAGCATGCCCACAACTCACTAAACCCAACCCTATCATTAGGTTTGGAACGTGGGAGGAAACCAGAGCATCCAGAGGAAACCCTCACGGTCAACATAAAAACTCCTAAAAGACAGCAGTGGGAAGCAAACAAACGAGAAAATCTGCAGACGCTGGAAATACAAAGCAACGCTGCTGAGTTCCTCCTAAACACTGGAGGAACTCAGCAGGTCTGGCAGCATCTGTGGAAAAGTGTAAACAGTTGATGTTTCAGGCTGAGCCCCTTCTTCAGCAGCGGGAATCAAACCCTGATCAGTGATCGCTGGCACTGTAGAGCATTTGTACTAGCCGCTACGCTACAATGCCACTCTAAACAAAAGCAGCAGTAAAAGACATTCCCCGTGCTTGTAACTCGACTTGCTTCTTCTTTCTTCTGGAACTCCCACTGGTAAGGTGAGCGATTAATATCCTTCCCTAACTGACCTTGATTTAGTTGATTTTTGATCACATCTATTAGGTAACAATAAATAAATGCCAACACCACAATAGCACAAAGAACTCATGAACTCAGTCATTAATATGTTGTAGAATGGGAAAAATGCAGTTATAAATTTCTAAGACAATTCTTCCAGACGCTGCTAAAATTTACTTATAGTGGTACGAATTAATGCAAAGCAACTTCAACAATACTGAAATCATTTTGCTTTGGACTCAGGGACAAATCACTTGAGAGTCATTCGTGTAGGCTATAAATGGGCATGCATTAAAGACAGAGTAACGAGCATGAAATTATCCCCAGTCATGGCAAAGGGCTGGAAAAGCACTTTAATTAATTTGGAGAAGCGACTTTAGGGGACGTATGTGAACCAGAGCACAAAAGAATGAGAAGATATTGTTCACACAAAAGAAGCTGACTGACTTGTTATGAAATGTAAAACCTTAGGAGATCTACTTCAGCACAGTCTTCTGGCCAGGCTCACAATGAGTTCCGATATAGTTCGTAATTAGTGCTACCAGGAGCCGGGAAGATCATAGAAACTACTAACTCCTGTGATACAGGTTCTGTCTAGCTGTAAAAGGAAGGCTCTTGTATTCCAGGAATTTTTTTTTTGCATGCTGCAATTTTTTTGTGCACACAGGCAAATGAATTTGATTTGAGATATTTTCACTAAATGTTATTTGACCCTTTGTGTTTGGACGGTTCAGTTTTGTTTCAAGCTCTCAGTCAGTATGACATGTACTGTATTTTGAATTCACTAACACATGACAGGGTAGCATAGTGGTTAGCACAATGCTTTACAGTACCAGTGACCTGGGTTCAATTCCTGCCGCTGCCTGTAAGGAATTTGTATGTTCTCCCCATGACCGCTTGGGTTTTCTCTGAGTGGTCACAGTCTAAAGACGTGCCAGTTGGTAGGTTAATTTGTCATTGTAAACTATCTGGTGATTAGGCTGGGGTTAAATTGGGGGAAGGTGGTGAATTTGTGGAATTCATTGCTAATTATGGCTGTGGAGGCCAAGTCATTGGGTATATTTAAAGCAGATGGGTTTTTGATCCCACCAAAGGTTACAGGGAGAAAGCAAGAGAATAGAGTTGAGAGGGACAATAAATCAGTCATGATGGAATAGCAATGCAGACTTGATGGGCTGAATGACCTAATTCTGCTCCTGTGTTTTATGGTGATTGCTGGGCAGCGCGACTCGAAGGGCAGGGAGGGCCAACTCCATGCTGTATGTTAATCAATCAATCATTTTACACATCTAACTCCTGTAAATGATCTTTTACACAGGCAAGTATTAACATGGAGTTGAGACCAATACATCACGGGCACATTCCTCCCTGCTATCAGTAGCATCCTCATGCAGTATTGCCTCCAAAAGGCAATGCTTAACGTCGGCCATTTTGGAGTTGCCATTGTTGGAAAGCTTGCTGTTAAAGTGGGGAGCCATGACTTTGGCTCAGGACACTTCGCTGTGAAGAGGCAGAGTTAGTGGCCCAGGTGTGGGCAGTGAGAGCAGCTCTTTAAAGAGGCATCAGTGTGAAGGCACGGGTAGGAACAGGTAAGGTTTTATTTTGTCTCTCATCCTTAGTGTTTGATTCCCTGTAGGCAGGATGGTAGGGGAGTGGAATGCTCCTCCTGCACGATATGGAAAGTCAGGGCAAGTCATGATCTCCGCCATGCCTACATGTGTGGGATGTGCACCCAGCTGCAGTCCCTGACAGATCAGGTCAAGGAAATGGACCTAGTTATGGAGGTACTTAACATCTAGGAAGTCAATGACTTCATGAACCGGATTTTTACTGAAGTGGTCACACCCCCAAGGTATAGGCTTTAGATAGATGGGTGACATGAGGAGAATTATGTGGCAAGAGGATGTCAGTGCAGAGTTCCATGTGGCCATTCTCCTGACTAGCAGAGATACCTCGTTGGGTATCATTGACGAGGATGTTCTTTCAGGGGCTGCCAGCAGTAGAGAAATTTCTGGCATTGTGAGCAGCTCCGAAGCTTGGGTGGGGGAAAGGTTCACCAGACAAGGCAATAGCAACAGGAGGCTTGAGAATGAGGGGACAGACAGGAAATTCTGTGGCCACAGAAAAGGCACTGGGATGGTGCAATGAGTCCTGATGAAGAGTCTCAGCCTAAATCATCGACTGTTTGCTCTTTTTAATAGAGGCTGCCTGGCTTGCTGAGTTCCTCCAGCATTTTGCGTGTGTTACAAGGATGGTGTGCTGCCTCCTGGGTGCCAGGGCCAGTGATGTCCCTGAGGAGCTACTGAAATTCAAGGGGGAGAGAGCGAACTGCCCGAGATTATTATTACTAATTGGTAGAGATTCTTACAAATTGGTAGAAATGGTGTACGTAGGACAAGGGACGAACCCCTACAGAATGCTTATAAGGAGTTAGGTAAGAAATGGATCTTTCAGTGTTGGATCTTCTGTTAGGGAATGAAATAGGTCAGGTGACGGAAGTACGTGTTGGGGAGCACTTTGGGTCCAGTGATCACAATACCATTAGTTTCAATATAATTATGGAGAAGGATAGGACTAGACCCAGGGTTGAGATTTTTTATTGGAGAAAGGCTAACTTTGAGGAGATGTGAAACGATTTAGAAGGAATGGATTGGAACAATTTGTTTTATGGGAAGGATATAATAGCGAAATGCAGGTCAGTTAAAGGTGAAATTTTGAGGGTACAGAATCTTTATGTTCCTGTTAGGTTGAAAGGAAAGGTTAAAAGTTTGAGAGAGCCATGGTTTTCAAGGGATATTGGAAACTTGGTTAGGAAAAAAGAGAGATATCTACAATAAATACAGGCAGCATGGAGTAAATGAGGTGCTCAAGGAATATAAAGAATGTAAGAAGAATCTTAAGAAAGAAATTAGAAAGGCTAAAAGAAGATACGAGGTTGCTCTGGCAAGTAAGGCGAAAATAAATCAGAAGGGTTTCTACAGTTATATTAATAGCAAAAGGATAGTGAGGGATAAAATTGGTCCCATAGAGAATCAGAGTGGACAGCTATGTGTGGAGCCAAAAGAGATGGGGGAGATTTTGAACAATTTCTTTTCTTCGGTATTCACTAAGGAGAAGGATATTGAATTGAGTAAGGTAAGGGAAACAAGTAGGGAAGTTATGGAAACTATGACGATTAAAGAGGAGGAAGTACTGGCGCTTTTAAGGAATATAAAAGTGGATAAATCTCCAGGTCCTGACAGGATATTCTCTAGGACATTGAGGGAAGTGAGTGTAGAAATAGCAGGGGCTCTGACAGAAATATTTCAAATGTCATTAGAAATGGGGATGGTGCCGGAGGATTGGCGTATTGCTTATGTGGTTCCATTGTTTAAAAAGGGTTCTAAGAGTAAACCTAGCAATTATAGGCCTGTCAGTTTGATGTCAGTGGTGAGTGGATTAATGGAAAGTATTCTTAGAGATGGTATATATAATTATCTAGATAGACAGGGTCTGATTAGGAACAGTCAGCATGGATTTGTGAGTGGAAGGACATGTTTGACAAATCTTATTGAATTTTTTGAAGAGGTTACGAGGAAAGTGGATGAGGGTAAAGCAGTGGATGTTGTCTATATGGACTTCAGTAAGGCCTTTGACAAGGTTCCGCATGGAAGGTTAGTTAGGAAGGTTCAATCGTTAGGTATTAATATTGAAGTAGTAAAATGGATTCAACAGTGGCTGGATGGGAGATGCCAGAGAGTAGTGGTGGATAACTGTTTGTCAGGTTGGAGGCCGGTGACTAGTGGTGTGCCTCAGGGATCTGTACTGGGTCCAATGTTGTTTGTCATATACATTAATGATCTGGATGATGGAGTGGTAAATTGGATTAGTAAGTATGCAGATGAGACTAAGGTAGGTGGTGTTGTGGATAATGAAGTAGGTTTTCAAAGCTTGCAGAGAGATTTAGGCCAGTTAGAAGAGTGGACTGAACGATGGCAGATGGAGTTTAATGCTGATAAGTGTGAAGTGCTACATTTTGGTAGGAATAATCCAAATAGGACATACATGGTAAATGGTAGGGCATTGAAGAATGCAATAGAACAGAGTGATCTAGGAATAATGGTGCATAGTTCCCTGAAGGTGGAATCTCATGTGGATAGGGTGGTGAAGAAAGCTTTTGGTATGCTGGCCTTTATAAATCAGAGCATTGAGTATAGGAGTTGGGATGTAATGTTAAAATTGTACAAGGCATTGGTAAGGCCGAATTTGAAGTATTGTGTACAGTTCTGGTCACCGAATTTTAGGAAAGATGTCAACAAAATAGAGAGAGTACAGAGAAGATTTACTAGAATGTTACCTGGGTTTCAGCACCTAAGTTACAGGGAAAGGTTGAACAAGTTAGGTCTTTATTCTTTGGAGCGTAGAAGGTTGAGGGAGGACTTAATAGAGGTATTTAAAATTATGAGGGGGATAGATAGAGTTGAAGTGGATAGGCTTTTTCCATTGAGAGTAGGGGAGATTCAAACAAGAGGACATGAGTTGAGAGTTAGGGGGCAAAAGTTTAAGGGTAACACGAGGGGGAATTTCTTTATTCAGAGAGTGGTAGCTGTGTGGAACAAGCTTCCAGTAGAAGAGTTAGAGGCAGGTTTGGTATTGTCATTTAAAGTAAAATTGGATAGGTATATGGGCAGGAAAGGAATGGAGGGTTATGGGTTGAGTGCGAGTCAGTGGGACTAGGTGAGAGTAAGCGTTCGGCACGGACTAGAAGGGCCGAGATGGCCTGTTTCCGTGCTGTAGTTGTTATATGGTTATATGGAAATTAAAATGCAGGGCCTCAAGGGCTGTTATCTCAAATCCTGAGCAACTGGGACTAGCAGCGAGGATGTTGTGGTCAGCCTGGACCATGTGGGTTGAAGGGCTGTTTCACAGCTACATGACTCTATAGGTCCTCAGCTTCCAGCCCATAACATTTCCTTGCAGCTCCCAGTGGGCAGGATGGACTAAAGCCTGAAGTCCCACAATACTATGCTCAAGAACAGCTACTTCCCTTCAACTATTTGGTTCTTGAACCAAATAACACAACTCTAATCAGTACCTGAGTATGGAAACACTATGACTATTTCACACTTCAATGTGCATCAGTTTTCCTTTGTTCTAATTGTGTTCTTTCTTGTATAATTCTGTATAATCTATGTTGTTAATTAATGCTTTACTTGAGATGTTGTGCAGACATCCCACCTCTCCTGGAAGTTCTGGGAGTCTCCCACATATGGATAGTGGCCCCCTGATGCCCGCAAATTATATACAATATCCCGAAAATCGATTTTTTTGAGACGGAGAGGGAGAGGAAGAGGAAGAGCCAGAGCCAGAGGGAGCATCCTGATTGGTCTCTCTTCGTGCTAAGTAGACCTATCAGTTTTCTCTGTGGGCGGGCTTTACAATCGACCTCAAAAATAATAACAGTGTTGCTCGCTGCACTGTTTGCAACAATGACTTTTCTATTGCTCATGGTGGGTTAAAATGTAAAAGACATGTTGAGGTGAGTTTAACAGGTTCCATTCATTCATTAGCAACTAGCTGGCTAGCTGCTAAGGAGCTATTCTGTTGATGACCTACGTGATGAGGCCAAATTCCCTGTAGACTTTCTTAATAAAAAATGATTCCATGAAAATATAAGTACATTATTTAATGTCACATTTTCTGCATATACCCAACTTGGTTTACAGATTAGACAAAATCACTAAACCAAGTATTACATACACCCTTGGAGATCAACCGGAGGAGGGGCAGGGGTGCTACCTCCCTGAAATGGTGGTGCTACCTCCCTGAAATGAGTTTTTGCAGGGTGGGTGTGGTGAACTAGATATACCTGTCTGACTGCTCCTGTGGCTCCTCCCAAGACCCTGCTGACTACCCCTGTGGCTCCTCCCACAGACCCCTGTATAAAGGCGACTGTGGCCTGCTGCTCTCCCTCATTTCCCCAGGATGTAGTGTTGTCCTTCAGTCAATAAAAGCCGATAATCTCACTTCCTAAGTCTCGGCGTGAGTTATTGATGGTGCATCAATTTTATTGACTGAAAGTTACAACATGGAAACCGCTTTACGCCCAGAACGCCTAGACTTGGACCCCCGAGACCCGGGAGCAGCTCTTGCCTTTGAACACTGGCTGGTGTGCTTCCAATCGTACTTAGAGGAGGTTCGTGCCACCGATTCGGCTGTTCGGCACAAACTTCTCTTCTCGAGGGTCGCCCCAAAAGTTTATTCGTTCATCAGGGACATATCCACCTACGAGGAGGCGCTTGCCGCCCTCCAAAGACAGTACCTGCGGCCAGTAAATCCAGTTTATGCACGGCACCGCTTGGCCACGCGAAAACAGCGGCCTACGGAGTCGACTGCTGAATTTCTTCGCGAGTTACTGATACTCGCGCGAGACTGTGGCTGCAAAGCGCTCTCAGCGGAACAGCATAAGGAACTCTTGGTCCGAGACGCTTTTGTGACTGGGGTTCGGTCAGTGTGTATCCGCCAGCGGCTGCTGGAAAAAGCTGATCTTACCTTACGCTCTGCGATAGAGACGGCCAGTTCGATAGAGGCTGCGCAACTGTACGCCGAAGAAGTCCAACCGAGCCATTCCCCGGTTCCGAGCGAATTCGCCAACGCCGCAGCCAGTCGCGGTATCTCAAACCCCACGAATTCGCCAGGTATGAAACTCTGTTACTTTTGTGGGCTTCGGAAACATGCACGAGAACTCTGTGCGGCGCGCGAAGCGACTTGTTCCCGCTGTGGGAAGAAGGGCCATTTCGCCAAGGTCTGTAAATCTAAACCGCGCCCGGGGTCGAGCAGCGCCGCGTCTGAGACCTGGGGGCCGCCATTTTGCATGACCGGATGTGGACAACCATCTTTGCCGGCGTCACCTGGCCCCGCCCCTACCTACCCGTGTGCGACCTGGGAGCCGCCCTCTTGCATGCCCGGATGTGAGCGGCCATCTTTGCCGGCGTCACCAGGCCCCGCCCCCGCCTCGCCATCTTGCATGCCCGGATGTGAGCGGCCATCTTTGCCGGCGTCACCAGGCCCCGCCCTCGACACGCCCGGTTCAACGCTGGCTTCCGTGACCCTCGATCAAAGCGCCCCGCACCAGCTCGCATTGATGCACCATCAATAACTCACGCCGAGACTTAGGAAGTGAGATTATCGGCTTTTATTGACTGAAGGACAACACTACATCCTGGGGAAATGAGGGAGAGCAGCAGGCCACAGTCGCCTTTATACAGGGGTCTGTGGGAGGAGCCACAGGGGTAGTCAGCAGGGTCTTGGGAGGAGCCACAGGAGCAGTCAGACAGGTATATCTAGTTCACCACATTCACCCCCCCTTTGTTTAAAAAAATTCCCAAGCATATTTACAGGTTAAGTCGATCAGGTGGTCGAATCGTTCGCTGCGATCTACGTAGCTCCGGCTGCAATTGCACAGGAGCCGGAGGTGATGACGGCACAGGTGCCGGAGGTGGTGTGTGCTCCGAAGGCGGAGAGTGGGTTAATTCTGTCCCAACAGGAGGTGTCAGGGACCCCTCGCGTGTGAGCGAGGGCCCTGGAACAGACGCATACGGAGTCTGTGTGGGGCACGGGGCGTGCGGAGTCACCTCGGGTACAGGGTGCATAGTTACCGTGGAGTGCTCGGGGTAGTGGTCTGCTGCTCCGGCGGGCGCCAGGTCGCGGACAGAGACCGTGTCCTCCCGCCCATCAGGCAAGACCACGTAGGCATACTGGGGATTAGCATGCAGGAGGTGAACCTTCTCGACCAGTGGTGAGTACTTATTACTCCTCGCATGTTTACGCAGCAGCACTGGCCCCGGGGACGTCAGCCAAATTGGCAGGGTGGTCCCAGTGACAGACTTCCTGGGAAAAGAGAATAAGCGTTCGTGAGGGGTGGCATTAGTGGACGTACACAACAGGGAGCGGATAGAGTGGAGTGCCTCAGGGAGGACCTCCTGCCATCGGGAGACCGGCAACCCTTGTGACTTAAGGGCTAAAAGTATGGCCTTCCACACTGTGGGTTGTCTGTGTTATGTACCTGTGTTGCTGCTGCAAGTAAGTGTACACTACTACTGTATATGACAATCAATTTGACTTTTGACTTTGATTCATTGGCTAAAGACCTCTGGGATATCCTCAGTGGGTTGCAAAGCATGTTATTTGAATGCAAGATGTTTATTTAATTTTGATCAGTCTAGGAATTTTGACAACTTCATAGCATTCATTAAAGACATTTATTGAAGATGCTGGAAATCTTGAGGAACACCCAAAGTACTGGAAGAACCCAGCAGGTCAATAGTTTGGGCCGAGAGCACACACACAAATGGCTCAGCCTGAAACATCAACTGTTTATTCCTCTCCGTGCTGCCTGACCTGCTGAGTTCCTCCAGCATTTTCTGTATGTTCATTCCATTCAATGCCATGAATTTGGCAAACATAATCATCTTGGGTACTAGCCTACAAAGTACCCAGGACATCTTTAGGGAGCGGTATCTCAGAAAGGTAGCGTCCATTATTAAGGACCTCCAGCACCCAGGGAATGTTCTTTTCTCACTGTTACCATCAGGTAGGAGATACAGAAGCCTGAAGGCACACACTCAGTGATTCAGGAACAGCTTCTTCCCCTCTGCCATCCGATTCCTAAATGGACATTGAATCTTTGGACACTAACTCACTTTTGTTTTTAATATACAGTATTTCTGTTTTTGCACGTTTAAAAAAAATCTACTCAATATACATAATCAATTTACTTGTTTGTTTATTTTTGTTTCTGCTAGATTATGTATTGCATTGAACTGCCGCTGCTAAGTTGACAAATTTCATGTCACATGCCGGTGATAATAAACCTGACTCTGATTCTGACTGTTGGTGTTTTTGTATAACCCAGTGTTGTGTGAATCATGAAATACATATAAATTCTAATAGAAAGAAATTACAGCTGCTGCTGAAATGGGAAGCTTCTGCTCATATCTGAGTTCATCATAGGGAAGCACTGAAGAGTCTCAAAAGGGGAAGAGGCTTCCTTGGAGCCACTCAGATCCTAACGCCTTCCCATCAGGTTCAGTAAACCCTGTCTGTCTGTCTATTTATTTATATTTAGCAATACAGCACAATAACAGGTCCTTCCGGCCTAATGACACTGGCCCTCAAATACACCCACATGATCAATAAACCTATTTTATTTATTTACTTACTTATATTTGTTGAGACACAGTACAGAGCGGACCATTCCAGCCCTTCAAGTGCACCGCCAAGGAACCCCCAATTTAACCCTAGCCTAACCACGGGACAGTTTACAATGACCAATTAACCTACTAACCAGTACACCTTTGGACTGTGGGAAGAAACTGGAGCACCCAGAGGAAACTCATGTGGTCATGGGGAGAACGTACAAACTCCCTACAGAGAGCGGTGGGAATTGAACCTGGGTCGCTGGTACTGTAAAACCCTGTGCTAATCTCTACACCACTGTGCCGCCCTACTGTGCTAACATGCTATTAACCCGTACATCGTTGGAATATGGGAGGAAATTGGAGCACCCCAAGGAATCCAATGTGGTCACAGGGAGAATATCAACTGTGTATTATTGATATCTAGCCAAAGTACATACAAGGTCTTGGAACAACAATGACGTGGATGACCAGACAGTTGGAGTTAATAGAATGAAAGATGCATTTGGACCATGTGGTTAACTCTATTGAAAATTAAAAAGAAATGCAGATGCTGGAAATCCGAACTGAAAACAGAAATTGCAGGAAACACAGAGGAACTCAGGAAGCACTGCGAAGAGAGAAACAGAGTTCACATTTTCAGTCAGAAACTCTCTGTCAAACAAAGATTTCAAACAGGTAGAGCAGGTCTGAATCTAGCAAAGGCTCAGCACTCCGTAAATATGGCACTGAAGCATCTGCCGAGGTGCCACCTCAAGGAATTGGATGTTACTTTGTGTCCTCTGTCTTGGAGACAAGACTATTTCAACTGTGCTGTTTGACAGGCTAGTCTTTTCTTGAACCAAGAACTTTTTTACTGGTTCTGTCAGAAAGAACCCGAGTCAGCTCAGCATGCTAAGGAATGGGAGGCAGTAATTGCCTTGGAATGCCTGGGTGTTGTCTTTGAATCAGATTTGAATTTTAAATCCCACATAAAGTAAGTGACCAGAGCAGCATTCCTTCACTTAAGAAGGAATCTTTCAAAGGTATGTTTGTTTTTGTCACGTAATGAGGCTGAAAGTCTAATTCATGCCTTTATATCGAATATACTAGATTACTGCAATGTACTTTTTACTGGCATTCCAAAGCAATCTGTTGACAAACTTCAATTCATTCAAAACATCACTGTTAAATTTTTAACCAAAACCGGGATGAGGGAGCATATCACTGCCATACTAGCTACTCTGCATCAGCTTCCTGAATTGATTTTAAAATTCTCCCACTTGTTTTTAAAGCTCTCAGCAGTCTGGGACCAGAGTACATCCTGCATAATTGCTTTTGTTTTACATTCCTGCTCAAGGTCTCAAGTCTTCTTCTGCAGGTCTTTTAAATTTAAAAAATCTCCCTCAAACGATAATTGGCAAGTGAGTGTTTTTGAACTACATGCCTAAACTGTAGAATTCAATACCTGAAACTACAAGGGAAGCAGACTTTTAAATACCAGCTCAAAACCAATTAATTTAACCTTGCTTTGAAATAACATCTTTGTCTTTTATTTTCTTGCTTATTTTTATTTTTTAAAATTTTCTTATTTGTACTTTTATCCCATTGTAAAGCACATTGAACCACATCAGCTGTATGAAGATGCATTATAAATAAAGTTATTATTATTATTGAGCCACACACCACATGTAGTGATGATCCAGCACATAGAGTGATAAAATAATAACAAAGTCCCTGAGTGGCATAGCCTGAATATTGACAGGTTGACATAAAGTGCAAGGTGCATGTTTATATACAACATTATAATGTTATTGGCACTATTATAAAAAGAAGCAAGCAGTCGTATAAATATGTGAAACAGCAACAATAAAAGATGAAAAGTGGCTAGTGCAGGATGAGAGTGAGCCTGTGAGTTGGGGAGCGGGTAGGTGGTGGGGGCAGCAGGGCATTTAGACAGGGTGTATAAATGTACTGAGTGGCAGTACGCTGTAAGAAGCCTAACAGTTTGGGGTAAGAAGCTGTTGCCCAGCCTAACAGTTCCAGTGCTTATGCTGCAGAACCTTCTGCCTGATGGCAGGAGGTCAGAGAGGTTGTGGGAAGGATTTGTCAATGCTGGAGACAGTGTGTGCAGAGTGCTTCTGGTATATTGCCTGAATGGGGAGGAGAGAGACAACAACGTTGATGTTTTCAGCAGTCCTCACTGAAAATGTTGCTAAAATGCTGTGTAAATCCAAACCTTCCTTTACAATTAAAGTTGATCTCCAGATATTTCAACATTAATGTCCTTAAACCAAATAGATGAAGGATAAAAGAAACCAAATCAGAATTTATATAGAGCAACACAAAGTGCTGGAGGAACATAACAGGTCAGGCAGCATCTATGGAGAGAAAGGACAGTCAGAATTGCCTGGTCCCTTTTCAGATGCTGCCTGACCTGTTGAGTTCCGCCTGCATTTCGCACTTTGCGCTAGATTTTAGCATCTGCAGTATCTTGTGATTTGATGAATTTGTATAGCATCTCTTAAGAGTACTTTGAACTGCTTTCAGATGACATAAAGTATCAGTTGTTTCATTAACCAAAAGCCAGCTACCCGTGGGAATAATTCAAGCTGCACTCATTATGTTGGACAGACAGGAAGACCGATTTCTTCAGATGGGAGGATATTTATGGGAAATATAATCAGTTTAACTGCTGTTTGACTATATCTGGAACTATTTTCCTCGCTGTGTGAAAAGGAAGTAATGCACACTTTGCTCTCAGTCAGTCTGAGCCACTGATCTGTGGTTCGCTCACACACTGGAGTATTTAAAGCAGTTTGAACTTATCCTTCATGATGCAGTCTGGAGCCGTAACCCAGAAACAAATGGAAAAATAATTGATGGCATTGGAGACTGCCTTTCAGAAAAGTTCTGGAATCACCGCAGAACTCTGAAGCTGCTCCAAGTTTTCTTTTCATTGTACCTCTACCTCACCGTACTAGGGCAAGTGACAAGAAACACGCTGACTTGATTTGACATGCTCAGAAACACAAGGGGCCATGTCATTTTGACATGGCAAGGAGGATGCTGTGGCCAGCAGGACCAGTTGAGCAGAAGGGCTATTTTCTGCGCCCATTTATGTATGACTCTAACCACACGGTTCAAATAACCAGCTAATCACCATGGCAACCGTGGCCTCAATCCATCAGAAATATTCCCTTTGCCCAATTCATTCATTCCCCTATTCTCCCTGCAACATAAAACTAACTTGTTTCATTTCTTCCCTGGTTCAGAGGAAGAGTCTTTAACTTGAAACATGAAATTTGTTACTCTTCCCACAGATGCAGTCTGATCTGCGTTTTCTATTTTTATTGATAAAAATAACCATTTTGAGGGTTGTCTTTCAGTTTGCAAAGGTGAACTAGAGCTTCCACTCAGGCCAACTTTATTTCCATTCCAATCCTACTCCAACTTCCTGTCCTCTGCTGGCTAACCTGTTCAGATGAAGCTCTATAGCAGCTCCAGGAAAGTAGTCATCTTGGGACTTAGTGTCTGCTGGCCTTTTGGACATAACATTGATTTCAGCAATTTTAATTAAACAATTTATTCATTATTTGCAATTCACATATCCAGAATTCACAGCATGTTACCTTCAATAACTTCAGACAGGTTTCTACAGTGTAACCCACAAAACTGACCTTTGACCTTTCATTACTCTTTTTCCATCTTAATCCATTTGTAATCTTACTCGTTTAGTGTTTTATCCCTCCCGTCCTCTACTCTATCAATTTCTTCCCTTTTCTCTTTCTTAGTATATTGAAACATCTTCCACTCCTTGTAGTTCCAGATCTGAGGGCTATTAATTTAAAATGTTACTTTTCCCTATCTTCACACGTGTTGGAGCCATGCACCTGTTTTCTATCTGCATTACATCCTGTGCTGTGAATTTATTATGGTAGTTTGTCACATGAGTGAGGGTGTGGTAAAAACAAAGGGTTTAGTTATGTATTCAAAGTCAAATCAAGTATAATTATCATTCAACTATATATGAATGTAGCCGAACGAAACAGCGTACCTCGGGGCCAAGGTGTACAGCATACACAGCACAAGGCAGACAGCACATTCAAGATAGCGAGCATGCATACAGTCACACACACAAAAAAAATCATTCTTTATTCTGGTTAGTTTTAGAGCTAGGCTCCTCCAGGTGTCATATCTTTTGGTCACTTAACTTTGCTTAATTACACTTAACCTCGCTTAATTACATTTGAAATCGCTTAACTTTGCTTCAATCCACTTAAGTACATTCAATATCGCTTCAAGATTGTATGTTTTGCTAGTTGCTGGTACATTTCTTCGACTTTTTTGGCCATTATTATTAGATGGGTCGGAGGGCGGGTCCAACTTTGTGGTCACCAGCAGAGATACTGGTTTGTTGAAGTTGCTATGACAACATGTACTGCCTAATCTGCTAAATATTAACAGCGTATTCAGTCATTATAGGGTCATAGAACACCATAGAACAGGTCATTCATCCCACCTAGTCCAAGCCTAACTATTATTCTGTCTAGTCCCATCAATCTGCACCCAGGCCATAGCCCTCCCTGCCCCTCCCATTCATGTACCTATTCAAATTTCCCCAAAATATTAAAATCAAACCCTCTTGTGCTGGCAGCTCATTCCACACTTTCACCACCCTCTGGATGAAGAAATTCCCCCTCATGTTCCCTTGAAACATTTCATCTTTCAACCTTCAGCTCTTGTCACACCCAACCTCAGTGGAGAAAGCCTGCTTGCATTTACCCTATCTACATGATATCCCTCATGGTTTTATATACCTCTATCAAATTGTTCCTCCTTCTCTAACCTAACCTATTCAAACTTCCCTCATAACTCAACTTTTTAATTAATTCTGCATGAACAAAGGATCTATATACTGCCAGTAAGATGGCATGCGTTCAGCGCAGTGGCTTCTACAGTGTCAAATAAAGGTGTTATTAAAGATATCTTTTATGATTGTAAGAGCCTGTTGGACATTAGTTGTGTGGAATGCTGCGAGTCTGATACATTGGTTTATTGGTGAACAGTAGGGGCATATGGCAGAGGTGCTGTGTGGTCTTCGTGGTAGCATGGACTGAACATCAAGCTGTTTGCAGCTGCCCAAAGGGAGGTGTCAGAGCCGGAGGTGGTGTGGTATGGCATCCATGCTGGAGTCGGTGCCGCCCCCGTCCCCAGAATTCACTCAGCAGAAGACAAGTTGCATTGTGTTCGACTGCAGACTGCTGTACCATTCATGGACTCGGGGACTTGGACTACAGTTATTTCATGTGACTGTATTTTAATGCTGTCTTATGAGTGATACATGCGCCTTGTGCAGAATATGACTGTTGACACTGTGACTTGCACCATGGCCTTGAGTAACAGTTTCCTTTGGCTGTATTCGTGGGTATTCATATATGGTTGAATGGCAACTAAACTTGAAATTGATCTCTTTAAATGTCACTGGTCAGGGGTGGTGTGGAGTTTAGGAACTGGGTTAGGGTTCTTTCTGATGTTCAAATTTGGTGTCCTTTGCACAGGCCTGAATGTCTGCTGGGTATAGAAACAAGTGATCCAACTTGGTCTGGTAGGGATCAGATCAGCATTGCACAAGGTTCACTGGCCGTACTTATATTCCACGTGCAACACAAAAAGATCTGCATGAATCAGTTTAACAAAAAGGACCAGGACCTTATAATGTTGAGATCATGATTTGTATACTAGGAATCAAGCACCTGATGCATTGATGCAAGAGAATCTTACAGTGCAGATGGCGGTCATCTTAATGTAGGAGGTATCGATTTTGCTCCACATTCCTGCCCTAACCTTTATGATACATCGATAAACATTGGTAAGGGTCGACAGGGACATGCCAAATTTCTCTAGCCTCCTGAAGCATTGGAAAGCTTTCTTGGTCATGGCATCCACACGGCTGGATAAGGACAGGTGACAGGTGATGTTCACGCTGAAGGACTTAAAGCTCTGAACCTCAACACTGTTGATGTAGGCAGAAGTATGTGTACCACCTCCCCTTACTGAACTCAATACCAGCTCTTTTGATTTGCTGACAGAGAGAGAGGAGCTTGTACAAACATTTCTGTTCGTTGTATTTCTACAGATGTACCATGCAGAGCATTTTAACCTGTTGCATCACCTCCTGGTATAGGGAGTCCAGTGTGCAGGATCGAGAGAGGCTGGAGAGGGTTGTGGACTTAGCCAGCTCCATCACGGGCACAAGCAGCTCCACTATCAAAGACACCTTCAAAAGGCGGTGTCTTAAGAAGGCCGCGTCCATTATTAAAGACCCTCACATCTGGGATGTGCCCTCTTGCTACCATTAAGGAGGAGGTATAGGAGCCTGAAGACGCACACTCAATGTTTTAGGAACAGCTTCTTTCCCTTCACTTCAGATTTCTGAACAGTTATTATTCCTCTTTTGCACTGTTTATTTCTATTGTAACATACAGTAATTATTATGTCTTGCATTGTACTGTTGCCACAAAACAACAAATTTCACTATAAATGTCAGTGATAAACTTGATTCTGATTCTCCTTACTTTGTTAGCCTAACTTAGATGAGAGAATATTTCAAACCAGAGAGCAGTGCCTTTCAACACAGTATCAGGGTACTGACACAGAAGGAATCTTGGCACAGTATCGAAGTTCTCAGCAGTACTGTGGTACTGCTAACATTACCCATTTAACCCATGACACCTTCCTGCATCAGACACCCTCTTACTGGTACCAGCTTACTTTCAGCACACACAGAACTTAAAGTGGTAACAGTTTTAAAGCAGCAAAAGCATATACACTACATGAATAAAGCCCCAAACCCAGCTTCAAAAATCTGTGTCTGATGTACAGACAAAACTGTGTGAGATTAATACTGATTACTATTAGCCTCAATAAGTCAATAGGGGCTTGTTTCATAGAACATAAAATATGACAGGCTCTCTGGCTCACAATGCTGTGCAGACCTTCTAACCTACTCCAAGATCAATCTAGCCTTTCCCTTCTACACAGCCCTGTACTTTACTTTCATCCGTGTGCCTGTCAAGACTTTCTTAACTGTCTCCTGGCAGTGTGTTCCATGCACTTACCTCCCCATGAAATAGCAACTGACATATCTCCGATACTTTCCTCCAATCACCTCAAATCTATCTGCTCTAATATTGGCCATTGCCACCCTGGGGGAAAAGTCCAAATCCAATGTACAAAAGCCCTAGCAGCAGTCAGCATTCAACGCCATCATTCCTGCAGTCGTAATCACAAATCTACAGATCCTGGGCCTCTGTACCTCGCGGTATATCGATGCCGCTATAAAGAAGGCAGGATAGCAGCTATTTTTCATTAGGAGCTTGAGGAGATTTCGTTTGTCACCTAAAACACTCAAGATCTACAGATGTACCATGGAGAGCATTCTGATTGTCTGCATCACCTTCTGGTTTGGTGGGGGGGACGGCGGGGAGGGGGGGCTACTGCACAGGATTGAAGTAAGCTGCAGAAAGTTGTAAAATTAGTCATCTCCATCATGAGTACTAGCCTCCTTCGTATCTAAGACATCTTCAAGGAGCGATGCCTCAAGAAGGCGGTGTCCATCATTAAAGACCTCCACCACCCAGGACATGTCGTCTTCTCATTGCTACCATCAGGAAGGAGGTACAGAAGCCTGAAGGCTCACACTCAGTGATTCAGGAACAACTTCTTCCCCTCTGCCATCTGATTCCTAAATGGATATTGAACCCATGAACACTACCTCACTACTTTTTTTTAAAAAAATGTATCTTCTGTTTTTGCACTACTTACTGTATTTTAACTTAACTATTTATTATACATGTATCTATATACATTCTGTAATTCAGTTTTTTCTATATTTAAGATGAGTTGCATTGTACTGCTGGCACAAAGTAAACAAATTTCATGACATATGCCAATGATATTAAACCTGATTCTGATTCTGATCAGTCTTTTTAAAGAAATTGTTTAAAGTAGCAGTCTCTTTAAACTATGTTCTATGTTCTAAAACGGAATGAGCATCGACCAAAGCTGTTCAACCTATTCTATAATTCGCATCCTAATTTCATAAAGCTTATATTAAATTACAACCATCAGTCTGAGCATATGATGCCACCCACCCAGGTGAGCCCCTTTAATTACTAGGCATAACTGCAACATCAACAACATCTTTTTAAGCAAACCTATGTTTAGACTGAACTCTCCAGCATTACCCGTCCAGGGAAGTGGAATTGAACTAAGGGTTTGAATAGGTGCTCCAGATCAGAGCAGAAGTAAACCGCTTGTTATTGAAACATGCAAGGTATTTTCAAGAGGGTCTTATGGGGAGAAAATGATTAATAATTTGTCGAGGGGGGAAACGCAGTTTAAAATCACTTTTTATACACTTAACCATATTGTACCTTTTGTGAAATGTGTGTCTTTTGAAGATCCATCCCCCACTGACACTGACACTGCCATGCTAGTGTAAAATGGGGTCTGGACCTCGGGGAGAATGTAACATGACCCGACCCCAGTATGGGGAACAAGTCGAGCTGGGTCAGCCTGACACTGTGGAACCTCTGCCAATGGACACTGACCGCTCAGCTGGTGCCCACGCGTGTAGCCCACATTGCTCTCCCGCTCACATGCTCACTCACCTTCGTGGATCAAGAGGTGGATAGAGGGAGCCAACGTGGGAAAGAGACAGTGAAATTTACAAAATTTGAGCCTGGGTCAAAACATGTCCAAACATTGTGTAATTTACAACTTCCACACAATAAAAATTCAGGTAGAATTTTAAATGTGAAATATTTATTTCTTTTTATTTAGAGATACAATGCAGAACAGGCCCTGCAGGCCCTTCAAGCCTCACTGCCTAGCAACCTTGACTTAACCATAACCTAATCACGGGAAAATATCCAATGACCAATTAACCTACCCAGTATGTCTTTGGACTGCAGGAGGAAATCGCAGCACCAGTGGAAAACCCATGCATTCCACGGGGACCATGTACGGAGACGCATTACAGAGGATGCTGGGATTGAACTCTGGCGCCCCAAGTTGTAATAGCCTCATGCTAACCACTACATTACCATGGTGCCCATTTTTCCATTCAAAAACATTCTGCATCATCTCTACTTTAAAAATAATCAGATAAACATTTCCATGTGCGAACCTTTGATAATTCAGAACATGAATTCTTTTCCTTGTTTATAATTGTTGCTAAATAAAACACAAAACATGGACCTGATGTTGGAAGAGAATCAGTTTCACAAGCACAGACTACCCAGATTGAATACCCATAAACCACAAATACCATCTCTGAGTAAGAGATTGCCTTGTTTAAAAAGCTCTCTCCATCTTCCCTTTAATATGTTTAAAACTTCTGTTTTCAGAGGAATTGTCATTGGAAAGATTAGAAACATAATAAATTTACTTGCAATTTCTGCCCACCCCCATAAAATAATGGTATTAATTTGAGAAATGGCTGTAGAGGTGAGAAAGAACTGATTATAAATTGACAATGCAACTAATACCAGATAGCAGCTCTCAAGAAGGACAGAGAGTTCCAAGGACCTGCTTTGTTCTTCAAGACCAAAAGCCCTCTAACTAAGAGCATGCGTTTGAAGAAGGTAAAGCAATTGCTGTTAATACTCCAACATTTCATACAGAAGCCATCAGCTATGTGCATTTGTAATGTTTCACAGCTCTTTCTGCAAAGCTCTGAGTGGTCTAAGGGATGAGAAATGAGTATATGTGGTACTGCAGTAACAAAGGAGAAGCCACTTGGCTGGAAAACAATTCATTTTTGTTTCAGTTTATATCTTCATTGGTTTGCAATTACTCTATTCCTCACGTTACAAAATTCATGTGTTGGATCAAACTGTTCATTTTTTGCATTAGACTGTTTTTTTTTGCAGTTTAACAATTACCTGCTTGTATTTTATATAATTACTTATATACAAGTAACTGCCTAGTATGCTTCCTAGTGGTAATAATATGTATATGCAAGTTTACTATGCCTCTAGTGGTTAAACAAAGTATAATTCTCGAAAGGTCTGGAAATTTGTGTTCTGCATTTGAATAATAGTGATCTCATTGTATAATTCTTATTTACAAATTTGAATGGAAATTTCCTTATCTCTGTAGTATAAAAATAGCTAAATACAAGGCAGCAGCAGCTTAATATTAAACTTAGCTTCTGTTCACTTGGTAGACTTCATTCACAGTCTGTTTCAATTTCTCTCTGTTCTATCAACATTATGTTGGCACCAGAGGCACAGCGACACTCGTGGGCTGCCCACAGCACAATTCTCGCCAATTTGATCTGATGCAAACTATGCATTTCACTTTATGTTTTGATATACATTTGATAAATAAAGCCAACCTTCACTTCCATATATTCCTGTTGACATTCATTTATTCCAACAATGGTAGCTGCCCTGATGAGTGGCTGTCATTCTTTGAGATAATGCTGAGAGCTGAACTCTCCTCTCTGCTGTGGACTGTACATAATGTTTGCCTTTGATTTTGGAAGCTGTTTGCCTTTCTTCTTTGTTTTGAATGATGCTCAATATAAGAAGCCTAAAGGTGAGATGGGAGGAGGTAACGTGGGGTGTGTGGAGCCTAGCGCTCATCCATGATGCCTTTGGTGGTAGGTGAAATTATTGGTTAGAGGAAAACTAATTTTAACTTGAGAGACACTGCAGATGCTGGAAATCCAGAGTAACACACAAAATGCTGCAAAAAGTCAGTGGCTCAGGGCTCAGGCAGCATCTATGAGTAGAATAGATAGAGACATTTCCATAAGACAAAGGAGCAGAATTAGACCATTCAGCCCATTGAGTCTGCTCGCCATTCCATCATGGCTGATTTATTATCCTACTCAACCCCATTTGCCTGCCTCCTCCATGTAACCTTTGGTGCGCCGACTAATCGGGCCTCAGGCCAAACGTCACTGTCTATTCCTCTCCATGCACGCTGCCTGAGCAGCTGCGTTCCTCCAGCATGTTGTGCATGCTAGCTGGCTGGCATTCACTGTAAAGACTCGGGCACCGATATAGCTAAAGTAAGGTGACAATGATGTCTGCAAACAGTGTAATAGTATCACTCTCTAAGGTACTGAGGAGAACCAGTGAGCTAAAATATCAAAGAGCCTTTTTAAAAAGGGATCTTACAAAGACAGAGAGAGTCACTTATACATAGCATTTAATAGGCAGTAGGGAGGAAGAGTACTGAAATCTAAACTGTTTTCAACATCACTGGTTGTGAAACACTCAGATAAACCAATGAATAAAAATGCAAGGCTCGTCTTGTTTCATTTCTAAAACAGATCAAATAACCTATTGTCACTGGAAGGATAAAAGCTTACCTTCACAGGGTACCTTTCATGACCTCTGCAGGCCAGAAAGCACTTTACAGGAATAAAATGTTCTGTCATGGTGTCCATGATGTGCTGAGCCACATCTACAACTCTCTACAGTTTCTTGTGCTCATGGGTAGAGCAGTTGCAGTACCAGATAAGATGCTTTCTATGGTACATTAATAAACATTGGGAAGGCTCCATGGGGACATGCTGAATCCTTCAGCCTTCCTTAGGAAGTAGAGGTGCTGGTGAGCTTTCTTGGCCATGGTACCAATGTGATTGGATCAGCACAGTCTAGTGGTGATGTTCACTCCTTGGAACTTGAAGTTTTCGACCCTCTTGGCCTTGAAGTTGGTGATGTAGACAGGTGCAAGTGTGCTGCCCCCTTCTTGAAGTCAATGATCAGCTCTTCTGTTTTGCTGAAAGTTTTATGTCATGAACCTTGGAATCCCTGACAGCTTTGCAGGCATCATATTTCTATTTCTTGTAAAGGTCAGAGTCAACTGGTTTGAGCATTGCAGTCCTAGACTTTAGTTGGGAGTGGATCTCCAAATTCAAACCTTTCTTCCATTTTGAGAACATTCAGACTGTCCCCTTTGGTAGACAGTCCTGAACATATTTGACAGTACAGTCCATGACAATGGAAGCATCTTCATCTAGGCTCACTGCTGAGTCATTGAATATGAACCAGTCTACTAACTCAAAACTGTCATATAGAAATTCACTTGTTTCCTCAGACCATCACTGTCCCATTATCTATATTGGATCCTCACAGTTCACTTTCTGTTTGTATTGAGGGCGAGGGAGCACAGCCTGGAGACTTGACTTACAAAGTATAGGTGGGGTGGTCAACATCTCCTCAATGGACTCTGTCTACATTTCTCACTGGCTCAGGAAAAGCAACCAGCATTGTCAAATACGTTCCCATCCAGGACATGCTTTCTTCTCCCCACTCTCATCGGGCAGAAGATACATAAGTCTAAAAGCACATATCACCAAGTTAAGGACAGCTTCTAGCCTACTGTTATGAAGTTTCTGAATGAATCAACATATTCTTTCCAATCCTGATGGAGTCTCATCCTGAAATGTAGACTGTTTATCTCCTCCATAGATGCAGTCTGACCTGCTGAGCTCCTCCAGCATTTTGTGTGTGCTGCTCAAATTTTCCAGCATCTGTAGAATCTCTTGTGACCCTGCAATCTGTTCTCTCCCACATGCTCCTTAACCCCCCCTTCTGATCTCTTACTATCCACTTAACCAGTGGAAATTCACAACTGCAAAGCAACCTACCAGTTGGTCAAGATCTTCCATCCTTTCTTGGATATGCTGTGATGTCAGTTTACTGCATAACTACAAATTGTTGAACAAGAGGGCACCTGGGCAAAAGTGGAGTCAGAACAAACTCATTGAGGATAAGGCATGATTGACTAACATGATTTAAGATTTTTGATGAGCAGTACAAGCAATGTTACTCCAATTGTTATTTCGTGATTGGTTTAAAATACAAAGTGATGACAAAGAACTGAAAAGATGTAAACTTTTACAAGTAGGTCTGCAATTAATGTTAATTGGAATCAGTGTAGACTTTAGTAACTCTAAATGCAACCCTCATTTGTTTTATGCATTATAAAGCAATTATTCATTCATTTTTAATTGTGTTTCATTGTAGATAAATTAAGCATCTTGTTTATGCAGTGAACTGCATTGCATTTGAAACTATCACTGTTGTAAGCAGTACCCTCTTGTTTAGGTCTTTGACTCCCAGCTATTAATTAGACCAATTAATTTGTTCTGCATGCACAGATCTTTCTGTATTCTCCTGAGATTGAGGATAACCCATGAGAACCGTTATGCCCAGATTTTCCTGAGGAATTCCAGGAAATCCATGTGTAACTAACACAAAGTTCAGGACTCCTGCAAGTACATTTAAGCCCCAAATTAATTAGATAGATAGATAGATAGATAGATAGATACTTTATTCATCCCCATGGGGAAATTCAACATTTTTTCCAATGTCCCATACACTTGTTGTAGCAAAAACTCATTACATACAATACTTAACTCAGTAATAATATGATATGCATCTAAATCACTAACTCAAAAAGCATTAATAATAGCTTTAAAAAAAGTTCTTAAGTCCTGGCAGTTGAATTGTAAAGCCTAATGGCATTGGGGAGTATTGACCTCTTCATCCTGTCTGAGGAGCATTGCATCGACAGTAACCTGTCGCTGAAACTGCTTCTCTGTCTCTGGATGGTGCTATGTAGAGGATGTTCAGGGTTTTCCATAATTGACCGTAGCCTACTCAGCGCCCTTCGCTCAGCTACCGATGTTAAACTCTCCAGTACTTTGCCCACGACAGAGCCCGCCTTCCTTATCAGCTTATTAAGACGTGAGGCGTCCTTCTTCTTAATGCTTCCTCCCCAACACGCCACCACAAAGAAGAGGGCGCTCTCAGCAACTGACCTATAGAACATCTTCAGCATCTCACTGCAGACATTGAATGACGCCAACCTTCTAAGGAAGGAATTAATTAATCAATTTATTTATTCAACCATTTATTTCCACATTTCATTCTTTTTTTCTCTCTACCTATCAAGATAGAGCGCAGAATAGGCCTTTCTGTCCCTTTGAGCCGTGCCGCCCCCAAACCCCGATTTAACCCCAGCCTAATCAGAGGACAATTTACACTGACCAGTGAATCTGCCAACAGGCACGACTTTGGACTGTGGGATTAAACCAGAGGACCCGGAGGAAACTCATGCAATCCCGGGAAGAGCATACAAACTCCTTACAGACGGCAGCAGGAATTGAACGTAACGTAACCACTACACAACTCTGTCGCCCCATGTTGCGAAGTCATTGAGTATAGAAAAAGAATCCTCAGCCCGCTGATCTTTTAACAAGAATCTATCACCTAACTATACTGATGTTACATTTATCCTTCTATTTTTATTCTGTTTACATTTCCATCACTTCCCCAAGATTCACTGAGCACCAGGAGCAATTTACAGCAGCAAGGAATCAAGCCTTTGGGAAGTGGTAAGAAACTGCAGCACCTGGAGGAAGCCCACCCAGCCACAAGGAGAATGGACAAACAGGCTCCACCAGAGCCGGGATTGAACCCACGTTGCCGCAGCTTTATTGACTCTGTTGTGCCATTTCCCTGCACTCTGACGTTGGTGGCATCTTGGTATCAACATAGCTGTCCCACGATTCACTAACCCTAACTGTATGTCTTTGGAATGTGGGAGGAATCCCATGTTTTCCCTATGAACGTACAAACTCCTTACAGACAGCGGTGGGAATTGAACTCCATTCGGTGACTGCAAGCGATGTAAAGCAATTGTACTAACTGCTTTGTTAAATTGATCCTTGTTTTTCACAAGTTTCATTTTCCTGGTCAATGCACTACTTTTATCAGGAAAACAGGATGTAACAAGAAGATGTGCCAGCAAACAACGCTACCAAAGACGACATCCTCAAGACGGTTCATGAAGCAACTCCTTTCATTTTTAAAAACTTCTTTTAGGTCTTCTTTTTATTTCAGATGTGGTTCTCCTACTGTTGGTGTGTTTCCGGGCTGATCGGGTGATCTGGGGCTTTGTTGTCTTCGAGATGGTTCCACAAGGCTGTGAGCAAAATGTGAGACATGGAGGCCGGCAGCCAGGAGATGAGGTGTGAGCCTATAATGGAACCCATCACTCACTGATTAAAGTGCCGAGGAAGATTGAAATCATCAAGGCGGGGGCGGAGGGCAAGTGAGTCTTCAGCACTGTCTACCAGCCTCTAGCACATTGCTACCAGAGGAAGGTGACTGTGTGTGACTTTCTCTCTCTCCCTCTCTCTTGCTGCTCCCAAGGGAAGGTCCTTGTGTTCGTATGATTGCCCTCTCCCTCGATGCTGTCAGAGAATGGTGCTGGAGCAAGGCGTAATCCCCATGGTTTTTAAGTTTGCACTCTAATTCAAGTTTTTTGATGTGTTCTAGCAGATAATGAACACTGAGCTGAACTGAACTGAAATCTGCCTTTTGATTTTGTGTTTTACAGTCTGTTCTCACTCGCTTTTTTGGTTGCCGTTTGTGTGATTTATTTTGCATGGGGTGGTGGTTGATGTATTTCTTTAAACGGGTTGGTTCCAGGGTGTTACTTTGCTTTGTGGCTGTCTATGGGGAAGACGAATTTCAGGGCTGTATGCGGCATACATTACTTTGATAACAAATGTACTTTGAATCTTTGAACTGTCTTCTGTTTTGTTACATCAATTGCAATAATTTGCATTTAAAAAGCACCTTAAGCAGAGAAAATCCACCCCAAGACATTTCCCAGAGGCACAGAGTTCCTGTGAGAATGACAGAATTATTGGAAAGGTAGATGTAAAGTGTGATCATAGAGGCAGGTTTCAGGGATAACCTTAAGAGGGCACAGCAAGCTGAGATTGTGGTAGTTACGGTTAAAAACTTTCTTGAGATGAAGCTGTAGCTGGCCAAACACTGGCTGCCTGTGTTAAGGGGAGAGGAACTGAGTGAACAAAAAGGAAAATGCAGAGGATCAGAATGTTTGAAAGCATTTAGAATCAGATTGTGTTCGAGAGACAGGGAGGGGCAAGGGCACGAAGAGAGCTCAGCAGATGAATGAGAACATTCAATGTCAGCTGTGAAAGGGACAGTTATAGGACGCGATCACCTGCGGATTTAAAATATGTCCGTAACACTGGCTGGTGCTAGATTGGAAGTGTCATTGTAATTGGCCAGGAAGCAATTGGCGAAAATGCAACTTGAATTTGGAGAGCTTCACTAATATGGTAATGATCACAAGGAACAGGAGCAGAGTGGACAAGTCAACTTCTCATACCTGCTCCCTAATGAATAAAATTACAGCTGATTCAATCTTGACCCCAGCACCAGTTTCCTGCTCCTTTCATCGTCATCGTTATATACTGTGTTGTATGACGGGGGCGATCGTGCTCTCATAACCAAGATTATTCTTGGAAATTTTTTCTGCAGAAGTGGTTTGCCATTGCCTTCTGCTGGGCAGAGTCTTTACAAGATGGGTGACCCCAGCCATCATCAAAACTCTTCAGAGATTTTCTGCCTGGCATCAGTTGTCGCATAACCAGGACTTGTGATATGTACCAGCTGCTCACACAACCGTCCACCACCTGCTCCCATGGCTTTACATGATCCTGATCAGGGAGGTCTAAATAGATGCTACACTTTGCCAAAGGGTTACCGGCAGGCTAGCAGAGAAGGGGCACCTTACACATCCTTTGGTAGAGACTTTATCTCCCCCTCTCCACCTCCCCTTTCTTCACATGCCCCTTTACCCCCTTGAATTCCAATATCTGTCAGTCTCCACAGAAATTCCTCCTTATCTACATCATACATCCATCTACGTGGCTGAACCCTAATTCTTAATCTATGCCCTTGAGCTTCAGGTACCGCCAATAGGGGAAACATCATCTGAGGAACCACCCCATCAAGTGCCAGCTGAATCTTGTGAATATCCGTAAGGTTGGTTTTGTATTCCAATGGAAACAGCCTTGTCCTTTGTTCAAAAGTCTTTTCCTTAATTCCCTGAATTAACAGAGTGAAGCCTCTCTGCACTGTCTCCAATGTAAGTTTATTTTTCCTCAAAAGGATGGATGGCATGAGAGTAGAATGAACTGCCAGCAGAAGTGGTGGAAGCAGGTTCGATTGTAGCACTTAAGAGAAATTTGCATAAGCATATGGATCGGAAGGGTATGGAGGGCTATGATCCAGATGGAGATCAGTGGAACTAGGCAGAATAACACTTCAGCATGGACTAGATAAGCCAAAGGGACTGTTTCTGTGCGGTAGTGCTCTATGACGCTAAATTGAAATAAAGGCCAATTTTCCATTAGTTTTCCTTGGTCATTTCTATACCTGCATGAGAATTTAGTGTTTCATGCATTTGGATCATTAAGTTTCCTACTATTGTTTAAAAATTTATCTGTTTTTATCACTCTTTCTATCAAATTGGCTCACTTACGTTATATACCATTTGCCATTTTTTTGCCCACTCATTTAATCTATCAATATCCTCACACAGGCTTGTTTATTCTCATAGAACGTAGAATAGAACAGCACATTACAGGCCCTTCAGCCCACAATGTTGTGCCAACCCTCAAACCCTGCCTCCCATATAAACCCCCACCTTAAATTCCTCCATATACCTGTCTAGTAGTCTCTTAAACTTCACTAGTGTATCTGCCTCCACCACTGACTCAGGCAGTGCATTCCACGCACCAACCACTCTCTGAGTGAAAAACCTTCCTCTAATATCCCCCTTGAACTTCCCACCCCTTACCTTAAAGCCATGTCCTCTTGTACTGAGCAGTAGTGCCCTGGGGAAGAGGTGCTAGCTGTCCACTCTGTCTATTCATCTTAATATCTTGTACACCTCTATCATGTCTCCTCTCATCCTCCTTCTCTCCGAAGAGTAAAGCCCTAGCTCCCTTAATCTCTGATCATAATCCATACTCTCTAAACCAGGCAGCATCCTGGTAAATCTCCTCTGTACCCTTTCCAATGCTTCCACATCCTTCCTATGCTGAGGCGATCAGAACTGGACACAGTACTCCAAGTGTGGCCTAACTAGCGTTTTATACAGCTGCATCATTACATCGCGTCTCTTAAACTCTATCCCTTGACTTATGAAAGCTAACACCCCATAAGCTTTCTTAACTACCCTACCTACCTGTGAGACAACTTTCAGGGATCTGTGGACATGTACCCCCAGATCCCTCTGCTCCTCCACACTACCAAGTATCCTGCCATTTACTTTGTACTCTGCCTTAGAGTTTGTCCTTCCAAAGTGTACCACCTCACACTTCTCTGGGTTGAACTCCATCTGCCACTTTTCAGCCCACTTCTGCATCCTATCAATGTCTCTCTGCAATCTTTGACAATCCTCTACACTATCTACAACACCACCAACCGTTGTGTTGTCTGCAAACTTGCCAACCCACCCTTCTAACCCCACATCCAGGTCGTTAATAAAAATCACAAAAAGTAGAGGTCCCAGAACAGATCCTTGTGGGACACCACTAGTCACAACCCTCCAATTTAAATGTACTCCCTCCACCATGACCCTCTGCCTTCTGCAGGCAAGCCAATTCTGAATCCACTTGGCCAAACTTCCCTGGATCCCATGCCTTCTGACTTTCTGAATAAGCCTACCGTGTGGAACCTTGTCAAATGCCTTACTAAAATCCATGTAGATCACATCCACTGCACTACCCTCATCTATATGCCTGGTCACCTCCTCAAAGAACTCTATCAGGCTTGTTAGGCACGAAATACCCTTCACAAAGCCATGCTGACAGTCCCTGATCAGACCATGATTCTCTAAATGCCTATAGATCTTATTTCTAAGAATCTTTTCTAACAGCTTTCCCACCACAGACGTAAGGCTCACTGGTCTATAATTACCTGGACCACCCCTATTATCTTTTTTGAACAAGGGGACAACATTCGCCTCCCTCCAATCCTCCGGTACCATTCCCGTGGACAAGGAGGACATAAAGATCCTAGCCAGAGGTTCAGCAATCTCTTCCCTTGCCTTGTGCAGCAGCCTGGGGAATATTTCATCAGGCCCCGGGGACTTATCCGTCCTAATGTATTTTAACAACTCCAACACCTCCTCTCCCTTAATATCAACATGCTCCAGAACATCAACCTCACTCATATTGTCCTCACCGTCATCAAGTTCCCTCTCAGTGGTGAATACCGAAGAGAAGTATTCATTGAGGACCTCGCTCATTTCCACGGCCTCCAGGCACATCTGCCCACTTTTATCTCTAATCGGTCCTACCTTCACTCCTGTCATCCTTTTGTTCTTCACATAATTGAAGAATGCCTTGGGATTTTCCTTTACCCTACTCGCCAAGGCCTTCTCAGCCCCTTTCTTGCTACCCTATATTCCTCAATAGACCCATCTGATCCTTGCTTCCGAAACCTCATGTATGCTGTCTTCTTCCGCCTGACTAGGTTTTCCATTTCACTTGTCACCCATGGTTCCTTCACCCTACCATTCTTTATCTTCCTCACCGGGACAAATTTATCTCTAACATCCTGCAAGAGATCCTTAAACATCGACCACATGTCCATAGTACATTTCCCTGCAAAAACATCATCCCAATTCACACCCGCAAGTTCTAGCCTTATAGCCTCATAATTTGCCCTTCCCCAATTAAAAATTTTCCTATCCTCTCTGATTCTATCCTTTTCCATGATAATGCTAAAGGTCAGGGAGCGGTGATCACTGTCCCCCAGATGCTCACCCACTGACAGATCTGTGACCTGACCCGGTTCGTTACCTAATACTAGATCTAGTATGGCATTCCCCCAGTCGGTCTGTCAACATACTGTAACAGGAATCCATCCTGGACACACTTAACAAACTCTGCCCCAACTAAACCCTTGGAACTAATCAACTGCCAACCAATATTAGGGAAGTTAAAGTCACCCATGATAACAACCCTGTTATTTTTGCACCTTTCCAAAATCTGCCTCCTAATCTGCTCCTCGGTATCTCTGCTGCTACCAGGGGGCCTATAGAATACCCCCAGTAGAGTAACTGCTCCCTTCCTGTTCCTGACTTCCACCCATACTGACTCAAAAGAGGATCCTGCTACATTACCCACCCTTTCTGCAGCTGTAATAGTATCCCTGACCAGTAATGCCACCCCTCCTCCCTCCCCCCCCCCCATCCCTTTTAAAACACTGAAATCCAGGAATATTGAGAATCCATTCCTGCCCTGGTGCCAGCCAAGTCTCCGTAATGGCCACTACATCATAATTCCATGTATGTATCCAAGCTCTCAGTTCATCACCTTTGTTCCTGATGCTTCTTGCATTGAAGTACACACACTTTAGCCCTTCTACCTTACTACCTTTATACCCTTTATTCTGCTGCTCTTTCCTCAAAGCCTCTCTATATGTTAGATCTGGCTTTACTCCATGCACTTCTTTCACTGCTCTATCGCTCCGGGTCCCAAACCCCCTTACAAATTAGTTTAAATCCTCCAGAACCATGCTAGCAAACCTACCAGCAAGGATATTGCTCCCCCTCGAGTTCAGGTGCAACCCCTCCAATCTGTACGGGTTCCACCTTCCCCAGAAGAGATCCCAATGGTCCTTTTGCCTTGCTGACCCATCAGTAAACTTATTAATTTCATTCCAAATACATTACATCTGCTGCTTCCCCTTTATCAACACAGTTCATCATATCCTTAAAAAACTGCTGTTAATTTGTCATTTGTGATTTTCCTTTCCTAAAACCATGCAGACTCTAATTGTCTTGTAATTTTCTAAATATACTGCTGTTACTTCCTGAATAACAGCTTCCCGCATTTTCCCAATAACAAATGTTAGACTAATGTGAGTTTAGCTTTGTGCCTTGTATAAATAGGAACATTATGGATTCTCCAAAAACCAAGGAATTATAGAGAATTACAACCAAAGTATCACTATCTCTACCGGCACTTCAAAATCCGAGGATGCAGGTAACCAAGTCTGCAGGACCTGACAATCTTCAGCTGCATTAATTTGTCTTGTACTTTACACTATGTGTTAGAGATTGATATGTATTTCCCCTCTCTATAGTTCCATGATGATCTATTGTTATTGGGATGTTATTTTAGTGTCTTCTGTCATGACAATCAACACAATACAATTATTTAGAATATGTGGCTTCACTTAATCTCCCATTATTAATTCCCTTGTCTCATCTTTCAAGGGACTCGTATTTACTAAAGGTGTTTTTTTCCATTTTATAGACTGTTTTCAGATTATTTGCCTGTTTAAACGGTTGCCTATTGCCAGCTCAGGCTGAACGAGATCAGGTTTTTCCTCTTTGGATGAGAAGTGACTTGGCAGAAGTGCACAAGATGATAAGAGGCACGGATTGAGTGGACAGCCAGAGACATTTTCCTGGGGTAGAAACGGTTAATACTAGGAAGGATAATTTAAGATAATTGGAGGAAAGTATGAGGGGAGGTGCTAGAGGTAAGTTTTTTTGTGGAGATTGGCAGGTTTGTGGATTATGCAGCCAGGCAGATACATTAGGGATATTTAAGAGCCTCTTAGATAGAAGAATGGCAGGCTGTGTGGGAGGAAAAGGTTCGGTTGATCTTAGAGTACCACGAATAATCTTTGGTTAACAGGTCGGCACAAATCATGGACTGAAGGGCTTGTACTGTGCTGTAATGTTCTATATTCTTAACTTATACACTAACAATTCTTCTTTATAATTTCTTTAGTCCACCTTTTGTGGTTTCTAAAAATTTCTCAATCTATTTCAAGCCTTTCATTAATCTTTGCTCATCATCCTTAACTTCCTTAATTAACATGGACCATGTATCCTTCTCGAAAAGCTCCTCCTGCACGTTTAATTAACATGGACCATGTGCCCTTCTCGAAAAACCCCTCCTGCACAATTAATTAACATGCATGATGTACCCTTCCTGAAAAGCCCCTCCTGCACACTAAATTAACATGGGTGGTGTACCCGTCTCAAAAAGCCCCTCTTGCACACTAAATCAAAATGGACAACGCATGCTTCTGAAAAAACCGTCCTGCTCACTTTGCTGAGGTTTATGATTAATCTGCTCAAGTATTTGCTGCAACTAACCTGTGGTATTTTCCTGTAACCTTTTGTTGATGAATCTATTATCTAATGAATGATCACAACTAATTTCACAGCAGGTTTGATAAAATACAATCTTCTACTGAGTCAGTACATTCTGTGGGGTTTTTCCAAGACTGGGTCTGGTTATATTATTGGGGCGTGGTTTAGGCAATCTGACACTGCATCTGGTCTTGGTGATGTAAAAGGTGAGTTACCAGGCAAATGTTGGATACGCTGCTAAAACAAAGCTAATTAATTACTTTTTAATGTTTGTTTATGGAACCAGTCCAGGTTTTGCCTTTGCTACAGTAATTCAATTTAAAGTTCAAGTTCAGTTTATTGTCATTCAACCATGCACACGTATACTGCCAAACAAAACAAGTTCTTCCGGACCAAGATGTGCAACATAGTACATATAGAACTTGCACACAAAACACACCAAGTATTCTTACCAGAAGTAAATAAAAAATAAGATACGTATACAATTCAAGTTAAAAAGTGAACAGTATAATGCTACTGGCGCTTCATACGTGATGAGATCTGGGTGGTGGCATGGAGTTCAGTAGTCTTTACAGTATGGTGAAAGAAGCTGTTTCCCATCCTGACAGTTTTTATCTGAATGCTATGGTACCTCCTGCCTGACGGTAGGAGGTCAAAGAGATTGATAGACGAATAGGAGGAATCATTGTCAATGCTAATTGATTTGGTATCTGGAGAATCTAATTTTTTCCCCCTTAAATTATAACTGTGATACAGCGTAACCTCTGTGATCTGCTTTCTGTTCAGGAAGTGCATCACTGTTGGCCAGAATTTCAAAGCATTAAACAATTCTACCCTCACACAAGAACACTTAGAACACACAATACCACATCCTCCATATAATCCACAGATAGATTCAACATCAACAACTATAACTCACTCCTCATATTGTTCAAATGCAGAATGTTTGATATGATAGGTTCATTCTGAGAGGACCAGAATATAAAAGGATGCAATGTTCCAACTCTATGAGGCGTGGGTCAGACCACATTTGAATATTGTGAACAGTTTTGGGCCCCATATCTAAGAAGGGATGTGCTGCTTTGGAGGGAGTCCAGAGGAGTTACGAAAATGATCTCAGAAAATGACAGGGCTAATGTATGAAGAGTGTTTGCTAGAGGTCTGTACTTACTGGAGTTTAGAAGGAAGATCTAATTGAAACCTACGGAATGTTGAAAGGCCTCCATAGAGTGGACATGGAGGATATTTCCTATGGTGGGAGAGTCTACAACCAGAGGATACAGCCTCAGGATACAAGGATGTCCCTTCAGAACAGAGATGAGAAGCCAGAGGCTGGTGAATCTGTGGAATTCATTGCCAGAGATGAAAGGTTATGAGGGGAAGGCAGGAGAGAGAAGGAGAGTAAATTTTACAGCTATATATGACCTTAGTTAAACCCCATTTGGAGTATTGTGTTCAGTTCCGGTCACCTCACTACAGGAAGGATGTGGATACTATAGAGAGAGTGCAGAGGAGATTTACAAGGATATTGCCTGGCTTGGAGAGCATGCCTTATGAGAATAAGTTGAGTGAACTTGGCCTTTTCTCCTTGGAGTGACTGAGAATGAGAGGTGACCTGACAGAGGTGTATAAGATGATGAGAAGCATTTATTATGTGGATAGCCAGAGGCTTTCTCCCAGAGCTGACGTGGCTAACATGAAGGGCCGTAGTTTTAAAGTGCTTGGAAGTAGGTACAAGAGGTATGTCAGAGGTAAGTTTTTCACACAGAATGGTGGGTCACTGCCAGCAAAGGTGATAGAGGTAGATACAATAGGGTCTTTTAAGGTACATGGAGCTTAGAAAAATAGAGGACAATGCAGTAGGGTAATTCTAGGCAGCTTCTAGAGTAGGTTACATGGTCGGCACAACATTGCGGGCCAAAGGGCCTGTAATGTGCTGTAGATTTCTATGTTTCTAAATCAGCCCTGATTGAATGTTGGAGCAGACTTGATAGGCCAAATGGCCTATTTATGCTCCTTTGCTTCATGGTCTTAAGGAATGAATACTTAGGATAGGAGTTGGGGTGAAAATCCAGTGGGCTGCATTGATCTGGATGGTAGCAATAAAGGAGTGAGAAAAGAGATTAGGGTTTCATCAGAAAACTAGGTGGAACCAAGGATTATGAAGAGATGACATTTGCAGGATGTCAGTGGCTGAGTCAATCATGGATTTGGGTGAAGATCATTGGTGGGGTATATCAGTACTTTTGAACAACATGGACATATCTTGAAGGCTCCCTGTCTAGCACTACACAACATAATTGCGCTGGGAGATACAAGAGACCGTAGATGCTACCTCAGGACTACATTCAGGTTTGTACCCAAACAAGGACTATTTCTTTCCTCCCACAGATGCCACTGAATTGCTCCAGTAGATAGTTTGTTCCTGTTATGGAGTCAAGGAGTCCTCTAGTACAGAAACAGGGCTTTGGCCTTCTAGTCCATGCTAATCTGATCTTCTGCCTCGTCCCATCTACCTGCACCTGGGTGATATTTCTCCAAACCCCTCCCTCGCACTGAAGGGAGTGACAACTGCTCTGTGAGAGAAGGACACATTCCAGCATGTAAAAGTGAAGTAAATGGGATTTACTGGTAATTTTTGGCAATTATTGGTATTGATAGGTTAAGCTAGCAATCCTTGTGAAAAGTGGTGCAGTATTTAAAAATTAAATGGAGTCAAGACACAGAGGAGGAAATAGAGATGATGAGTCATCCACTCAATGCTTTAGGAACATCTTCTTCACCCCTCCATCCCCCACCTACACAACCCCCCGCCATTTCTGAATGGACAATGAACCCATGAGCACTACCTCTGCCTTTTTAACACTAATTTTTAATTATATATATATGTTTCTTATTGTAGTTTATAATATGCACTGTATTATATTCTGCACTGCACTGCTGCCATGAAATGTCTAGTCCCATGGCCTATGTCGGTGATAATAACCCTGCCTTTGAGGCATGGCAGATGAGCTGAGGCGGAAGTGGAGTTTCTGTAAACATCTAAGCTGCTGAGCATTTCCCAGCATTTTCTGATTTCACTTGTGATTTCCAGCACCTCTAGTATTTGTTCTTGGGTGTTGTGTCACCAGTTGCATTTGCTTTCATTTGACTCACTGCCCTTTGCATCTTATTCAGTCAGTGGCCTCTGTGCTGATGCTGTCACGTCTGCTCATTCGGGAAGCAGCATGTGCTGGGAACCCAGTGAAGCCTGCCAACCATGACAACAGCAAATCTCTGCTGGCAAAGTAAGATTCAAGAGGCAACACACACAAAATGCTGGAGGAACTCAGCAGGCCAGGCAGCATCTATGGAAAAAAGTACAATCGACATTTTGGGCCCACAGTCCAGATGTAGCCAGTAGTAGGTTAATTGGTCATTGTAGATCGTCCTGTGATTGTAAGTGAGTGAGGCCTCCATCGGTCAGAGTTGACCATGGACATTGCATCCCTAGCTGTGTAGATACACAAGCCCGGGTAGTACAATACCCAGTACAAAGGTTCGAGAGCAAACTTTTGCCCATGTAGCAAGCTGCCCCTCTCCACACATCTGATGAACTCAAAGGAACACCATGGACCAACACAGTTTGGTATCAGCAGCATCGCAGGAGTTGCCAGTCAGAGTTGAACTCAATGCAGGCCTGCCTTAGGGATTCCAGCTCCAGATTTTTCCCTTGGAGTTTACTCCTGAAGCCTTCCCCATGAGTAGCTATAGCCGCAAGGCAACAGAGAGTTCAGGTCAGAGTTTTCCTTCTCCAAGGTGAGCTGGCAACCATGGCAGGTGAGCACCATCTGCCTGAAACATCGACTGTACATTTTTCCTCAGATGCTGCCTGGCCTGCTGAGTTCCTTCAGCAGTTAGTGCGTGTTGCTTTTTGATGTTTCAATGTATGTGTGATTGCATTACCCCACTTAACCAATTCAAAGACAAACAGATTAGCTTCATCAAAGAGTCAGGGAACATGGTATCTACACCTTGGGCAGGGTCTGCAAACACACATTTCACTGTGTTTCAATATACGTGCCACAAATAAAGCTGGCAACTGAACTGATAGCTGCTGTATTTCCATGAGTAAAGCCACTTAAATGTTCTGCTGACCTTCTTCCCTACAATTTCGGAGGTGCTGACTCATGTGCATACATCAGTTTACGCTGACAATAATCGCCAGGAGGCTACAAGACTATGGGTGTAAAATGACTTGAGTTTCAGTTGCACTTCTAATGACCTCTGGATGTCTCAAAGCTTTTAAGACCCAGACATCAGACCTGACATGTAACCACTGCTATGAACAAAAACATCTATCATCTACGAGCATGATGAGGCCATTCAACCTGCTGAACTTTCAATAACATCATGACTGATCTGATCTTCAGCCACACCTCCAGTTTCCAGCCTGATCAGCACAATCTGCCTTCATCTTAACTCCATCTAGGCCTTAGAATATAGTACATTACAGTACAGTAGGGCCCTTCAGTCCACAATGCTGAGCTGACCTATAGAAAGCTGCTCCATGATTGGTCTAAATCTTCCCTCCTGCACAGACCATAATCCTCCATTTTTCTATCAACCATGCACATATCTAAGCATCTCTAAATGTCCCTAATGTATCAGCCTCCACCACCTTCCCCAACAGGGTATTCCAGGCATCCACCACTCTCTGTAAAAAAAAACCTCCCACTGACATCACTTCTAAACTTCCCTCTTCTCACATTATACAGATATTCTCTGGTATTGGCCATTGCCTGGGAAAATGGTGCTGGCTGTTCACTGTATCTATGACGCTTTTCATCTATCTATCAATTTATTTAGATAGAGTATGGAACAGCCCTTTGAGCCACACCACCCAGCAGTCCACAATTTAACCTCAGCCTAATCAAGGGACAATTTCCAATGACCAATTAACCTGACAACTGGTATGTCTTTGGTCTGTGGGAGGAGACTGGTGCACCAAGAGGAAACCCACGTGGTCATGGGAAGAACGTACAAACTCCTTATGGGCAGCAACAGCCTGAACTGTGACGCTTTGTGTTAACCACTACACTTTGGTGAGACCCCACTTGCAGTTTGGCCTCTTTATCTGAGGTAGGATGTTCTTGCTTATAATGGAGCTCTCTTTACTGATTCCTGGGCTGATAGGTCTGAGGAGAGATTGGATTACTCATACCAAAGTTCAAAATTCAAAGAACATTCATGATTAAAGTAAGTATACATTCTACAACCTTGAGATTTGTCTCCAAACAGACAGCCATGAAACAAAGAAACCATAAAAGAATCCATAAAAAAGACTGTCAAATGTGCAAAAAAAATGTAAACAATAAATGTAAGCAAATAATGTTCTGAAGTCCACAGAGAGGCCGTCCCCAGACCCTCAGATTAGTGGGGAGACAAGTAAATGAAGCGAGGCAGCAAGCTGAACTGGCCTGTCCTTCACCTCGGCACCTAACACCCTGACCTTTACACTCTGGCCCTGCATCCAACCCCGCCACCTTGATTTAGCCTGTCCCCAACATTTCTGATTCGGCCCGGCGCTTAAATTGTCATCCAGTCATTGGGTTCAGTCGCTTCAATATGCTCTGGGGCCAGGCGGATCATTCCAAAAATAAATGCATTGAGGTAGTAAAAAATGGAAAAAAAAATCCAGAATTCAGAATAATGTTACAGGTACAGAGAAAATGCATTGCAGGTATACAAAGAGTGAAATAAAAATTAACATGATTTGTCACATGTATATCAAACTTCAAAACAATATAGTAAAATGCATGTGTGCATCATTGTTTGTGATATGCTGGGGGCAGCCTGCAGTATTGTTATGCTTCTGGTATCACCATAGCACACCCAGAACAGTACATCTTTGGAAATGTGGGAGGAAATGGGGAGAATATATGAATTCCTTACAGACAGCAGTGGGATTTGAACCCCAAACAATGATTGCTGGTACTGTAAAGCGACTGTGCTAGCTATTACACTACCTTGCCACAAATAAAGTGCACAGGCCATGACAAGGAGAATTCAGAGATCAGGGGTTCATCTTTATTGAAGAAAAGGTTGGTTCAGATGCCTGCTACCAGTGGGATTAAGCTGCTTTTGAAAGGGCAGCAAATAAAACTGAAATAAATCAGCTATGATGATACTGAAAGGCAAGACACCTTGAGCAGGTTGGTGGACCACTCTTGTTCTTAGCCTTTCTTAGCATAGTGGCTAAATTCCACATTGGGTTTGTACAAGTTGGCCAACCCAGAGCAAACATCTGGAATCTTCCATATCTCTGTTGCCAGGGACCACAACAGCTGGTTCAATTACATATTAAACCACAGCGGTTTCCAACGTGCAATGTTAAATCTCTTCTTAGAGAATAAATACCAGGTATTGTCACCCACTCTGCCATGGATGGTCCCAACTGCCAAAGGAAATCGTTGGGATGGACTATCAACCCCATCCCGTAGAAACCCAGAGCTGCAGAAATGCCAACAGAAGCTCCAAAGACTTCATCCCTGGGAGAGAAAGGATTTTCGCCTAGAAGACATATGAAGTTGTGTTGAGAAAGCAGAAGCTGCAGGGCTAATCAACCTTCTATCAGCTCAGGACAGAGGACTCTGGTGAGCTCTGTCAGTGACCGATGCCCCAGTTGGCGTGATGAACTGTATCACTGTATTTCTGTTTGCTCTATTTAAACCCCAATGACATATTGAAAGATTTTTATCATCAGTGGAGATGAGCTTTTGAAACTGAAAGTGGTTAACTGCACAAAAAAACAACAACTTACAATTAGCCATTTCATGGCAAGATTGAATCGACCGATAGAAGACATTTCTGCGTTGACTGGCCTGCGTGTAGACAAGGCACATCTATAATGTGGTTACATGATTGGTACAGATGTTACTGTGAATATTTGGCATCATGATCTTCTGAGGTTTCAAAATCAATTTCTCTGTGTTCTCTACATCTAAAGAACCATGATGATGTCAAGAATACGCCAATGCTTCCTGCATTCACCTTCCTGACTGTCTTTTGATGAACAGGCTCTTTGACATTAAATGACTTCTAGTTTTCTCAAGTGAAATGTATGAAGTTAAGTGAGAAAATGCACTCAGTGGCCACATTATTAGCTACAAATGTACACCTGCTCATTGATGTGAATATCTGCTCAGCCAATCATGTGGCAGCAACTCAATGCACAAAAGCATGCAGACATGGTCAAGAGGTTCAGTGGTTGTTCAGGCTGAACGTCAGAATGGGGAAGAAATGTGATCTCAGTGAGATAGAGTATGAGGTAGAGTAGGTACCTAGAAAGTGGACACTGAGTGCGTATACGCACAGTAGCTACAGCCTGTGAATACTGTATGTGATAAAGGCTTTGTTGGGTAGATATACAGATATTTTCACTTGTGCAAGAAAAAGAAATCACCAACATATACAAATATAAAATGATAAATTCACATACTATATCAAGTTATCAAACTATGGCATGTGAAAGACAAAAGGACAATTCAGCAAACCTGGCTCCTTATACAGACAGACCATTTTAGATACATGGAGGCCACGAGGTTAAAAGCCAAATCTTTTGTTACCTCATTCTGTTTAGCCCTTACATTTTGAGTTCACGCAGATGTACAGCAACATAAGTCTAGACCGAAATTCAATAGCCAGCCTCTAGATTTAATTTACATTTTAGTATCTCAAACCCAGTGTACTGTTGGTTGAAATCTATAAATAGTGCAGGATTGCTTGATTACCCTTCAGAGCTCTTTAGTATTTTTATTTTTTTCATCAAAAAACATGTGACTGACTTGGTGTTTTGGGCACAGACTTCACACTAAAGTTTGTGATGGGGTTGGAACCAAAGATATTTTTCCATACTGCCAATTTAGTCCCCTGCTGAGGCAAGAAGAGAGACTTCCTGTTCTCTGTGATACATCTTACACAGCCAAGTCCTATCAGAAACTGTCATAGCCAGCACTTCCCTTACTCCCCTTCCCTTCCCTCTGCTCTGCACTACATGCTCTTTGAGTGATATTTTATTAACTTATTTATGGTAATATTTCAGTTTATGTGTCTTGTGCTATACTGTATGTTTTGTGGGTGCACCATGGTCTGGAGGAATGATGTTTTGTTTGATTGCATATAAGAACAGTCAGATGACAATACACTTGAACTTGAGCTTGACCTTTATCGGGGTGGTTTGCTTGTCCATCTTTGTGGACCTGAAGGCCTGTGCAGAGCAGAATGAGGAAACACACAAGCTTTGCTTCCCTTAAAAGACAAAAATAAACCTGATTGGTCCCCATTACCGATTTGAGCTCTTTATTCCAGATTTAAAGTTTCTCAGCTGCTTTCGTGGGATTTGATCTTTTGTTTCAGGGTCATTACTCCAGACATTGTACTTCCAAAACATACATATCTCTGTATCTGTCCCACATCTATGAACACTTTTGGTTAAAAATATATTGCTCAATTTCAAAGTTAGCAACTGACCAAATGTTTACGTTAAAAACCTCGCAACTGATTGGAAAAGCAACACCTCATATTCCATCTGTGTAGCCTCCAATCTGAGAGCATAAACATCGATTTCTCTAGCTTGTGGTAATTTCTGCCCCTTCGCTGCTTTACCTTTCACCACTCTGGTTCCCCTCTTATCCCTTCTCTTTTCACCTGGTTATCACCTCACTCTGGTGTCCCTCCTCCTTCCCTTTCTCCCATGGCCTACTCTCCTATCAGATTCCTTCTTCTTCAGCCCTTTAACTCTTTCTGGTGTGTCAAGCTGCAGCTTCTGAGGGACCGAGTTAGGGAACTGGAGATGCAGCTCGATGACCTTCGACTGGTCAGGGAAGTGAGAAGGTGATAGAGAGGAGTTACAGGCAAGTGGTCACACCGGGGCCACTGGAGACAGACAGGTGGGTCACAGTCAGCAGGGGGAAGGGGAAGAGTCAGGTACTAGAGAGTACCCCTGTGGCTGTGCCCCTTGACAATAAGTATTCCTGTTTGAGTACTGTTGGGGGGGGGGGGGGGGGGGCGGAGGACAGCCTACCTGGGGGAAGTGGCAGTGGCCGTGCCTCTTGCACAGAGTCTGGCCCTGGGGCTGAGAAGGGTAGAGAAAAGAAGAGGAAGGCAGTAGTGATAGGGGACTCTACAGTTAGGGGGTCAGACAGGTGATTCTGTGGATGCAGGAAAGAAACTCGGATGGTAGTTTGCCTCCCAGGTGCCAGGGTCCGGGATGTTTCAGATCGCGTCCAAGATATCCTGTGGTAGGAGGGAGCACAGCCAGAGGTTGTGGTACATGTTGGTACCAATGGCATAAGTAGGAAAAGGGAAGAGGTCCTGAAAACAGACTACAGGGAGTTAGGAAGGAAGTTGAGAAGCAGAACCACAAAGGTAGTAATCTGGGGATTACTACCTGTGCCACGCGACAATGAGAATAGGAATAGAATGAGGTGGAGGATAAATGCGTGGCTGAGGGATTGGAGCAGGGGGCAGGGATACAGATTTCTGGATCATTGGGACCTCTTTTGGGGCAGGTATGACCTGTACAAAAAGGACGGGTTGCACTTGAATCCCAGGGGGACCAGTACCCTGGTGGGGAGGTTTGTTAAGGTTAGTGGGGAGAGTTTAAACTAGAATTGTTGAGGGGTGGGAACCCAACTGAAGAGACTGGGGAAGAGGAGGTTGGCTCACAAATAGAGAAAGCTTGTAGAGGAGGATTGGAGGGTTGCGGTTGTTGTTCCTGTGGTGAACTACATATACCTGTCTGGACACGCCCCCCTGCTGACTGCTTCTGTGGCTCCTCCCACAGACCACTGTATAAAAGCGATTAGAGGCACTGCTCCCCCTTTAGTCTCCAGGATGTTGTGTGGTGGTCTCTTGCTGCTATTTGTGGTCTCTTGCAGCTAAAAAAAGCCTATTGTTCGCCTCCCATCTCCGAGAGTAATTGATGGTGCATCAGTTCCTTTATTCAATAAAGGGAGTAGAGATAGCCCAGGAAATTATAGACCAGTGAGTCTTACCTCAGTGGTTGGTAAGTTGATGAAGAAGATCCTGAGAGGCAGGATTTATGAACATTTGGAGAGGTATAATATGATTAGTAGTAGTCAACATGGCTTTGTCAAGGGCAGGTTGTGCCTTATGAGCCTGATGGAATCTTTTGAGGATGTGATTAAACGCATTGATGAAGGAACAGCAGTAGATGTAGTGTATATGGATTTCAGCAAGGCATTTGATAAGGTACCCCATGCAAGGCTTATTAAGAAAGTAAGGAGGCATGGGATCCAAAGGGACATTGCTTTGTGGATCCAGAACTGGCTTGCCCACAGAAGGCAAAGAGTGGTTGTAGATGGGTCATATTCTGCATGGATATCGGTGACCAGTTGAGTGCCTCAGGGGTCTGTTCTGGGACCCTTACTCTCCATGAGTTTTATAAATGACCTGGATGAGGAAGTGGAGGGATGGGTTAGTAAGTTTGCTGATAACACAAAGGTTGGAGGTGTTGTGGATAGTGTGGAGGGCTGTCAGAGGTTACAGTGGGACATTGATAGGATGCAAAACTGGGCTGAGAAGTGGCAGATGGAGTTCAACCCAGATAAGTGTGAAGTTGTTCATTTTGGTAGGTCAAATATGATGGCAGAATATAGTATTAATGGTAAGTCTCTTGGCAGTGTGGAGGATCAGAGGGATCTTGGGGTCCGAGTCCATAGGACGCTCAAAGCAGCTGCGCAGGTTGACTCTGTGGTTAAGAAAGCGTACGGTGTATTGGCCTTCATCAATCATGGTATTGAGTTTAAGAGCTGAGAGGTGATGTTGCAGCTATATAGGACCCTGGTCAGATCCCACTTGGAGTACTGTGCTCAGTTCTGGTTGCCTCACTACAGGAAGGATGTGGAAACCATAGAAAGGATGCAGAGGAAATTTACAAGGATGTTGCCTGGATTGGGGAGCATGCCTTATGAGAATAGGTTGAGTGAACTCGGCCTTTTCTCCTTGGAGCGACGGAGGATGAGAGGTGACCTGACAGAGGTGTATAAAATGATGAGAGGCGTTAATTGTGTGGATACTCAGTGGCTTTTTCCCAGGGTTGAAATGGTTGCCACAAGAGGACACAGGTTTAAGGTGCTGAGGAGTAGGTACAGAGGAGATGTCGGGGGTTAGTTTTTGTTTTACTCAGAGAGTGGTGAGTGCGTGGAATGGGCTGCCAGCAACGGTGGTGGAGGTGGATGTGATAGGGTATTTTAAGTTACTTTTGGATAGATACATGGAGCTTTGAAAAATAGAGGGCTATAGGTAAGCCTAGTAATTTCTAAGGTAGGGACATGTTCAGCACAACTTTGTGGGCCAAAGGGCCTGTATTATGGTGTAGGTTTTCTATGTTTTTCTATGTTTTCCACGTATCATCTCCTAGCTTCTCAGTTCATCCCTCCATTTCCCATCTGCCTATCATCTTTTTCACCCGATCTCATCTATCACTTTTTAACTTGTACACTTCCCCTCCCTCCCACTTTCTTATTCTGGCTTCTCCCTCCTTCAATTCCAGTCGATGAAGGGTCTCTGCCCAAAATATCGACTCTTTATTCCTTTCCACAGATGTTGCCTGACCTGCTGAATCCCTCCAGCATTTTGTTGCTCTGGATTTCCAGCAGTTGCAGAATCTCTAGTGTTATTTATGGGATGTGGGCATTACCAGAAAGGCCAAAATTTACTGCTCTTCCTTATTTATCTTTGAGAATTCTTGAATTGCTCCTGTCCATCAGTTGAAGATACTCCCACAGAGCTATTCGGGAGCTTCTGGATTTAGATCAAGTGACAATGCAGGAATAGTGAAACACTTCCAAGACAGGATTGTGTTTGATTCAGAATTTGTAGGGTTTGTGTACGTGTGCAGGCTAACCTTATTAAGTTCTGAAGACTGGGTATTTTGGATGTGCCGTCAAAGAAATGCAGTTTTGCATTTCATTAGGTGGTATACACTGCAGATACAGTGTACCAATAGCAGATGGTGTGCCAGTCAAGGTGGCTGTTAACTCGTGAGGCTCCCACTCTCAGTCCTGATGCAGGGTCTCAACCCAGAACTTTGACCATCCCACTGACTCGATGTATACTTCAATATGCACACAATGGCCACATTTTTAGGTTCACCTGTACACCTGCTCACTAATGCAAATATCTCTGATCAGCCAATCGTGTAGCAGCAACTCAATGCATAAAAGCATGTGGTTTAAGATGGTGCTGGTGAAGCCCAGTGGCAGCTTACTTGCAGCAAAGAAAAAAAAGAATAGACCCAATTTCTTTATTAATGTTACTTTTTCTGGTAAGCCATCACCACAAAGAATAGAGAGGTAAGCAGGGGCGAGGCAGCGTCAAGGCAAAGTCAAGGCGGAGTCAAGGCAAGTGGGTGCAAGGCAGAGTCAAAGAGGGCAGAGGTGAGACAGAGTTGAAGTGAGCAACAACAAGGCCCATCCACTGAAAACTGAGAACAAGGAAAGATCTGACATTTGATCGGTATAAGCGCCAGGTTGATTTGGAAAGGTCAGTTATGGGTTAATTGGGTTCTCTTTATCTAGTTTTTAGGACTTGTGTGAAGATTTGATCTCATTTTAGGTCATATTTATGTAGAAATAGAGAAAATTCTACAGGGTTCACGTATTTTTTAGCACTACTGTACTTTGAACTTTGAACTTTTGAACTTTGAAATGTGTTCTAAGTGACTATGCGAAATGATTGTTAGTGCCCAATGGGGTAGTTTGAGTATCTCAGGAACTGCTGATCTCCTGGGATTTTCATGCACAACTGTCTCTACAGTTTACAGAGAATGGAGTGAAAAACAAAAAAAAATCCCATGAGTGGCAGTTCTGTGGGTGAAAACACCTTGATAATGACAGAGGTCAGAGGAGAACGTCTGGACTAGTTCAAGCCAACCAGGAACTCCAGTAACCACGTGCTACAATGATAAAGCGGCCACAGAGTGTACCTCACATTGATTGAATGAAAATGTGTTACATCAAGCACAGTGTGGAATAATGGCTCGAAATCTAATTTTCCCAATATTTGGTCTGCTAAGTGAGTGAAGCTAGAACAGTAGAAGACAGGAGCAGGTACATTAGTCCACGATGTCTGTGTTGAACACAAAGCCAAATTAAACTAATTTGCTTCCAGTACCAACATATAAACCCACAACTTACAGTTACGAATGTGCCACAACTCTGAGGGGCCGAAGGGTACAGAGTAGCCCCCTCCTTTGTAAGAATTGCAAGATCGCTATTACTTTGGGTCTGAGACCCAGGAAATGAGAGAGAATCCTCAAGGTTTTGAAATGTCCTGGCCCCTCCGCAAGACAAAGCCACGGAAAACGGCCATTGTCTCTTGGAGACGGAATTGTGTATTGAGTACTGTACTATTCATTGAAGCCCTCAGGGGATGACCAGAGTGGGCTGGTTGAGGGATTGCATCATCCCAACCTGATTGACATCTGAGACCCTGTGAGTAAGGATAAAAGAGGGTCTGGGGAACAACCCCTTTAGACGCACCAGGAGAAACGCTAGAAATCCCGTGACAGTGTTTAATAGTGACAGCCGGTGGGGGCCCGCGTGCGTCCTTTTCCATTTGCCAAGGAATTGGCGGCCTCACCACGGAAGAACGGCTTTAGCTAAAAGCAGAAACCAACACCAATGGAACTCTGGAAGGATCGACATCATAAAAAGGAAAAGCTGGCAAGTTCTAAAAGTCTGTCTCTTGACTCCAACCAAAGGCTGCAGCCTGAATGAATTTGAGTGACTTTTATATTTCCATTGGACAATACATTATCCCCTAGACAACAATAGAGCTATTTCTTATTGATTATTATTATACCCGCACTTTTAGATTTAGTATTGACAACGTATATTATCTGTATGTTTGCATTGATATTATTTTTGTGTATTTTTACCAATAAATACTGTTAAAAATAGTACCATCAGACTTCAACGGACCTCTCTATCTTTGCTGGTAAGTGACCCAGTTACGGGGTTCGTAACATTACAAACCTGAACCCATATGTCTTTGTACTGTGAGAGGAAACCGGAGCATCGGGAGTAAGCCCACCCAGTCATGGGGAGAACATACAAACTCTTTACTGACAATAATGGGTAGATACTCCCACAAAGAAGAATCAAAACCCAGCCTATGTACATCACACACCTTGCCATTGGCTAGGTAGATAGCAAGCAATGACATTTGCGTTCTGATCCATGGAGAGTGATTCTGACTTTTGTGAAGCGATCTCACTGTGGTACCCGTGGGAGGGTGAGGAGAGAGTGTGGTTAACAGCACCAGGACAAACAATTCCCAGAAAAATGGAGTGGGGTGACAATGGCTGCAAGGAAATTTGGCCATAAGACATAGGAGCAGAATTAGACCATTTGGCCCAATGAGTCTGCTCGCCATTCCATCAATGCTGATACATTATCCATCTCAACCCCATTCTCCTGTCTTCTCCCCGTAACCTTTGATGCCCTGACTAATCAAGAAACTATCAACCTCTGCTTTAAATATATTCAATGACTTGGCCTCTACAGCCACCTGTAGTAATGAGTTCCAGTGACTCACCACCCTCTGGCTAAAGAAATTCCTCCTCAGCTCGGTTCGAAAAGGACACCCTTATATTGTGCCCTCTGCTCCGAGACTCTCTCACTATAGGAAACACCCTCTCCCTGTTTACTTTACCTAGTCCTTTCAATAATCAGTCAGTTTCAATGAGATTCTCCCACTGCCCCCCATCAATCTCATTGTAAACTCCAGTGAGAACAGGCCCAGAGCAGTCAAACACTCCTCACACATTAACTCTTTCACTCCTGGGATCATCTTCATTAACCTCCACTGGAATCTCTAATGCCATCGCATCCTTCCTTAGATAAGGGGCCTAGAACTGTGCACATTACTCCAAGAGTGGTCTGACCAACGTCTTATAAAGTCTCAGCATTTCATCCTTGCTTTTATTTTGAGTCCCAACAATCCCAAGGAAGCACTGGGTTAACAGAAGGAAAAGCTGGCAATCTGCAGTAAGCAGTTCTCAGTAGCCACATTGTCGATGATTTTTCACAACATGTAAGTGTTATCCCAGGGAGACACTTTAAATCCCACATAATCAACTACTTTCAGTGGGATGTACTCCATTTGCAACTGTAACCTGTTGTAAGTTGTAAACTATGATCCGATTTTCTGTCGGTAAGTAATTTATGGGTTTAATGTACATCGATGACATCATTTCAGGTACGACTGGGAATTTAGATGAGCATTAGATTGAATCATGACATATACAGTAAGTGTCTAGACAAAAGATACTGTAGGAATTCTGAAAGTTAGGCAGCATAATCTGCCCCACCCTTCTTTTCTCCTTTTCTATTCCCCATTCTGGTTCTCCTCTTACTCCTTCTCCTCATTTACCCATAACCCCTTCACCTTCCCTTTCTTCCATGATTCACTCTCTTCTCCTATCAGATTCCTTTTTCTTCAGCTCTTTGCCTCTTCCACCTATGACCTCCCAGCTTCTCACTTCATCCCCTCCTCCCTCGACCTCACCTGGTCTCACCTCTCACCTGCCAACTTGTACTCCTTTCCCTCTGATGCACCATCAATAACTCACTCTGAGACGTAGAAGTGAGATATCGGCTTTTATTGACTGGAAGAATGAACAACACAACATCCTGGAGAATGAGGGCCGGCCTCAGGCCTCATTCGCCTTTATACAGGGGTTTGTGGGAGGAGCCACAGGAGCAGTCAGCAGGGGTCTGTTGGGAGCAAACCACTCTGGTATATGTAGTTCACCACACCCTCCCCCCATCTCCTTATTTTGGCTTCTACCCCTTCCTTTCCAGTCCTGATGAAAGGCCTCAGTCTGAAACACTGACTGATTATTCCCCTCCATCGCTATTGCCTGACCTGCTGAGCTTCTGCAGAATTTTTGTGTGTGTCACTCAGATGTCCAGCATCTGCAAAATCTCTTGTACCTACTTAAGTGCCTAGTCCAGTTTCCCAGTGGTCAGGACTTCAACGGGACATGGGTGTAGATACTTCAGAATGTGTCCAAGATCATATCCAATGTACTATTCATCATTAATAAAAGCCACAAATGCTTTGAACCCAGCCTGACTTCTTGCTCTGTTGTAATATGAAACCGCACAAATCAATTGACAGAAACTCCATGAATTGACTTCAGCTTTTTGGGGAAGTGGGCATCAGAAACGATGCATGAGAATACATAAGTGTGGTTAGTGTGCTGGTATTTGAGTGAGTCTTAAAGCAGATCCCTGCAGGCCTCTCTGTGACGCTTCTACACGCTAACATCCAATCATTAGAAAATAGCTGGATTATCCGATCTGTGTCTGAATCGGTGAGAAATGAGGGTCTGCTGCATACTCGTTCTGACAGTAATGTGCCTCCAGGACTCCACTCTAGACTAGGCTGTCCATTTAGAAGGCCTAATATCCTTCTGAGTGGAGAGAAAAGCTACAACCTCCTAAGACCTGCGGAGGAGGTCTCTGTGTCTATATCAATAAGAATAGGTGTGTGAACATCTCAGAAGTAACGGCCCACTGCTCACTGGAGATAGAGTTTTTAATGATGAAGTGCAGGCCCTTCTACTTACTGAGGGGGTACACTGCCATTGTGATTGCTGCTGATTACATACCCCTGCCCGTGCTGGTTCTTGGGGAACGTTGCAGAAGCTGTTCGGAGCAATCTGTGACCTCGAAGCAATTCACCCCAATGGTGTCTTCACTGTTGTTGGTGATTGCAAGCATATCAAATTTTTTAAAAAGTCCTGCCAAAGTTCAACCAGCATACCAACTTCACAACCAAAGGACAGGATATATTAAACTTGGTTTATACCAGCCTTCATGGAACCTATAAAGTCTGCCCTCTGCCTTCACCTCAGATGCTCAAACTGCATATCCATTGTGCTAATTCCTGCATACAAATCACTGGTTAAACGAGTCAAACCAGTTCAGAGGGAGATCAGGATCTGGCCAGAAGGTGCCAACTCAGGACGGCTTTGAAAGCTCGGGCTGGAGCATACTCAGGGAGGTGGCTGCCTATGATCATCACATCTTCACTGAGGAATATGCGGGATTGATGACTGGCTACGTTGTGGGTGTTACTATGGTTGAAAACTGTTTGGTCTGAACCACAACTGAACAACTTGACCATGTCTGCATGCCTTGATGCATTGAGTTGCTGCCACATGACTGGCTGATTAGATATTTGCAATAACAAGCAGGTGTACGGGTGTACCTAATAAAAGTGGCCGCTGAGTGTATTTTGGAAAGTGAAACCACCGCAGGGCTTAAACCCTGTATGGTAGGGAATGAGGGTGTGTAATAGAACAGAGAGGCTTAGGAATACAGGTGAATTATTCATTGAACGTGGTGTCACAGGTCGATGGTGGTGATAAAGGCATTCAACACGCAGGCTTTCATCAGTCAGGGCATTACGTATAGGAGTTGGGATATTACCTTGTAGTTGGATCTCATTAGTCAAGCCACACCTGATGTACTGCGTATGGATTTAGTTATCTTCCTAAAGGAAGGATGTGGTTGAACTGGGAAGAGTGCAGAAATAATTTATGAGGATGTTGTAAGGTCTAGAGGGTCTGAGTTACAGGGAGAGGCTGGTTCATTATTCCCCGGAACGTAGCGGAATGAGTGGCCACCAGACAAAAATGTTCAGAAATATGAGAGGAAGAGATAAAGTGGATGGAGGCAGGATTTTCCCCATGGAAACATACATAGATGTACAGTGGGGTGAGGGAGGAAAGATTTAATGGGCAGCCTTTTCGTGCAGAGAATGGTGAGCATATGGAACCAGTTGCCAGAAGTGGAGGCAAGTACAACAGTCACATTTAAGAAGCACTTGGACAGGTGCATGAGCTTAGAGTGATATGGGCCAAATGGAGGAAATCAGGACCAGCTGGGTGTGCACCATAGTTACCATGGACCTGTTGGGCTGAAAGGCATTCACATGCTCTGGGACGTGTGAGAAAACTGAAGCACCTGGTTAAATTGCAAACAGTCACCAGGAGAACATGCAAGTTCCACAGTGATAGCAGAGGTGAGTTCTTTCTGACACCATTCCACAAAGGGAAGGGGTTGAACCTGGGTCTTCGGTACTGGCAAGTAGTAGTTCTACAAGCTGCACCACGGTGCTGGCTTATACAACAGTATCCTTGCCAGAGCCAGGGAAGATGAAGCAAGAACAGGCAGCAGGTGAGATAACTGGGAACCAAAATATTGAAAACTCCAAATCTGTGTGTTAAGTTTTGAAGCCCTTATTTGAACTTTGAAGGAGCAGTGGAACTAATGATTTGTGAATATACCAGGTAGATGTTCATTAAAAAATCTCTGCCTGTCGACCAAATAATTTATTGATTTACTGAGCAATTCCTGAAAGTTTCACTGAATTAATGTATAGATGAACTCTTATCTTTTCAGAGATACCAAAGGAATTCACCGCACAATGCCCACCACACCACATTGGAGCTAATTCATTATATTGGCTGAAGCTTGTTTCACCACAAAATGATGTCCTTGAACAACAAAATTCAGCGACGCTACGTTGTCACATTCATAATGATTCTGACAAGAGAGATACAACTGCTCCAGTGTTAGGTTTAGATTCAGAATGTTGTGGGTTCAAGCGCACTGTTTAAAATAATGAATACTGTTTACAATACTGACAAGAAGATTTTTCAAGATGATCTTTATTTGTCATACGTATATCGAAACATGCTGTGAAATGTGTGTTTTAGTGTCAATGACCAACACAGCCCAAAGTTTGTGCTGGGGCAGCCCGCAAGTGTCACCTATGCCAATGTAGCATGCCTGCAACTCACTAACCCTAAACCATAATGATTGGAAAGTGGGAGGAAACCAGAGCATCCAGAGGAAAGCCACATGGTCAGAAGGACAATGTACAAATGACTTCCATTCAGTGGCAGGAATCAAACCACAGTCGCTGGCTCTGTAAAGCGATTGTGCTAACCATTATGCTACCATGTCGCCCATGTTAGAGGTAACCGGGTAAGCTGTGTTTTGTAGCGAGATATTATAAACTAAGACCTAACTACTACCAAGAACAGACATAAAAGATCCCAGGCACCATGTCGGAGAAATTATTTCTGATACCTTGGCTAATATCTATTGTGCTTTTACATTTCATCAGTGCACAATGGCAGAATGGCAGGGCTTCCTTCATGTTCCTCTCAGTTTTCACTGCTGTCAGTCATACAGACCTGGATGGAGACTCAGGAATATGCCACAATCAGATGTAGAAGGATTCTTCATTGCTATTTATGTAAGAATTTTGTTTGACCAGTCCGGGTTGTTAGCCCTGAGTTGAATCCCCGTATCTGGAGGACCGGTAGACCACTCTTGGTCTGGCCTCTTCCCTTTGACCTGTTTGCCATGGTGACCCTACCAAGAGCCAAAGCATAAAGCCCTGGCTCTAGCCAACATAGCTCTCTACTTAATTGAGGCACATAAACCTCCAAACGATGACAAGGTTGTGGTCCTCTTCGAGGAGAAGAAGACTCAGAATCAGGTTTATTATCACTGAGATATGTTGTGAAATGAGTTGTTGGGCAACAGCAGTGCTGTGAAATACGGTACCTGATCTCTGATGGTAGCAATGAGAAGAGGACATGCCAGGGGTGATGGGGGCCCTTAATTATAGATACTGCCTTTTGAAGATGTCCTCGATGCTGCGGAGGCTAATGCCCATGATGGAACTTGTGGAGATAACAACCATTTACACCTTTTTCTGATCCTGTACATTGACCTCTCCATATCAGGCAGTGATGCAGCCAGCTAGAATTCTCTCCACGGTACATCTGCAGAAACTTGTGAGAGTCTTTGGTGACATACTAAATCTCGTCAAACCCCCGACAAATCCCAATTAACCTAACCTAATCACAGGACAATTTACAATGACCAATTAACCTACCCAATACATCTTCGGACCGTGGGAGGAAACCAGAGGATTGGTTAGGATTACACCTTCAGTATTATAATTCTAAGCAAACTCATCTGCGAAGTCCTAGACCTGGAACTCAATGCCTCCCTTTGCAACTGGTTCCTAGATTTCCTGACAGCAGACATTAATCAGTAATGAAATAGGATCAGAGGACATCTTGGCTGTCGTACTGAAGTCGTATCCTCTAGAATTAGCCATGCTTTTGTCGTGGTTTCTAAATTCTTGTGGGGTCATTGACGTCAGCCCAACCACTTCCTCCAGTTTGGATTTTACTTGCGGAGGCATTGATTCCAAAATGCTATGTCAGAACAGTGTGGTGATAAATAAGCTATTTTCCACCTCTTGCTCAGTCTCCAGTCTCCACCTTTTCAACTGGTTTTCTACGTAGGCTGCTGGGTTTTCAGTGTCTCCCCGTGAATCCCCCTTTAAGGCTTTGGGGTCCACTTTGGGTGGATAAAGCTTCCTGAGGACCTGCCATACCCTCTGCCTCACTCTGTCAAACCTGTCTCCATCAGTTCTCGGGTCGTTCGAGTTTACTATGCCAGCCATTTCCATTAGTTCATTAAATTTGGAGGTTCCCATCAACCTTATCAATAGTGCCTTCAAATCTCCCATAGCCAATAATCGTCCCGCTGTTTCTTCTTCAAAGGCTCTAATCCATTTCCCTGCTCCTTCATGTAGATTGGGCAGAGTGTTTTTCAGCCCTTCTAGGTCCTGGGATCCCCAAGGGATATACTGCACTTGTCCTGATCCTTTAACTAACAACGGCATCATTCTTCCTCCTTCTTCCCACCTGCCCTGGCTCTCCTCCTCGCCTGACTCCCCATCTGTCTCAGGGTATATCTTTACTGCCTCCCACACAAATTTCTCCGGGGTCCTCTTCTTCCCTCGGTCTCCCTGTGGAGTCCTTCCTTTCTGTCCTGATTCAATACTTGGTTGGCCCCTGGAGTATTTTTCACATCTCCTCTGGCAATCCCCTCTCAGTAACTTATCTAGCTCTCTCTCTACTTCCGCAAGTCGCTTCCCTACCGCCTCCTTCTGCTCTTCTAGGCTTCTGCCTCCTACCTCTTCCCCACAAATTCTCGCATCCTCTCTCTCTCCACTTAACTCTTGCTCCTCCAATGAGTCACCTTCTCTTTCTTCCTGTCCGTGTCTGTACACCTGTGGCAGGGACTCCTCATGATCCTTACTCGTGCTTGATTCCCTTCTCTCTTGTGTTTCTCCAAGACTCTCATTTCTTATCTTTTTTCCACTTCCTCTTGAATGCCTCATCTCTTCCTGCCCTGATGAGCCACTTTCTTTTCTAGTCTGTTTATTTCTATAGTATAACCGATACTCCTCATACTCCTTTTCCTCTCTCAAGTATTTCATCAGTTCAATCTCTTCTTTCATTTCTCTCTTTGCCTGTTCCACCTTTATCCTTTCTGCCTGTATCTCCTTCCATATCGCCGCTTTTCCTTCTTGTATTGTCTTTTTTCCTCCTCATTATCCCAAACTTGTCCTTCTCCCTGCATGTTTACTGTTCCCGTCAGCAGGGGGCACTGCTTAGGGGTTCCTTCCTCATTATAGGGAGGGGGCTTTTCTGTTTCTTTCGCATCCGGGTACGGAGCTGAAGCCAGCTTCTCACTGTACCTTCCTCTCTCTCTAACAGGCTGTTTCTCCAGCACCTTAGTGTCTTCCTCACTTGTAATCAATATTCTACCTGTCCTCCTCAGCCTTTCTCCCTCCGTTCTGAAGAGTTTTAGCACTTCCATTTCTTGTTCTCTTTTTTGCCCTCTTTTCTCAGATTTATCTTTTGGTTTAGTTGTATTAGCAATCGGTCTACAGTTGCGTATCACAAGTACATCAGCCTCTATTGTTTCTACCCATTAACTTAATCATGTTCTAATCTACATCTCTTAGCTACCTCTCATTAACACACCATTATAATCTACATCTCTTAGCTACCTCTCATTAACTCACCATTATCTTCTACATTCTTAAGATTTCATTCTCCTTCTAAATTGGATACATACATAGCAAATAACAAACACAAAGCTGACTACATAATCTACATCTCTTAGCTAGCCTCTCATTAACACACCATTATCTTCTTATTTGGCACTGATGTGTTCAATAGTACAGAGATTTCATTCTCCTACTAAATTGGATACAAATAGCAAACACAAAGCTGACTACATAGTTTTGGTTACACAGCAAACAATGAAACTTTTATACTCCAATATATTTAACCAAGCTGTTCCAATACAGTTAGAACACTGGTAGACTGGTGACAAAGAAGAACAATGCCCAGAAGAGTGCTGTTCAGAAGCAGGACAAATCCAGTCCAGCTAAGTAACTACAAGTATTTGCCCTCCAACCAGCAGCAATGTAATGTCATCTGTAGAGCTATCCTGTCACACTTACTCAAAAGTAACTTACTCATTGACGTCCACTTTATATTTCACTGGGACAACTCGGTTTCAAATCTTACCTTGGCATTGGTTCAGAAATGGAACAAAGAGCTAAATTCTGGAGATGTGGTGAGTGAGACTGCCCTTGGCATGAGAGAAGCATTTGATCAAGTGTTCCCTGGTAAAACTGAAGTCATCAAGTGTGAAATACCCTATTGAGCTATATGTACAAAGGAAAATGGTGGTGGCTCCCAAACATCATTTACCCCAGACACAACATCCTAAGAGTGCCTCACAATGTTCCCTCTAAGTTGTGAGGGTGTGTGCACGTGCTACTTTTGCTACTAGAACATAAGGAATTTATTATAGGCAGCCGTTATTCTCGAGAGACCACAGATTTGCGCCTTGGAAAGTTTCCAGGGTGCAGGCCTGGGCAGGGTTGTATGGGAGACTGGCAGTTTCCCCTGTCCAAGAGAAGGGCAAAGGCCGATACAGCTTGGCACCGGTGTTGTCGCAGAGCAATGTGCACAACACGCTGCCTTAGCTGAGGCTCGAACTAGTGACCTTCAGATCACCAGACCAACGCCTTAACCTCTTGGCCATGCACCAACACACTAAGGAATTTAAACTGCACACAAAAGGGTGTCACCTTCTACCCAGCTGGCATGCTAAGTATACTTCACAATCATACACAATCACATTTCCTTTTCTGGCTTTTGATGTGGATGGTGTTGACAACATGGAGTTTGCAATGATTTGCTTGCAGATTTTAGAACTGGGTTATTTATACTGTTTTTATTGAAGAGATTATTCAGAGCGCGCATGTTGGTGTCATTGGGCAAAAAACTGAACAGCACAAGATTTTTGCACACACTGGTCATTACAAGTTAGAGGGAACATTGGTTCCTTAGATGATTAACAATTCAAATTCCACTAACAACCAGAACTAGATAATATGTAGGCAAGTCTGTTGCACAGCAAATAACATTTAGAATATCAAAATGCAAGGCAATGACTAACTCCCTCAAAATATATTCTATCTGCCTATCCTTGATAATCAGTGGCAATATCATTCATTGGTCTATCTGTCTGTTTGTCTGTCTAGCTAGAGACACAACATGGCAACAGGCCCTCTGGCCCTATGAGCCCACACTTACCAATTATACCTATGTAACCAATTAACCTACTAAACCCTGTTTCTTTTGAATGTAGGTAGAAAGTGGAGCACCCAGAGGAAACCCAAACAGTCACAGGGAGAATGTATAAGCTCCTCACTGAAAGTGGCAGGATTTGACTGTGAATTGCTGGCACTGCTAACTGCTAAACAACTGTGATGCCCCCCCTCATCAGTGCAACAATTATTGTGGAGGAGGGTCAATACCCCCAACATCGACATAAATTGACTGCAGTGTGTACTATCTAGTTCTCCAAAGATTGCTACCTTATCATGGTGGAGAGGCTTGTGAGTTCCTGTGATATCAAGAGTGATGCCATCTTCAGTTTATCTATCTGGAGCTCAGTTCCCGGTAGGGTCACCCATGGCTGTAGATCTGGTAGAAGATGCTGACACATCACTTTGAGGAGATTACATGTAGTATAGATAAAGGGGATGCAGTGGATGTTGTATATTTGGACTTTCAGAAGGCCTTTGACAAGATGCCACACATGAGGCTGCTTCCAAGTTAAGAGCCCATGGCATTACAGGAAAGTTACCAGCATAGTTAGAGCATTGGCTGATTGGTAGGAGGCAATGAGTGGGAATTAAAGGATCCTTTTCTGGTTGGCTGCCAGTGACTAGTGGTGTTCCACATGGGTCGGTGTTGGGACTGCTTCTTTTTATGCTGTATATCAATGATTTAGATAATGGAATAGATGGCTTTTTTGCCAAGTTTGCAGATGATACAAAGATTGGTGGAGGGGCAGTTAGAGTTGAGGAAACTGGTAGGATGCAGGAGGACTTTGACAGGTTATGAGAATGGGTAAGAATGAAATACAATATTGGAAAATGCATAGTCATGTACTTTGGTAATAGAAAAAGTTTTCTAAATGGGGAAAAAATCCAAAATTTGAGATGCATAGAGATGGGGGGATTCCTTGTACAAAACACCCTAAAGGTTAACTTGCAGGTACAGTCAGTGGTGAGGAAGGCAAATACAATGTTAGGATTCATTTCAAGAGGTCCAGAATACAAGAACAGGGATGTGATGCTGAGGTTTTATAAAACACTGGTAAGGCCTCACCTTGAGTATTGCGAACAGTTCTGGACTCCTCATCAAAGAAAAGGTGTGCTGGTGTTCAGAAGTGGCTCACAAGGATGATTCCAGAAATGAAGGGGTTATCATACGAGGAACATTTGATAGCTATGGGTCTGTATTCACTAGAATTTAGAAGGATAAGGGGGTATCTCATTGAAACCTTTTGAATGTTGAAAGGCCTAGACAGAGTAGATGTGGAAAGGATGTTTCCAATGGTGGGGGAGTCTAGGACAAGAGGGCACAGCCTCAGGTTAGTGGGACATCCATTTAAAACAGAGATGGAGAGAAATTTCCTTAGCTAAAGGGTATAAATTTGTGGAATTTATTACCACAGGACATTAGGTGTATTTAGGGCAGAGCTTGATAGGTTCTTGATAGGACACAGCATCAAAAAATATGGGGGATGGCTGGGGAATGGGGATGGGGGGGGGGGATAAAGGATCAGCTGTGATTGAATGGCGGAGCAGATGCAATGGGCCAAATGGGCCAATTCTGCTCCAAGGTTTTATGGTCTTATGGTCTTATCACAATGGCAGTAAAGGCGGAGGAAAGGTGAACCAATGAAGACTCCTCAGTCATCTTACATTCTATGCCACTGACCCTGACCCTGATCTGTCAAGGACTGTGTGGTGGCTGCCCATGCATCAGCCTCCCATGTTAAACAAAGACATTCTCCATTAAGGAATGCACCCTGACATCCTGGTTATGTGTATCATGGATTGAACTCTACAGCCAAGTGAGGACCCACCAATAGACGAGCCCGTAGGAGAATATTATACTCGACTTGAGTGATCGCACGATGTGCTGCAGTTACTTGCTGAGACTACTGTGACAGCACCTCCCAAACCCATGACTATAATGGAGAAGTTCAGCAGTGGGGATTTCACAACCTGCAGATTCCCTGCCAGTTCACACGCCATCCCGAGTTGGAATCATATCACTGTTCCTTCATGATGACTGGGTCAGAATTCTGCAGGCCAGAACCTACAGCACTGGGGAGTTGCCTTTGCCTGACGGACTGCCGAGTTCAAGATGATAGGTCACCTAGACCTTCTGAAGGGCAAGAAGAGATGGGCGGTAATTGTTGGTCTCGTCAGCAGCATTCACATCCTGAGGAATCAATAAATTAACTCACTGTTCTCAACCAACCAACTGAGGGAGCAGTCCCATTAGATCTGCTTTCTCCATACTGAGGAGAATTTCACTCATCTCATGGACATCATAGAACATAGAAAATACATTACAGCAAAGTAGAGGACCATCAGCCCACAATGTTGTGCTTACCTTTTCACCTATTTGAAGATCAATCTAACTTTTTCCTCCAACATAGCCCTCCATTTTTCTTTCATCCAAGTGCCCATCTATAATCCCCTCCTGCTAAACTATTTGTGGCAACTTATCTTTTTATTCTTTCTACTTCTAATATTTCTATATCTGTGCATTTGTAATGCTACTGTGATACCGTAACTTCCTTTGGGATCAATAAAGTATCTGTCTTTGGATCTTAGGAATTGAATGAGGTGGAGGATAAATGCGTGGCTGAGGGATTGGAGCAGGGAGCAGGAATTCAGATTTCTGGATCAATGGCAGCTCTTTTGAAGCAGGCGTGACCTGTACAAAAAGGATGGGATGCACTTGAATCCCAGGGGAACCAGTATCCTCGTGGGGAGGTTTGCTAAGGCTATTGGGGAGAGTTTAAACTAGAATTGCTGGGGGGGGGGGTGGGGGGGTGGTGGGAACCGAACTGAAGAGACAGAGGAAGATGCAGTTGGCTCACAAACAAAGGAAGATTGGAGACAGTGCGAGGGGGAAGATAGACAATTGATAGAGAAGGGTTACGTTCAGACTGATGGTTTGAAATGCGTCTATTTTAATGCAAGAAACATCATGAACCAAGTGCATGAGCTTAGAGTGTGGATCAGTACTTGGAGATATGATGTTGTGGCCTTTACAGGGACTCGGATGGCTCAGGGGCAGGAATGGTTACTTAGAGTGCCAGGCTTTAGATGTTTCAGAAAGGACAGGGAGGGAGGCAAAAGAGGTGGGGGCGTGGTACTGTTGATTAGAGATAGCATCACGGCTGCAGAGCAGATAAGGAGGAAGTCATAGAGGGGTTGTCTACTGAGTATCTGTGGGTGTATGTTAGGAACAGGAAGGGGTCAATAACTCTACTGGGTTTTTTTTATAGACCACCTAATAGTAACAGGGACATGGAGGAGCAGATGGATAGACAGATTCTGGAAAAGTGTAATAATAACAGGGTTGTCGTGGTGGAAGATTTTAATTTCCCAAATGTTGATTAGCATTTCCCTAGAGCAAGGGTTTTAGATGGGGTGGAGTTTATTAGGTGTGTTCAGGAAGGTTTCCTGACACAATATGTAGATAAGCTACAAGAGGAGAGGCTGTCCCTGATCTGGTATTGGGAAATGAACCTGGTCAGGCATCAAATCTCTCAGTGGGAGAGCATTTTGGAGAGAGTGATCACAATTCTATCTCCTTTACCATAGCATTGGAGAGGGATAGGAACAGACAAATTAGGAAAGCGTTTAATTGGAGTAAGGGGAATTATGAAGCTATCAGGCAGGAACTTGGAAGCATAAATTGGGAACAGACATTCTCAGGGAAATTTATGGCAGAAATGTGCCAAATGTTCAGCGGATATTTGTGTAGCGTTCTACATAGGTATGTTCCAATGAGACAGGGAAGGAACGGTACCGTACAGGAACTGTGGTGTACAATGGCTATTGAACATCTAGTCAAGAAGAAAAGAAAAGCTTACGAAAGGTTCAAAAAACTAGGTAATGATAGAGATCTAGAAGATTATAAGACTAGCAAGAAGGAGTTTAAGAATGAAATTAGGAGAGCCAAAAGGGGCCATGAGAAGGCCTTGGCAAGCAGGATTAAAGAAAACCCCAAGGCGTTCTACAAGTATTTGAAGAGCATAAGATATGATGTGAGAAAATAGGACCAATCAAGTGTGACAGTGGAAAAGTGTGTATGCAACCAGAGGAGATAGCAGAGGTACTTAATGAATACTTTTCTTCAGATTTCACTACAGAAAAGGATCTTGGCGATTGTTGGAATGAGTTACAGCAGTCTGAAAAGTTTGACATATAGATGTTAGGAAAGAGGATGGGCTGGAACTTTTGGAAAACATCAAGTTGGATAAGATTTTGAGGATGTGACTAAACACGTTGATGAAGACAGAGCAGTAGATATAGAGATTATAGATTTCAGCAAGGCATTTGATAAGGTACCCCACACAAGGCTTATTGAGAAAGTAAGGAGGCATGGGATCCAAGGGGACCTTGTTTTGTGGATCCAGAATTGGCTTGCACACAGAAGGCAAAGAGTGGTTGTAGACGGGTCATATTCTGCATGAAGATTGGTGACCAGTGGGGTGTCTCGGGGATCTGTTCTGGGACACCTTCTCTTCATGATTGTTATAAATGTCCTGGATGAAGAAGTGGAGGGATGGGTTAGTAAATTTGCTGATGACACAAAGGTTGGGGGTGTTTTGGATAGTGTGGAGGGCTGCCAGAGGTTATAGAGGGACATCCATAGGATGCAAAATTGGGCTGAGAAGTGGCAGATGGAGTTCAACCCAGATAAGTGTGAGGTGGTTTATTTTGGTAGGTCATATATGATGCAGAATACAAGGATGTTGCCTGGATTGGGGAGCATGCCTCATGAGAATAGGTTGAGTGAACTCGGCCTTTTCTCCTTGGAGCGACAGAGGATGAGAGGTGACCTGATAGAGGTGTATAAGATGATGAGAGGCATTGATCATGTGGATAGTCAGAGGCTTTTTCCCCAGGGCTGAAATGGCTAACACGAGCAGTGTTAAGGTGCTTGGAAGTCGGTACAAGGGAGATGTCAGGGGTAAGTTTTTTACTCAGAGAGTGGTGAGTGTGTGGAATGGGCTGCTGGTGACAGTGGTGGAGGCAGATTCGATAGGGTCTTTTAAGAGACTCCTGGATAGGTACATGGAGCTTAGAAAAAGAGAGGGCTATGGATAACCCTAGGTAATTTCTAAAGTAAGTACATGTTCAGCACAGCATTGTGGGCTGAAGGGCCTGTATTGTGCTGTGAGTTTTCTTTGTTCAATGTTTCTATCTATCCAAAAGTTTCTTGGATGTTGCTAATGTATCTTCCTCTATCACCACCGCTAGCAGCAGATTTCAAGCATCCACCACTCTCTGTGTGAAAAACTGTAATACTATTCCCCCTTGTGTTAGCCATTTCCATGATGGGAAAAGTTTCTGGCTATCCATTCGATCTATGTCGCTTATGAACTTGTACACCTCTGTCAAGTCACCTCTCATCCACATTCCCCCCAAAGACAGAAGTCCCAACTCACTCAACCTTTCCTCATAAGGCATGCTCTATAATCCAGGCAGAAGCCTGGTAAATCTCTCTGCATCCTCTCTAAATCTTCCACCACTGTCCTCAGTCTTCTAAACTGTAGTTTAGTCAAAGCTGAGTATGCACAGTCCCTTGTCAAAGGAATATTTATTTGAATTCTATACTTTTGTAGGCACAGAGAACAGAATTGTATGCATTGCTTCTTATGCGGTCTCCACAAAGGCCGGTACAATCTCAGCAATGCTTACTTTCCTTTCTCGTCCACGATCTCTTCCCCATGTGAATAACGACTAACGTACCATTTCACTTCCTTAATTGCTGCACCTGCATTTTGTGTCTCATGCATCAGCACACTGAAATCCTGTCCCAATGCTGGGTTTCAAACCTAACACGTTGAGAATGCCTTTCCACCCACAGACAGTGGTCGAGCTATTCACTTTCTCCATCAGATTGTTTGTTGCTCTGGATTCCAGCAGCTTTTGTGTCCCCTCTAAAATCCATCTGCCTGTTAAAAATAGTTCTGCAACATTTGAAAAATTTCTATTTCTTTGATCAATGCAAATAACCTGTGTTTTTCTCATATTAATTTTCATGAATCACTTTGTTGTTCAGCTGCTGGTATTGAAGATTCTTTGCATTCTCCAAATCACTTTTACACTATCTTTTCATTTATACTCAGTGGCCACTTTACAAGTACCTCCCGTACTTAACGAAGCGGCTACTGAGCGTATGTTCATGGTCTTTTGCTACTGTAGCCCATCTAATTCAAAGCTGATATTCAGAGATGTACACTATTGCTGTAATGCATGGTTATTAGAGTTACTATTGCCTTCCTGTCAGCTTGAATTTTCCTCTGACCTCTCTCATCATCGAGGCATTTTGCCAACAGAACTATCGCTCACTGGATGTTTTCTATTTTTCACATCATTGTCTGTAAACTCTAGAGACTGTTGTGTGTAAAACTCGCAGGTACCTTGGATACTCAAACCACCCTGTCTGGCACCAACAAACATTCCACTTAGATCACATTTCCTCCCCGTTCAGATGTTTGGTCTGAACAACAACTGAACCGCTTGACCATGTCTGTATGCTCTTATGCATTGAGTTGCTGCCACATAGTTGGCTGATTAGTTATTTGCATTAAAGAGCGGGTGTACAGGTGTACCTAATAAAGTGGCCAGCTAATAAAGTGGCCAATGCCACAATCCTTTGCCTCCCATTATTCTCATTCTGCCAATCCAAAAATGAATGGTTCATTCTTAGTCAGCTCTTCTTTCATCAATGTCTATGGTGTCTATCAATGTCAATGTCTACGGACAATTTCTATGAGGCAATCTTATGTTGCAAACTATTCCTTGACACCATATGAAGTGAAATCCAGATATACTACATTTACTACTTAACCATTATCTATCCTTCAGCTACATCCTTAAAAAACCCTATTAATTTGTTAAGTATGATTTTCACTGATAAAATCACTTTAACTGAGAAATTACAATATGACTTTCTGTGCCAAAGCCACATTTCTAATGATAAACTCCAGCATTTTTGTTTTAGATGTCAGTCTGGCAGTGTAACTCTTGCATTCCCCCCCCCCCCCCTTTTCCTCTTCCACAAACTGTAATGTTACATATACAACCTTCCTTCCAGTTTACTGGACTATTCTAGAAATTAGGGAATTTTGGAAGATTATTGCTAATGTATTTCAATCAATGCTGCCACCTCTTTTGAAATTCTAGAATAAAGGCCATCATTCCAATGCAAGAGGATGCTTCTAGTCCTTATCATTTTAATGGTATTTCTTCTTCAGCTATATTATCAGTGGTTGTTGGACCTTGACATTCCTTCCCAATTTACTTATCATGGCTTTCCTACCCAAGGAATCTCGAACAAGGCATCCCAGCCTCAGTCTTCACGACCAAGGTGAAGAGAAAGACCTTCATTGAGGAAATGAAACTTTAGAATTTTCCACCCTGCAAGAGCGAGAAGGTTAGATCACTGAGTTCCTACAAAATGAAGACATTAAGACCATCAGGGTATGAAAGGGTAATGCATGAAGGTGGTAGTGATGTAGATCAGTCATTGAACATGGAATACAGCACTGTACAGGCCCTTTGGTTCACCACGTTGTGCCAATCCTTTAACCTATTCTAAAGTCTAATCCTTTCCTCCAAAATAGCCCTCAATTTTTCTATCATCCACTTGAGTTTCCTAAAAGCCCCAAATGACTCTACCACCACTCCTGGCCGGATGTTCTAGACATCCTCCGCTCTCTGTGATAAGTAAACTACCTCTGACGTTCTGCTCTATACTTTCCTCAAATCACCTTAAAATTATTCCCCCTTGTATCAGCCATTTCTACACTAGGAAAAAGTCTCTGGCTGTCCATTCGATTGATACCTCTAATCTTATACACCTCTGCCGAGTCACCTCTCATCCTCCTTCACTCCGAAGAGAAAAGCCCCAGCTTGCTCAACCTTTAAGACATGCCATTTAGTTGAGGCAACATCCTGGGAAATCTCCTCAGCACCTTCTCTGAAGCCATGATCTCAATGAATGACTGGGCAGGCTCCAAGAAGTAGATGGCCTCCTCTTTTTCTGATGAAGGGTCTCGGTGCGACACGTCGACCGTTAGTTTATTTCCATAGGTGCTGCAAGCCAGCTGAGTTTCTCCAGAATTTAGTGTGTTGCTCTGGATTTCCAGCACCTGCAGAATCTCTTGTGTTTATGGGCTTTCTCTTCCTAATATTTCTATTTCTACTGTTCCAGTGTGATGAAGACAGATGTACTTTTCTTTAAACACTCTGGAATTTCTTTATTCCCCTTCACAATTCCTCCTCTCATTTTCTCTGCAGGGCCTAAATTTCTCCTTCTTTCTACATGGTCAAAAATGCATCATATTGCTTTTCCAGTCAGTGGCCACTTTATTAGGTACACCAGTACACCTGCCCATCAATGCAAATATGTAATCAACCAATCATGTGGTAGTAATTCAATGCATAAAAACAGTCATATGATTCAGTTGTTCAGCTCAAACATCAGGATTGGTAAGAAATGTAATCTAAGTGACTTTAACTGTGGAATGATTTTTGGTGCCGGACAGGGTGGTATGAGTATCTCAGATATTATCGATCTCCTGGGATATTCACACACAACTGTCTCTAGAGTTTACATAGAAAGGTGTGACAAACAAGAACATGCAGTGAACGTCAGTTCTGTTGGTGAAAATACCTTGTTAATGGGAGAGGTCAGAGGAAAATGGCCAGACTGGTTCAAGCTGACAGGAAGGCAATGGTAACTCAGATAAGCAACGCACACAAAATGCTGGAGGACTCTCTACAGTCTACAGTCCTGAAGAAGGGACTCGGCCCGAAACGTTGACTCTTTATTATTTTCTGTAGATGCTGCTTGGCTGTTGAGTTCCTTCAGCATGTTTTCTGTGCTGCTTTGGATCTCTGGAACCTGCAGACATTCTCATGTTAGTAACTCAACAGTGGTGTGCAGAAGAGCATCACCGAATTCACAACACATTGAACCTTGAAGTGGATGCACTAAAGCAGCAGAAGACACAACCATATACTCAGTGGGCACTTCATTAGGTAGAGGAGATATCTGATAAAGTGGCCACTGAGTGTATGTTTCATGCTAACTGTCTCATCTGCTTCAAAGTTCAAAGTAAATTTTATTATCGAAGTACGTATATGTCACGATATCCAACCCCTGGGATTCATTTTCTTCTGGGCATACTCAGCAAATCTATAGAATAGTAACTATAACAGGATCAATCAAAGATCAACCAGAGTGCTTGTTTACACCTTTATCTCAAATGTCCAAGGTTGATTCAAGTGCCTGTATTTGGACTGTATATTTATTTCCCAGACAATATGGAGAGATTTCTACTTCATTCATGCATTTCACGTCTTTGTTGCTTTTGAAATCATTGGAAGTAAAAAGCAGCAGAGATGCAAAGCAGGCAGTCGATTTGCACTTGTTACTTACACAGCTCAGCTGGATGAATCTTCATATATCTGGCAAAGGGGGAACCCCACATGTGCTGAAATTATATCTTCCTTTGGTGTGGATATCAGAACAGAACATGTGTACTGACAGATATAGAACCAAACCTCATTGCTATTGATGAGCTGGAGGTACAGAAGTCTGACATCCCACACTTTCAGGTTCAGGAACAGCTACTTCCTTACAATCATCAGGTTTTCGAACCAATCTGCACAACCCCAATCCCACCTCAGCAATGAGACACTATGGACAACCTCTTGCACAACCAGGGACTTGGTTTTAATTGTGTTTTTGCACTAATGTTTTGTTTTGCACATTCTGCTTCTTCAGTGTCTTGTACACTTCATGTATATTTCATGTTCTGAGTGTTGTCTGCTTTATTTTATTGCATTTTTTATAATATCAGTGTTCCAACATTACAGTTCCAGTTTTTTTCTCTGCACTGTTCTCACTTACTTCCTTTGATTTAAACCTCCTCCACTTTGGCGTTGTGTTTAAAAAACATCCATTCCACCTCTTCTGCAAAAGAATCATTGATATGAAATATTAATTCAGTTTCTCTCCTTCTGGATACGGTCTGATCTGCTGAGGGTTTTCAATATTATCTATGTTGTATTATTTATTGCATCGCTGCTGCAATCACGTTTTTGATTGTACTTGTAACTCGCCATTTTTGTCCACACGACAATAAAGTAGACTGGAAGAATTTCAAGTAGGAAAAAGGAAAGATGGGAACATGAATTGGCTTTAGCAATGCACACAAAATGCTGGAGGAACTCAACAGTCATACAGAATCTATGAAGGGTTATTAACAATCAAGGCTTCAGGCAAAACCCATCATCAGGACTGGAAAGGAAAGGCGCAGAAGCCAGAATTAGAACATAGGGAAAGGGGAAGGAGCTGGTAGGTGATAGGTGAGACCAAGTGAAGAGAAAGGTAGGTGAGTAGGGGGAGCAGGAGATGAAGACAGAAGATGGGAGGGGATAGGTGGAAGAGATAAAAGGCTGAAGAAGAAGGAATCTGTTAGGTCAGGACAGTGGACCACAGAAGAAAGAGAAGGAGGTGGAGATTCAGAGGGAAGTGATGGGCTGGTGAGAAGAAGGGGTGAGAGGGAATTGGCTTTTTGTCTTCTGCCCCTCCTCTGTCATTCGACAAGATTTTAGCAAATAAGGAACTTGATTCCATGTAACGGACTTCCCCAGTATCCCTTAAATTGTCAGCAGAAACCTAACTATTTGGACTTTTAAAATGAGCTATTCATCAGCAATCAATTGTTGTTCAAGGGGAGAATTCCAAATTTTGGCCAATTTGGAATGCTGAGCCCTTTCCTAACTTGACAACTGATTAATTTTTAAACCACGATGGCCAAATCAAAGACCTCTTCACCACACCCCTCTCAATATCTGCTCCAGCAGAAATAACTCCAGTTGTATATTGCAATCCTAGTACATGCTCCACAACCTTATAAATTCCAGGAAAAAAACACTATCCCCTGTTATCAATCTTGTTGATCTACTGTGCACTTCAAAGTTTAAAATTTCAAAGTAAAATTTATTATCAGAGTATATACATGTCACCACATACAACTCTGAGATTTTTTTTCCTGTGGGTATATTCTGCAAATCTATAAAATAGTAACTATAAACAGGATCAATGAAAGGCAAGAGCATAGAAGTCCTTCCTCAGAGGCATGGTCCAGAGCTACTCGGAATGAGTCCAAATTATCTATTCTGTATGAAATACATGTTTACTAAAAACTCTGACACTGTATCAAATGGATCTCACTTCAAAGTTCTCAGAATTATAACTGAGGTTGATCTTATCTTTATACAAAGAGTCCTTAGTTTGGAATGTGGTTTCAGAACATCAAGTTCATTTCTGTTTGTCCCAGTTCTTTGAGTGACAATTTCACAAGATTGTACCACAACATTTTTGAGTTCTTGCCAGATTCATTAATGGCGCCCAATGCCAAAGCAGATGGCATAGGCCAGTAGTCTCATACTTGCCAGTCATACTGCTTCCTGGCGTGTCTTGGGTGAACAATTCATTCTGTCTGTTCTCTCTTGACTTAAAAATAGATTCCCACTATCTTGCCATCTCTAAGGGCTATTAATATCATTTCAACTGGACACCTTTTGTACCAGAGTCAAGACCAATTGCTTTATTTGGAGAAGATAGAGTCAGTTGTCAAATTAAGCCTGATTAACAGAGTACTTTTAAACCAATTGGTGATATGTTATTGAGGCAAGCCAGTGTTCGAAATGCATTGCTAGCCCTTTGCAGACATTTGCAGCAGATAATTATTAGAAGTTTAGTTGAAGCTTAATCCCGACTATTTTGAGCATGCTGTGAAGGAACAAGAGAATGGATATAACTCTTACAGTTGCTGTAATCAGACTAGCCTCTCTCTTCCGCTATGTGATTCCCCATTGATGTACACTCAGTGATTTACCTGAAGGTATCTTGTAGTTTGGTGAACTTCACGGTGAGTGAAATACCACGTGCTCTGTCTGTGGTATTTGTGAGTGAGCAGTCAGTCCAGAGGCTCATTAATGAACAGTTAGCATTCCTCTGACCAACGGAATGGAATGTGAAGGATACACAAAAGGTGTGTGAATCAGCTCTCTACTGAATGCTGTGAGTGGGCCAGTTCCCTTTCCCACACTGTACAATACCGGAGTTATTATCTTCCCCAAACATAGAATTCAACAAGACAACCAGCTTTACCAGCCTGTACTAGACTGTCCAGTTCTGATGAAAAGTCACCAACTTATTATATTGAGTTCCTTTCTCTCTCTCTCACAGATGCTGCCTGACCTGCTGAGTATTTCTGATATTCTCTTTAGTATCAGGTTTCTAACTGCACAGTTGCAGCCACAAAATGGTGGAGGAACTCAGCAGGCCAGAACTGCCAAAGGGTCTCAGCCCAAAACGTCGACTGTACTTTTTTCCATAGATGCTGCCTGGCCTGCTGAGCTCCTCAAGCATTTTGTGTTTGTTGCTTGGATTTCCAGCATCTGAAGATTTTCTCTTGTTTGCGATTGGATTACAGTTCCAGCTTTTTTTTTCTCACTCTGCACTGTTCTCATTTACCTCGCATTAGGGTTAGGGTTAGGGTTAGGGTCTGGCCTGCTGAGTTCTGCCAGCATTTCGTGTTTTTTTTCTCATTTACCTCCTTTGATTTAAAACTCCAGTTTGATTGTTGTTTTTAACAAAACATTCACTCCACCCTCTTCTGTTGAATCCATTGATGTGAAACATTAATTCAGTTCCTCTCCTTACAGAACAAAGCTCAAAGCTCAAAGTTCAAAGTATGTTTATTATCAAAGTATGTATACATAATACAACCTTAAGATTCATCTCCTTACAGGCAGCCACAAAGCAAAGAAACCTGAAAAGAACTGATTAAAAAAAGACCATCAAACACCCAATGTGCAGAGAGAAAGAAAAACAAACCAGGCAAACAGTAGAAGAAAGAAAATAGCATTCAGAACTGAAGTTATACAAAAGACATGAGGCCAGGCATCATTGCAGCTGGAGCAGGCCACAGCCTCATTTCAGTGCAGTAAATGTCTCAGAGAGGCAACCAGAACTGATTGGAACCGGGCTGAAGTGGCCTGTTCCTCACCTCCAGTCCTGACACCCTGAGCTTTTCAATCAGGCCCGGCACTTAAATCGTTCTAACATCGAATCATTCATCACTTTTGGACCTGGACCCCACCACCACGATTCGGCCTGTACCCGACCTTCCTTTCCAATTTGACCTGGTGCTTCAGTTGATCAACCACTGGGTCTTTCTTTACCATCAGGGCAGGTGTATGGGGTTGAATGGGAGCTGGGATCAGCCATGATAAACTGGTAAACTCGATTTCATTGGCTGAATGGCCTAATTCCACTCCTCTATCTTATGGTCTAAATTCTCTCTCTCTCTCTACTCAATCTTGTGTTTCCTTGGGACTGTGGTGCACAAAAGGTCAGTGATAGTTGTGAAAAATTAGCAGTAAGATAATTCAAAACTGTTTTGATCACTGCCGTTTTAAGCATTCAGACTAGGAGATGCCAGGAACGGCCAGGAGTGAAAATGAAATGATTTGACCACTTTGTCAAGTTAGGACTATAAAGAATTTGAAGGTATCGACAATCATCTTGAATGTTCCAACAAAAATGAGGATTTGGAGGATGCAATTATCACAAGCATTGTATGAAGGCTGTCCATTACCTGCACTGAGCATCAGCACTGATTTTGTTTATTTACTGTCAATCAAAAGAACACAGTAGTATACGCTGGATGAATTCCTTAGTTGATAACTATTAGGAACTAATACACAGCTTTAGATTACTGTAGTAATATTCGTAGTGTTCTAATTTTTATTTCATTTGAATACATATTTTGTTGCTCAGTTAAATGGTAGTTTGCCTTTTTTTTTATACCTTTTTAACTATTTCCATGAAACCTTGGCTAATTGGGGCAACTGCTTAATTGAGCCAAAATGTACTAGTCCCGATGTGTCCCAATTAACCGGAAACCACTGTACATGTAAACGTAATTAGCAAATTACATTGATCCAGGCCAAAGGAAGAGCATACCCATAAAGGCTACATCATCCGGTCTGACTCCGAGAATTCACAGCTCAACTACATTTGTCCTGGCCATTGGCATAAAGATGCCAAATGCACGCTGCTCCCTTGCACAACTGCTTTTACTTATTTTGTTTCAAGAGAGGTGTTCACTCTGAGGATGGCATACTGTACGTTGTAGGAAGGGGAACATTTCTGTACGCTTCATCTGATGCACAGAAGGAGTGAAGCTGTTAATTCCCAAAAGGCATAGAATCCATGAAGAATGATGAAAATCAAATTGAAAGCAGATGGTGTGATTCTAAATAAAAACAGTTAATATTTTATTATATCTATGTTTTTAGAAAAAAAATTGATTTGGATATATAGACAGTAACAGGCCCTTCCAGCACCATGAGCACGCACTGCCCAATTACACCCTTGTGACCAATTCACCTACTAACCTGTACGTCTCTGCAATGTGGGAAGAAACTGGAGCACCCAGAGGAATCCCACGTGGTTTCAGGGAGAACAGACAAACTCCTTAGAGACTGGCAGAACTGAACTCAGGTCACTGGCACTGTAAAGCGATGCCACCTCTCTACCATGCACCCATAATACTGAAAACCCTCAGCAAATCAGGCAGCACCTGGGTTCAGATGATGCTGGTGATGCTCAGCGACTACTTATCAGCAGCAAACAAAACAATGAAAAACACTAAATAATGATCATCGCTAAGAAGGGAGAGGCAAGGTGAGGCGAGCAGGAGTGTGAGAATCCAGAGGTTGTGGTCCACATTTGGTACCAATGACATGGGTAGGATGGGTGATGAGGTCCTGGAAAGTGAGTTTAGGGAGTCAGGTACTAAGTTAAAGGACAGAACCTCCAGGGTTGTGATCTTAGGATTGCTACTTGTGCCATGTGTTAGTGAGGCCAGAGCTATACAGAAATATACTGTAAGGTTATACAGTTTAATACGTGGCTGAGGGGTTGGTGTGAGAGGGAGGAATTCAGATTTTTGGATCCTTGGGCTCTCTTCCTGGGAAAGTAGGACCTGTACAGAAGAACTGGAGGAGTCTAATATCCTAGCGGAGAGGTTTGCTTAGTGCTGCATGGTGGTGGGGGGGGGGGGGGGGGAGGGTGTTTAAACTAGAGTTGCAGGGGAATGGGAACCAGAGTGCCAGAACAGATAGTGGGGTGGTTGTAGAGAAAGATGTTGTTAAGCTACATACAAAGTCAGATCAAAAGGTCGAGCATGGTGAGACTAATGTTTTGAGCTGCATATACTTCAGTGCAAGGAGTATTGTAGGAAAGGTGGATGAGCTTAGGGCATGGATCAGCACGTGGAATTATGACATTGTGGCCATTAGGATCGACTTGTTTGCCCCCTGGCAGCTCAGTGTTTTGGGATTCCATTGTTTGAGATATTCTAGATAGAGCGCGAGGGATTTAAGAGGAGGGGTGGCATTACTAGTCAGGGAAAATGTCACAGCAGTGCTCAGTCAGAACAGACTGGAGAGCTCATCTAGTGAGGCTCTATGGGTAGAATTGAGGAATCAAAAAGGCTTGACCCACGTTCATGGTATAATATTGTAGACCACCATAATCTGCAGGATTTGGAGAAGCAAATCTGTAGAGAGATAGCAGACTTTTGCAAGAAACATAAGGTTGTGATAGTAAGTGATTTTTACTTTCCACATATTGAGTTGGACTCCCACACTGTAAAAGGGCTGGATTATGGACAGAGTTTGTCAGATGTGTTCTGACTCTGAATTTGTGAGCAAAAGGTAAGCAGTCTTTTGTCGTACACCTGTTTATTTCACTTATGTACGCAACAGTAAAAATTACCGACATTATTAATAGAATGAAAATATAATGTGTAACAAAAGCACAACAGCATTGGGGGATACCAGAATCAGCTGTTGAACAATACCCGCAGGCTTTTAGTCTCCACCTATGATGCTGTGTTTTGATCTAAAGGCTACAGGACACTGTATTTGTTTTTGGAGCCATGTACCTGTTCTCTGTCTGCATTTTATTCTGTGTTGTGCGTTTATTATGGTAACTAGTCTCATGAGTGGTGCCGTGGTAAAAGCTAAGGGAATAAGTTATGTATTCTTGCTTATTTTGTGGCAGTTTGTAGGTTGGGACCGGCGGAGGTCACATCTTTTGCTGACTGCTGAATAATGCTTAGCTTACAATTGGGTACACTTAAGTTTCATTGTTTCGAGATTGTTCATTTGTTAATTACTAATAAAGGATCAAATAAAGAAACCAACTTTTGGAGCAATCATTGGAGCCTGGGCCACGTCATGCAAGTATAGCAAATCCACAGGGTCACAGGCAGCGGCAATTGTTATCAGTAGATGCTTAAAGAATTTAATGCCGTGCCATTTCTTAAATTACACAATTACCTTCAGTTTTCAGTTTGTTGTGATAGATCTCTGCTTGTTTCATGATCGCAAACTGCTAAGTGGCATATGTTCACTCTGATATTGATGAATCCACTCTTTCAATACATAATTGAGATCTTCATTTTTTGCTTTATGCAATATTTTTCTGTTTTTCATTACATATGTGAAGTCACTTCTCAGAACTGTCTGTGGTGTGCAGAGACCTGTGCGTCACCTGGGAACCTTCCAGCTTCTTGTGGAATTTTCAATTTGTAATGTCTTGTTAGTGCTCAATAAGTTCCAGATTTTGGAGGTTTTCTGATTTTGGAATTTCAGTTAAGTGATACCCAACCTGTATTGTGATAGACAGGGACTGATTAGGGATTGTAAACATGGATTTGTGCATGGCAAGTTGTGTCTAACAACTGACAGAGTTTTTCAAGGAACTTTGCAGGAAAGTTAATGAAGGTAATGCCATGGATGTTGTCTACATGGACATTAGCAAGGCCTTTAACAAGATCCCACATGGGTGGTTGGTCAAGAAGATTCAGTCACTTTGTACTTAAGATGAGGTGGTGAATTGGATTAGTCATTGGCTTCATGGAAGAGAGTAGTTATAGATGGTTGCCTCTCTGACTGGAGGACTGTGACTAGTGGAGTGTTGCAGGGATCAGAGCTGGATTTTTGTTGTTTTTCACCTATATCCGGATGATAATGTGATAAAATGGATCAGCATATTTGCAGATAACACCAAGATTGGGGGTGTAGTGGACTGTGAGGAAAACTGTCAGAGCTTACAGCGGGATCTGGACTAGCCGGAAAAATAGCAGATGGAATTTTATGCAGACAAATATGAGCTGTTGCACTTCGGGAGGACCAACTCGGATAGATCTTACAAGGCAAATGGTAGAGCAAAGAGACAAAGGAGGAAAAAGAAAGACCGAAGGTGGTTACACCAGACCGCTGAATTCATTGAAATTCCAACAGATAACAGTCAACCAATTAAATAGCCACATTTAAGCAATGTGACACTCACCACTGATAGCAAAAAGATTCCAGGAAAATGCAGAGGCACCTGTAACCACTGGAAAACTCATTGAACAATTTCATGTATGTAGGTCATTATATAAAATTACAAACAAGCAAAGGAAGTTAAACTACAAGGAACAACTCTACAGCTCAATCCAACAGGATGGATATGGAATAAAATGTGCATAAATACCACCATATAATTACAAAGGAAACAGCATTATAAAAAGTGGTTTAAAGTGTTTACAGTGCAGTGTAGTGATTGAGTTAATAGATAGAGGGGGGTGAGGGACCGACTAGAATGGTTGATCAGATTAACTGCCAGGGGGAATAAAAACTTTTATGAAGATGTGAAGTTTCTGTTTTTACAGGGATCACCCACGTAAAACTGCAGTAGACCTGATCGGGAACTAATGTGCATTTGTAAAGATGAACTCTGCTTCATTGGACAGCTGTTCCTACTTCTTACTGAGGAAAGCGGTTTAAAATTGTGGATGTGAAGATACTAACAATGTCATGATGGAGTACGAAGTATTTAATTAATTATTTAGCTGAATTACATTCAGTCAATGCTTTCTTATTTCACCTTTTACATCTACAAGGAGCACTACCACAAGAAAGCAGCTTCCATCATTAAAGACTCCCCCCTGCCCCCCCACCCCCATCCGGGCCATGCTCTCTTCTCGCTGTTGCTATCAGGAATGAGATAGAGCGGTCTTATTACTATTTGTGTTTTATATTCACAGCTTGTCTTCTTTCGCACATTGGTCTTTGTTTATGTGCAGTTTTTCATCGATTCTATGGTAGTTCTTCGTTTTACTGTGAAAACCTACAAGAGAATGAACCTCGAGGTAGTAAATGGTATTAACAGTAAAAATGACAGTGAACCTTGAACTTCATCACAGCATGAAAACAAACAGCGAAGCAGCATAAAATCTAATTGTAATACTCTCTTCCTAATCAAATTGCTTACAGTATACATTTGCGGGATTACAACACTAAAAGCCAACCAATGGAACGTAATTACACATTAATTAAACTATCCATGTCTCTTGTTCTTCCTCCACCACAAATTGTCTTTATTTTTTGCTTCACATTCTCTGCGTGTTGAGTCACTCTCCTTTCCGAATAATTTCTGGTTAATCCAGTCACTGGTTCCTTAAGGTTGTCATAGCTGGGGTGGTAGTGGGGATAAGCTCTCATCCCTTATTAAATGCTCCCAATGGCATGCATCTCAAATACCCTCTGACACCCAAGTCCAGCTCCTGGCCTTCCCATGTGACTTAGCTACTAAGCCTGGCGGAACCATTTCTACTGACAGGTGAAGGAGCGAATGTGGTTTACTGCCACCTTAAAGCACGTCACTCCAGGCAGATGGGACTCACCAGCCATGGTTGGCAGCGTATCTAGGAGAAGGAAATATGTGATCTCAAACCTCCATTGCCTTGCAGCTATACCCACTCACGAGGAATGCTTTGGGAGTAAACCCTGAGGAAAAATCTGGCGCTGGTGTACCTAAGGCAATGAGTTCAATGTCGACTGGCAATGCCTGCATCTTTGCTGGTGCCAAACTGTATTAGCCTCTGCCATTCCTTTGGATTCATCTGCTGCGTGGAGAGGGGGGAGCTTGCTACAATAGCTTGCTCTCCGTATCATCCACTGAACCCAGTCGGCACAGGTAATGAAACTGGCATAAAATATTCCACCAGGGATTTATCCAACTATCCCTCCTACTTGCAACATCTAATAAGTTTTTTTTTTGCATTGTAATGAATGAAACTGTGTGTGGCAAAGCCAGGTGAATAAATTCTGTGCATGGGTACAGAATTTAATTTTGATCTTGGTACATTAACCTGTCTTTCAGAATCAGGCTTCTTATCACTGATGTATCTCATGAAATTTTATTGTTTTGTGGCAGCAGTACAATGCAATACATAAAATATATTATAAATTACAATAAGAAATAAATATTAAAAATTAAGTAGTGCAAAAGAAAGCAAAAATAGTAAGGCTGTGTTGATGGATTAATTGTCTGCTCAGAAAGCTGATGGCGGAGGGGAAGAAGCTGTTCCTAGAATGTTGAGTTGGGTCTTCATACCTTTTCTGATGGGTGGTGGGGGTCCTTAATGATGGATGCTGCCTTTTTGAGACATCATCTTTTGAAGATCTCCACTGTGGTGGGGAGGCGAGTGCCCATGATGAAGTTGACTGAGTTTACAGCCCTCCGCAGCCTTTTCTGATGCTGTGCAGTGGCTCCTCCATACCAGATGGTGATACAACAAGTTATAATGCTCTCCGCGGGACATCTGCAGAAACTTGCCAGTGTCTTTGGTGGCTTACCAAATCTCCTCATACCATGATGCAACTGTAAGAAATCAGGGCAATTTGAAATGCCAACCATAATCTTGGTTTGACCCATATCAAATTGTATTATCAAACTTGTGATCCGAACAGAAAACTAGCCAGCCAGTGCCAAACACTTTCACTTGTCCACTCTTGACACAATTATATGCAACTTCAGTCAGCCACAAAATTAGACAATGAATCCCCCATCTTTTAAGCATTTAATATTTTCAGAAAAGTATTTGCCACTGTCAAATATAAAGTCTACCACTTGTTTTGAATTGATATTGTTTTGAAATTTACATTGCCCAGTGAATCCAACAGAGATGCTGTTAATCCTGTAAGTCTGTGCTAAAGCTGAAATGGGTTGCCAACTGCCCTAAATAATCTACAACTGGAAGAATCATGGCCTGTTTTCCAGCCAACAGCATGTAGATGATTAATCAAGTTCGATGTTAAGGACAGGAATTTCAGAAAGCGTGTATAGTGGTTTGTACCAGCAATCACCAAGACATATGGTTAGGGATAGCGTTGTGGACATGCTATGTTGGTTCTGGAAGCATGGTGACACGTACACAGCACAATCCTTGCTGATGTGAGTGACACAAATGAAGCATTTCACTGCATGTTTCGATGTACATGTGACAAATAAAGCTAATTTCAAAAATCGGCTGAACAGTAATGGGGAGTACAGGTGGATCATAGAATATGTCAGAGGTAAACATGAATGATTGGTAAAGAGCTGGTATTGATAACTCTTTTCTGGTCTCATTGGAAGTTTCTGAATTTATAATGAAATATCACAAACCTTTTCTGGAACAGCTGTATAGTGGCTACTGGGGAAAAGATCCCACTGAGAGAAACAACACTGATACCAAAAACTTCAGGGTCAGGTGACAATTCATCTGCAGGACTGAAATAATCCAGGATGTATGGATATTCCCTCAGTATGTCAAGTTATTACTTAGTTAGGAATTGGGTTACAGCTTCAATTCAGGGGGTCCACTGTAGAAGTGGGTGAATTCGGACTGATAATGGTATCTCCTCCACAATCTCCATCAGCACAGGCACTTCGCAAGGCTGTGTGCTTAGCCCCCTGCACGTATACTTATGTCTGTGAGGCTAAGTACAATTGCAATGCCATATTTACGTTTGCTAATGACACGACTGCTGTGGGCCCAATCGAAGGTGGTGACGAATCAGCACGTAGGAGGGAGATTGGAAATCTGGCTGAATGGTTGCCCCACCAACAACCTTTCACTCAATGTCAGCAAAACTAAAGAGGTGATTATCGGCCACAGGAAGAGGAAACCGAGGGTCCATGAGCCAGTCCTCATTGGGGGATCAAAGGTAGAGAGGATCAGTAACTCTAAATTCTTTGGCATTATCATTTCAGAGGATGTGTCCTGAGACCAGCATAGAAGTGCCATTACAAAGAAGGCACAGTAGTGCCTCTACTTTCTTAGAAGATCGTGCCGATTTGGCATATCTAAAACTATGACAAACTTTCATAGATGCACAGTGGAAAGTATCCTGACTGGCTGTATCACAGCCTTGTATGGAAACACCAATGCCCATGAATGGAAAAGCTGACAAAAAGGTGTGAATACCACCCAATCCGTCACAGGAAAAGCCCTCCCCACCATTAAACACATCTACAAGGTGCTCTATCACAAGAAAGCAGCATCGATCTTCAAGGACTCCTGCCATCCAGACCATGCCCTCTTCTTGTTTCTGTTATTGGGAAAGAGTTACCGGAGCCTTAGGTCCCATACCACCAGGTTCAGAAACAGTAATTACCCCTACACCATCAGGCTCCTGAACCAGTGTGGATAACCACACTCATCTCAACACTGAACCGATTCTGCAACCTACTTTCAAGGATTCTACAATTTGTCATTTCAGTTTTATGTATTCATTTATTATTTGTGTTTCTTTTTGTATTTGCAGTTTGTTGTCTTTTATGTATTGATGGTTTGTCCATCTTTGCGAGTAGTTTTCATTGGTTTTATTGTGTTTCTTTGTACCTTCTGTGAATGTCCACAAGAAAATGAATCAGGGTAGTATTTGATGACATATGTACTTCAATAATTAAATTAAATTAAACTTTGAGAAGAGTATGGAAAACCTATTCCCTTTCAAGTATTGCAGTCATACTTTGCGTTTTATGTATTCACTATTTTATTTTAGATTGGATCAATTCCTACATCTCTATTGGGATAAAAATCCTTTCTCCAGTATCTAAATGAACATGGCCAACTTTGCCTAAGTTTTTATTGCCTCTGGGTTCAAAGCACCAAGCACTAATTTTATTTAATTGGCCATGTAATATCTTGTGCAGGAGATGAAAGATGTCTCACTAATGCTGTGGTATTCTCCTAAGCTTGTATGTTGCACCATATTTAAGGCAATGCTCCCATGGGAACGAAGTACAGTGGATTCTGGTTAATGGAGACACTTTGGGACCATTATAGTTTGGTTCAATTAAGCGGCCGCCCCAATTTAGCCAAAGTTTCATGGAAATAATTATAAGGTATAAAAAAGAAAACTACCATTTAACTGAGTAACAATTAATGTATTTAAATGAAATACAGAACAAATTAGAACACTACTAATACTTCTACAGGTCTAAAAAACTGCATTAGTTCCTATAGTCACTGACAGAGGAATTCATCTGCTGTGTTCTTTTGACTGATAATAAATGAACAAAATCAGTGCAGACACCTATGTAGACAATGGAATGCCTTCATACAATGTTATTTTTATGCCATGGGTCCCTATCATTAACTGAGGGGTTCATGAACCCCAGTTTGGGAGCCCCTGCTTTAGATAATTGCATCTTCTAAATCTTCATTTTCAAAGTAATGTTTAAGATGATTGTCAATATCTTCAAATTCTTTGTAATTCCTAACTTGCTGAAGTAGTGAAATCATTTCATTTTCACTCTCAGCCGTTTCTGGCATCTCCAAGCCTGAATGCTTGAAACTGCATTGGCTGCCTGACCAACCAATGGCCTAACTAACTGGAAACCACCATACTCAATATTTGATTTAACTATATTTGTCTTTTTGTTTCTTTTCATCCTCAACCATAAATAATTATCACCCCCTTTTTAATGGAATTAGTCTCCATTTTTCATTGCAAGTTTCTTCTGACAATTAATGCTCAGATGCATTGGTTAATTTAGGACATAAAATGGCATGTCATTTATTTAATCGTAATATCAGTTCCACAAATATTCTCCTGTTTCAAAGTACAAAAAAAGCTCAATTTATTTAGCACCATGTACATCCTTGTTCAGGTGCAATGTGTAATTAGAAAAAACAAATGAAACGTCATTCATTATTGCTAAGGAAATGGTCTGCAAAAGTAGAGAAGTCTTGTTGTAACTATACTGGGTCTTGGTGAGACTAAGCCTGGATTACAGCTCAAGAGTTCGGTCTCCTGATGAAAGGACAGGTAGACTTGCATTGCAGGCAGTTCAGAGTATTCTCTAGTTTGATTCATGGAGTAAGGGGATTGATTGAGCAGATTGGGCCCATACTTGTGAAATTTTAAAATAATGAACAGTGAATTTATTGCTAAGATTCTGAAATACTGGATAGGATTACAATGAGAGGATATTTTCCCTTGCGTGTAAGTCTAGAACGAGGCAGCATAGTTTCAGAACAAGGGGTTGCTCATTTAGGATGGAAATAACAAGGAATTTATTCCCTCTGAAGGTTGTTAACGTTCGGAATTTTCAATCCCAGAAGAATGTGTTGGCTGAGCCAATAAATATATTTATGGCTAATATTTCATCTAAAGGAAATCATAGGTTATGAAGAAGGCATTGGGAATTACAATGGCAAGGCAAACATAGTGGCCACAAAGCTGACTCCTATCCTATTACCTTTGCTCTCACGTTTTATTATCAATAGTTAAAAGGCACTCGGACAATGACAGGAAAGGTTTAGTGGTATATGGACCAAGTGAAGGAAAGTGAGACGAGCTTTAAAAGGAATCTTGGTCAGCACAGACAAGTTGGGCCAAAGGGCCTATTACTGTGCTGTTTGACTCCATGGCACTAAATGAGATAGCAGGTCTAATGAGAACAAAAGTACCAAACCAAATAACCAAAGCACTCATTGTGGCAGATAGCACAGCCAGTTCAAAGCTCCTGCAACCAGAGCTTAGCACTAATTTTTGATACTGTTTGTGTGTAGTTTGCAAGTTCTCTCCACAGCTTGTGTGAATTTCCTCCTGGTCTCGCCCCTTTCCTTCCACAACCCAATGTTGTGCTTTTAAATTTCAATCAGTGGCCACTTTATTAGTTGCCCAAAGTGGGCACTGAGTATATTTCTATATGTTTGTGATCTTCTTTTGCTGTAGCCCATCTACTTCAAAGTTCGATGCATTGTGCATTCAGAGATGCTCTTCTGCAATCACTATTGTAACACACGGTTACTTGAGTTACTGTTGCCTTACTGTCAACCGGAAGCAGCCTAGCTGTTCTCCTCTGACCGCTCTCATTAACAAGGCATTTTTGCCTACAGAACTGCTGCTCACTGGATGTTTTTTTATTGTTTTTCATACTATTCTCTGTAAACTCTAGGGACTGTCGTGTGTGAAGATCCCAGGAGATCAACAGCTTCCGAGAAACTCAAAATACCCCAACAGGCACCAACAATCATTCCACAGTCAAAGTCACTTTGATCACATTTCTTCACCATTCTAATGTTTGGTCTGAGCAACAACTGAACCTCTTGACCATGTGTGCATGCTTTAATGCATTGAGTTGGCTGAAGATATTTGCATTAACGAGGAGTTCCTAATAAAGCAGCCACTGGGTGTATTAGTTCGTGTTGGTTAATGGTAAAATGTCTCAAAGAGGAGTTGATGGGCATTTGGGAGAGAAAAAAATTGCACAGTTAGACAGAACTAAGGGTTGATGGGGAGCTGCCTTAGAGCCAGTGGGGTGAAGAGCCTCCCTCTGAGTTCCAACATCAAGAGCTGGAGGAACTCGGCAGCATTTATTGAGGGGAATAGACGGTCAATGTTTCAGGCTGAGACCCTTCATCAGGACTTGACCCAAAACTTTACTGTTTATTCCTCCTCAACAGATGCTGCCTGACCTACTGAGCTCCTCCAGTATTTTGTGTGTGTTGTTCTGGATTTCCAGCACCTGCAGAATCTCTTGTGTTTATGAGTTATTATAGGTAAATTGGTTTATTATTGTCATATGAACCAAGCTACAGTGGGAAACTTTGTTTTACCTAGAATCCATTCAGATCCATGCATTCAGGTAGTACAAAGATAAAGCAAGAACAGGATGCAGAATAAAGTGTTACAGTTACAAAGGAAGTGGTGCAGGCAGGCAATCAGGCACAGGGCCATGATGAGGTAGATTGTGAGGTCAAAAGTCTGTCATATTGTACAAGGGAACTATACAATTATCTTATAATTGCATGATAGAAGCTGTCCTTGGGCCTGGTGGTATGTGCTTTCAGGCTTTTCCCCAGGGCAGAGGAGAGAAGAGAGACTGTCTGGGGTATGTGGAGTCTCTGATTATGCTGGTTTCTTTAGTGAAGCAGCGACTAGTATGGACAGTACATTGAAAGGAATCTGATTTCTGTGATTTGCTGAACTGGGTCTGCAATTCTCTGCAGTTTCTTGCTGTCTCAATCAGAACAGGTGACAAACCATCCTGTGGTACATTCCAGATGGGACACTTTCTTTGGTTCATCGTTAACTTTGGGGACACACCAAACTTCTTTAGCCTTCTGAGGAAGTTGAGGCGTTGGTGAGCTTCCTTGACTGTGGTGTCTATGTGATTGGGCCAGGGCAGGCTTTTGCAGATGTTCACAGTTGGGAATCTGACCTTCTCGACTTTGGAATAAAAGAATTTTAAAAAGGATAAAAGCTTTTACCTGCAGATTCCTATCACAAAACCTTGCTTCCAATTGACATTCTCTTGTCAAGAAGTCAACTTTTCCACTCTGTATTCCAGAATCCATGTTACTGGCGGGAGCTGCTAGTTGCAACCTGTTAGGCTGCAATTACGGCCTCCCGCCAATGGCGGCTCTGCAGCGCGTCTCTCTGACAGCCCCCAGCCACTCAGCACACACAACAGGTGACCTCCACGCAGACCAAATCCATAGCCCTGCTTGCCAAACTGCTGCTATTTAACCATAAATAATGAGGATCCAAAATAAAGCCAAGCACAGAACGTCTGCGAGCTCACTCCCTGTATGTAGCAACATGCCAACTTAGCCAGTGTTACAGATGGAAATATAAACTTTCCATTTGCTCTTATCCATTGCAAAAGCTCCCACGGAGATGTCTCTCTCTCTCTGTCTGTCCGACGTCAGATTTCTCTTTCACTTGAGCCTTCGAGAACACGTCCAGGAAATCACTGGAAGGTGATGATGTATTTTGTTGTTCAGCTTTTTACCAGAAAGGCACATTGAATCACATGTGCAATTCTCCGCTGAACAGCAAGTCAGTTGACGTATTATTGGCGTATTTGTCTTTTATGACTCATTGCTTCTTAATGCCTGTTGTTTATTATTGTTACATCTGAATCCATGTGGCATTTGAATAATATCCGGTTTTTTGTGCATCCCAGGGAAACACTTCTAAGAAAATCAAGTTATTTTCAATGTTATATATAACCGGTAGCAAACAAACCTGGTCGTCGCCACTGTGGCGCTGGGGTATTCTTCCCTCTCAGGCTGTAGCGAAGTCCGAACGCGTTCTGTTTGACATGACTCGGCAGAGGAGCAAGTTCGCATCGACAAGCAGCGAAGTACGTAGAGGGCAGGCAATTCAAATAACATTACATAGAACAGCCGCTGTAAGCAAAATTGTATATGTTTGTGTATCATTCAGTGCGTGCTCGTCTCCCTTTAAGCTTTTAGCTGCCCGCTTTAAACTGCAACATTTAAAAATAGCGATCTCTTTAAAAAATGCATAAACTTCCTCCGCGGTGACATACTGGAAGTACAGATCCTATGTTGGGGTAGGATGAAGTGTGTATAGCTTGGGTCTCGTTGCATTGCGAAAATAAACCTCAGAAACAAAACTAAGAAACGCGACCTCGCCGCACATTCGGCTGAATTTTGCTCTTTCAGCCGAGCGGTGTTATTATGAGAGAAAATTGCAAGCTTTGTCACATGGCCCTGCCCTTTCCACCAGTCACCCCCCCTCCAAGTTTCCATAGAGGCCTCGGAGTGTCACATGATAATCGACATGATATAATCAAGTTACGAAACAACAGAAAACATATACTCATGGGGTAGAAACACGTTGGGGTGCTGCAATTCACTGCTTACTGCCCAGCCTGAAGTCCAGTCACTGGCAGAGTGCCTCCAGCGGCTCTAAACCCAAACTGTGCCGGCTATATTCCCCTGCAGACGCCGTGTGTGGGATGGATGGTCGCCGAGCTCCGACTTAACTGTGCCCCACTTGCTGTCAGTGCCCACCTCCATCCCAGGTGGGCTGCCGAAGAGTCTTTTCAACAAATTTAAACCCGCATCTGTTGGGGGAAGGTCGAAAGGTCGCAGAACCGGGCAGCTCGGAAACGTAAGTGACCAGCTCTAATCAGAAACGCAACAATCGGTTTAAGTCGATCATTTGAACCCAATGTTTGTAATAAAATGTAGCCCTGCGGCGCCTGAGACGGGGGAATGTTGCAATTCTTAAAAAGCCGGGTCGTGCCCCCTGACGCAGTTCACAAACCAAGGACGAGGTGGTGTTAGATTTAAAGCAACTTTCTTTCAATGTCTCTCTGACAGCGTGTAGGGTTTATTATTCAAAGGAAAGTGTTTTTAGTTGCATGTTGCGTCATGTCTTCACTTCTAACCGAGGTCGATTGCCACATGGCTGATGTTATATAGAGTGTTTCACTTCATGTCCGCATTCCAGCTCATGTTGCGCAGATAAAATTCAGACTGGAGGTAAACATGGGTGCTGACGCTGTGTTGACATGGTCCAAATCCAAAACACAAGCAGGCTCTCAGCGCACGCCTCTTCTCCTTCCAGTTTAGAGTGTTTTTTTTTTGCTGTGTTAAATTTGTTTATTAGCTTGCTAACTAGCGTTTATATTAACTAACTGGCATTAAAAGTACTGACCCCCCCCCCCAGCGAACAGGATGTAAACAGAAATGATAAAGACGTCACCATAGTCCGGCGAGGTACAGTGAGTGAGCAGCACCTGACGCGCGTTGGAGGCCGGCGTGAGCGCGCCCGTGACGATGTTTACTTTTGCGGCCCAAGCCCTTTGCAAAGTTAAATTTTCTTACAGCCGTTGCAAAGAGCATCGCCGCCTCTCGCCTTGGGTTCCATTAATACAGCGCACATCCAAGGTTTAAGACGCGGAAGAAGGGAAATAAACAGTCGCGGGGACGCGCTTGCGGATGATGCGCAACTGCAGCTGCGCGACGCGTGCTCGTCGGCGTGGACGCGCACGGATAGGAAGGAGGATGCTGCGTTCGCGTGAGGCTTGAGGAGGATTGCTTTGCTTCCCAAGAAGCAGAAAAGATCTTTTAAAATCGTTAATGTAATAATTTGTCAGTTTCTGCGTTACATTGCATTGGTCAACATGTCTTTTGCAAAGTAGCCAAGTACTTCCAGAGCGCTCAGCCTTCTGACGGATGTAACTTGTTTCTATCTCCCTGTGACGCAGCAACCTTTTAACTTACTTTTCCTAATAACATCACTGCCTTTTCCCCCCTCTTGGAAACCACTACTTGAAAAACAACCCCAAGAGTGCGCAGGTAAATAAAAATGCACCGTAGCAAATAGATTAGATTCAAAATAAGTCTTTAAAAGTTGCAAATCCATTTAGATATTATTTATATACTTGCGTTAAAGTGTGTGCAGTATTGCATTGTAGCTTGTGTTTTAATTTAATATGTAATTTGCTTTATCAATTTATATTTAATTGTAGACATTGGAATTTTGAGCGTCGTGGTCACTATTAAGAGACGATTTTTGAAGAGGAATATTAATGATTTTTCTTTTGCAGATTGATATCCTCTTGTCGGGGTGAGTGGGGAGGGTGGTCGAATAATGGGATTTGTTTACATCCAGACCCGTGCCCGAGGAAAAGGGAGACGGGTGCGCGCAGTGCTGGGTGCGTGCATGCGACTATTTACATAAGAAACTGAGGAACTTAAAGGAGCGGAATGGAGGCCCGTTGTACGCGCAATAAATGTCTTCGGGCAGTTCGCCAGCCATTATTAGCTGGCGATAAAGTTCATTTGTCGGAAGCGCCTTCCAGATAGTTGCCCTGTCTGGGGAGGATAGTGGCGGTGTGGGGGATTAAATCAGTTTGACTCAACCTCTGGTTTCCCGTCATGATCCTAATACATTCGCGTCAGTGAACATGACCGCATCAGGACACGGGGAAGTGACACCAGTGACTGGAATTTCCACTGAAGTCACCCAACTTTTCCCGGTTATTAGAACTAAACAAACACAAGAGATGCGCACTCTTCTGCTGTCCCTTCCCCAGCCCTTCGCAGTTCAATCGCAGTTCAATCAGGGCGGGCAAATTAAATTCCGGGCAAAGATGAGTTCAGCTTCGGGGATTAGTTGTGGGTGACAACTGGACGCTGTAACCTGGGCTTAATCTGATTCATCGGGGTCCAATCACGACGCAGTCATGTTGATGGCATTTTGTGAGGTACGGAGTAAAAACGATTATAAAATTCACCGTTCCTTCTAAAAATGCACGTAATATCTCTGCCTTTAAGCTGGTGGAGGAAACATTTTTTTTTAAATGGCTCTGGGTGAATGTACAGGTCCGTTGATCTTTTATTTGACGCGCGCGTTTACTTCCAGCGAGCTCATTTATGTTATTGCAACAGTTTGGGGCCGGGTGCGCAGCAGGCGAGACTTGAGACATTCAGCTGCGTTACAGCGGGATTCTGCGTGTTCTGCGGATACCAGCCCAATTTTCAACTGCGTAGCTCAGTGTTTGGAGAGGGTGAGAGTGGCGGATCCTTTTGATGCAGGACCGCGTGCACCCAAAAGCGACAGCAAAATATTATTTTGCCTCTCCTTAAAATTGATAGCTTCTTAAATCACCCAAGGTTCAATAAATCCTTGCAAGAAACCTGAATTCCAGAATGGTTAGAAAGCCTACGAAGACTTTTCTGAGAACAGTTATTTGCATTTTTATCTGCAGATAGAAATATAAGATGGATTTTCCTGCTTGTATAATGTGGGGAAGCAGTGGATTAATTTTATTTCTGACAAGTATTTAAACGAGGACCATTTCTTGCTTTGTTTTGGCCTCTGCTGGTACTGCTTACTTCAGCTCCTGCTGCGTCACATCATCCACAACCACCACCGACCATGTTTTGTGTATCATTTCACTGCAGAAATAGGTTAACCTTCTGCGTCTGGGAGCCTGATCTCAACCAGAAAAGAGTGGGCGCAATCTGCTGAGCTTGTGGACAAGCGACTGGCGGACTGCGCCAGAGCTTGGTGGTAATGCAGGGGCACAGCCTTGATATTGGCTTCTTCGACCATTGCTAATTCGAGTTCCTGGATCTTTCTGACCCTGTTTTTTGCTATGTGTGACTTGCAGGGCTATGCTCTCAAGACATGGCTATCAGCTAGTAGTGCTTTCAGTCAAGTTTCGGAGGTTCGATGGTTAGGGTGAGAGTGTTGGCTGACCGGAGTCAAGATGTACGGTAAGCAGAAAGGCAGAGAAGATGGTTACCTGAAGTGGCAGAGGAGCTAGGGTCACAACTTGGAGGGTTGTAAGAGAAGGCAGTGTTGGAACGCAATGAAGACAATTGGAGAGGGAGGGTGTGGCCACCTCCCGGTTCTGTTTTGTCCATTAATGTTGGATACCAGCAGGGCAGTGTGAGGTGGTGGGATCTCCAGGTGAGCAGGTAAAATTCCTTTTGAGTTCGGAAGCAGTAACGATCTTGATCAGATCCAGTGGACCATGAGGTCCGAGATGTTGCTGTGGTATGCAGCTGAAGTAGTTTACAATTGGAACTGATGGCTGCAAATGGTTGTATTAAGTACTTAGGTACAAGGGAGAAGCTCATTGCAAGTGAAAGGAACGAAAATATGGTGTAATTGTTGTGAGCAGATTATTCCTGACTTTGGCTGTGGGGATTTAGAGTTCAAGCTGAATGGGAGGAAGGTGGGGAACTCTTGTGTTGGAGAATGAGAGACTTTGAGCACTACGGCATTTGGTGAGACTACGAGGAGAAAGGGCTTTGTTTCTGGGGGCAGATGACGATAGGTAGTTCTGGTTGAGGGAAAGGAGCCAAAGAGTGGGGTCTTTAATTTTAGCAGGAAGCATTGGGTGCAGTCAAGTGCATTTTTTTTAAGATGGATGTCTCTCTGAATTTGATCCCACTAGTAGAGAGTCCTGTTCTGTGAAATACATACAAGTGTAGTTGAATGTTCACAATTGTCCATTTTGAAGCACTGTAATCATCTGCCTTATCTCTATGGGTATGCTGATGCGATGGTGTCACATAATGCAGTTTCTCATTAATTGATAGGGAATGCCATTACAAGGATAATGTCATAACCGGACGGTGCATTCTATTGAGGGGGCAGACTGTTCCAAATTTAACATCAGTTAGGTGGAAAGATGTTTACTTGGTCTGCTGAGAAATATATTTGTGTTGCAAGTGGACCTGTTTTCATCTGTTTCGGGCGTTGGAGAAATGGCTGTGCTTCGCTGAGTAGCAATAAAAGATGGCAGTACAGGAAATGTAGTTGCAGTTCTTCGTCAGGACTTAATCTGCTGGCCAAGGTTAGCAAGGTTAATTCTGCACTCGTATCAGTGTTTCTTGATGGCATTGGTAGGCACCAAAAATGAACATTTTCTTTACTAACCTTGTGGTTACCTGTAGTTTTATAAACTAAAGGTTCAAAGGATTGTTGGGAAACAGCCAATGTTCTGAATGCCTTTCCAAAGCCATGAGTTCTGTCAGGTTTCTAATTCCTTTTTCCCTGTGCAAACCAGCAGACTGAGGTTATGGTTGGTTTCTCTGTTTTTGAGTGCTTTTTGAGATCAAGCTGGAGACGGCCCTCCCCTTCCTGAACTGCAAGACCTGCACTGAATACGGCTATGATGCAGCTCAGTGCTCGTGCAATGCAGGTTCGGTCCTGATCCCCTGCCACTGACTCTGTGGAGTTTGCATCTCCCTGTGACTGGGTTTTGTTGTGTCCCATTTCCAAAAGATGAGTTGGTAGACACGAGAAATCCTGCAGATGCTGGAAATCTAGAGAAATGCACACACATTGCTGGAGGAATTCAGCAGGTCAGGCAGCATCTATGCAGCAGAATAATCTAGATGTTTCTGGCTGAGACCTTAAAAGGAAGGAGTCAAAAGCCAGAGTAAGAAGGTGTGGGGGGGGGGGGAGGAGAAGGAATATACGTTGGCAAGTGATAGGTGAGGGGGACGGTGGAGGGAGAGGGATGAATTAAGAAGCTGGGAGGGGATAGGAGGATGAGGTAAACGGCAGAAGGAGAGGGATTCTGAATGGAGAGAGACTGAACCATAGGAGGTGGGGCATCAGAGGGAGGTGATGGGCAGGTGAGAAGAGAAGGGGTGAGAGGGGAACTGGAATGGGAATGGACAAAATTAGAAGGGGGAGAAATTACCAGAAGTTAGAGAAATCAATGTTCATGCTATCGGGTTGGTCATGATAAATACCAAATGCTGGAGGATCTCAGCAGGTCAGGCAGCATCCATGTAGGGGAATAAACAGTTAACGTTCCAGGCCAAGCCCTCTGTCAGGACTGAAAAGGAAGGGGGAAGAAGCCAGAATAGAAGGTGAGGAGAGAGGGAGGATTAGAAGCTGGCAGGTGATAAGTGAGGGGAAAGGTGGGTGGGTGGAGTTGGGCGGCTGTTAGCAATCTGCAAACTGGTGTGTTGGTGAGTGTGGGAACTGTGGGGTGGTGGGGTTGATGGGACAAGGGGACAATAGAATGGGATTAGCATATCTGGGTGCTTCACAGTCAGCATGGACTCAGAGTTGAAGTACCTGGTTCTGTGGTGACTGTTAATGTTGACAGTATTAGATTGGCTGGATAATTACAGAGTTAGAACCTTCAGGAGCAGGAAGGAGATGGCAAATGATCAGCCGTTGACTTTCGAGTTTGGAGTTAGAGCAGTGATGAGTAATGTGGTGCAGTCAATGAAGTCAATAGATAGCAACCCTTTGTAGAGCAGTGATTTCACTGGTAAATCTGTTTCTAAGTCCAGGCGTCATGCTTCTTTGTAGGAAGTCTGTGTGGGGGGAAATGGGTAAATCTGTGCAATTTCTCAAATCTCTACTTGGTGTACCTGTTAACATGTATATCTTGCTTCTCTTTCAGTGGTTAATTCTCAAGAAATCGGAAGAAGTGTTGGAATATTGCACAGGCTATTCTTGAATTGCTTAATCATTTTTAATTCTGGCAATGTGCCTTGCTTGGTGACTCTGCTGATAAATGTTTTGCTCCATAAACAGTTCTGAATCCAAGTATGTGCCATATTGGAACCTTGCTTCACACTAAACAAAACAAGAACAGAAAATGCTGCAAGTGGGGAGAAGAGTGGTGACCATTTCAGGGTCAGTGCTCTCACCTCAGAACAGGAATCAGAAAAGGAGGTGGGGTGGAGAGAAGAGGGATCAGTAATCATTATGAAACTGATGCAAGTAGGGAATTGTGAAAAGGTGCATGGTATGATTGAAGGCTTTTGTAGATAAGTCTACAAGAGGAGAGGCTGTACTTGATCTGGTATTGGGAAATGAACCTGGTCAAGTGTCAGGTCTCTTAGTGGGAGAGCATTTTGGAGATAGTGATCACAATTCTATCTCTTTTACCATAGCATTGGAGAGAATTTAATTGGAGTAAGGAGAAATATAAAGCTATCAGGCAGGAACTTGGAAGCATAAATTGGAAACAGATGTCATCAGGGAAATGTATGGCAGAAATATGGCAGATGTTCAGGGAATATTTGTGTGGTGTTCAGCGTAGGTACGTTCCAATGAGACAGGGAAAGGATGGTAGGGTACAGAAACGGTGGTGTACAAAGGCTGTTGAAAATCTAGTCAAGAAGAAAAGCTTATAAAGGGTTCAAACAAATAGGCAATGATAGAGATCTGGAAGATTATAAGGCTACAAGGAAGAATTTAAGAATGAAATTAGGAGAGCCAGAGGGGGCCATGAGAAGGCCTTGCGGACAGGATTAAGAAAAGCTCCAAGGCATTCCACAAGTATGTCAAGTTCAAGAGGATAAGATGTGATTGAATAGGACCTATCAAGTGTGACAGTGGAAAAGTGTGTGTGGAACTGGAGGAGATAGCAGTGATACTTAATGAATACTTTGCTTCAGTATTCACTGTGGAAAAGGATCTTGGCGATTGTAAGGATGACTTACAGTGAACTGAAAAGCTTGAGCATGTTGACATTAAGAAAGAGGGTGTTCTGGAGCTTTGGGAAAGCATCAAGTTGGATAAGTCTCTGGAACCGGATGAGATGTACCCCAGGCTACTGTGGAAGGTGAGGGAGGAGATTGCTGAGCCTCTGGCAATAATCGTTGCATCATCAGTGGGGATGAGAGGGTTTCTGGAGGATTGGAAGGTTGCAGATGATATTCCTTTATTCAAGAAAGGGAGTAGAGATGGCCCATCAAATTATAGACCAGTGAGTCTTACTTCAGTGGTTGGTAAGTTGTTGGAGAAGATCCTGAGAGGCAAGATTTATGAACATTTGGAGAGGCATAATATGATTAGTAATAGTCAACATGGCTTTGTCAAAGGGAGGTTGTGCCTTATGAGCCTGATTGAATTTTTTGAGGATGTGACTATACACATTGATGAAGGTAGAGTGGTAGATGTAGTGTATATGGACTTCAGCAAGGCAATTGACAAGGTACCCCATGCAAGGTTTATTGAGAAAGTAAGGAGGCATAGGATCCAAGGGGACATTGCTTTGTGGATCCAGAATTGGCCTGCTCTCAGAAGTCAAACAGTGGTTGTAGATGGGTCATATTCTGCACGGAGGTCGGTGACCGGTGATGTGCCTTGGGGATCTGTTCTGGGAACGCTTTGTGATATTTATAAATGACCTGGCTGAGGAAGTGGAGGATGGGTTGGTAAATTTGCTGATGACACAAAGGTTGGAGGTGTTGTGGATAGTGTGGAGGGCTGTCAGAGATTACAGCGGAACATTGATAGAATGCAAAACTGGGCTGAGAGCTGGCAGATGGAGTTCAACCCAGATAAGTGTGAGGTGGTTAATTTTGATAGGTCAAATATGATGGCAGAATATAGTATTAATGGTAAGACTCTTGGCAGTGTGGAGGATCAGAGGGATCTTGGGGTCCAAGTTCATAGGACACTCAAAGCTGCTGTGCAGGTTGACTCTGTGGTGAAGAAGGCATATGGTGCATTGGCCTTCATCAATTGTGGGATTGAGTTTAAGAACCGAGAGATAATGTTACAGCTGTATAAGAACCTGGTCAGACACCACTTGGAGTACTGTGCTCAGTTCTAGTCACCTCATTATAGGAAGGATGTGGAAACTATAGAAAGGGTGCAGAGGAGATTTACAAGGATGTTGCCTGGATTGGGGAGCATGCCTTATGAGAATGGTTTGAATGAACATGGCCTTTTCTCCTTGGAGCAACGAGGATGAGTGGTGACCTGTATAAGATGATGAGAGGCATTGATCATGTGGATAGTCAGAGGCTTTTTCCCAGGGCTGAAATGGCTAACATAAGAGGGCACAGTTTTAAGGTGCTTGGGAGTAGGTGCAGAGGAGATGTCAGGGGTATGTTTTTTTTTACCCAGAGTGGTGAGTGCATGGAATGGGCTGCCAGCCATGGTAGTGGAGGTGGATACGATGGGCTCTTTTAAGAGACTCCTGCATAGGTACAAGGAGCTTTGAAAATTAGAGGGTAACCCTAGGTAATTTCTAAAGTAAGTACGTGGATGGCCATCATTCAGAATGGTCGTATGGCAAAGGGAGGGTGGAGGTTTGTACAGGACTGTTGAGTTTTGGATATAAATGGTTTGGCGGTGAGATTGTAGCAAGTGCAGTATTTTAACTTTGTTCAAGGTATTGAAGGAGGCCATCCAGCCCATTCATCTTCTTACCCACCTGTCTTCTCTGTACTAATTAACAGTTGCCATTTAACCTGTTCTTGGGACGTGCAAGGTGGCCGGTGGAAACTCACACAGTTACAGCAAGTGTGCAAGCTCCACACAGCACCAGTAGTTGGCAGTGAACCCAGCTCACCAGGTTGAGGCAGCTATGGCCTTGTGTCCACTGTGGATAGAACCAATGGAACGTCTGAGAAAGAGAATAGTTAACTTGTTTTTGCACTGTCATAACTACGGCTCAGAAGTTAAATGCAAGGAACCACATCTGTAGCAGCTGGTGTTTATATTTTGAAGTGTATGGTGAACCTCTCTGGCACTATGCACACAAATCAGCGTCTGGAGCTGAAATTTTCCGATGTCTGTTTCTAGCTTAGCTTCTGAAATCTACTGCAACCTCACTGATCAAGGCATGTGGTTGGCGATTAAATCCAACAAAGAAATGAAATGTTGCATTTGGGCAGTTTAAAGTGAGATCACTGCGGCTTTCCTGTAATCACCTTTAATCATTTGATTCTTTCCATTTGAGTGTTGGGCTTCAACCTTAGTTCTTTAATCCAATTTTCCTTGTTGAAATTGACTACATTCCTGCTGAAGCAGGGTCCATCTTGGCTGTGTTCTGTCTTTAGGTTGGATCCAATATAGTCATCTCCTCGTTTCCGATTCCATGCGCACTAATATGCGGTGCCGTTTGTCTCCACCGCATGTCTAATACTGATCCTGGAAGCTGCCGGTGGTGTTTCCCTGTCATTGGCCCGATGTGCGACCAGGCCCATCTCCCCCTGGTGTTCTTGTGTTTCATTGATACTTGTCCAGAGTTGATGGAGTTAATTTTCTTTTGACAGCATGGGTCTTCCTTTGCTTTGTCCTCTGTCTTTGAGGTGTGCAGGGAGAGTGGGGGAGAAGAGGCTGATCCGGTTATACTCTGATCACAACCCCTTCTTCTGTTTGTTTAACTCATACATTCTTAGAAACAGGGTTTGCTGTCATCAAATCACTCTATCAGCTTCCTCCACACAATTCTCCACAGCGCTGAGCGTGCTTGGTCAATGTACTAAGAGTACAAAGTGAAAGGATTTCCTCTTTTATACACTGTATTTGTAATTATAGCTCAGCAGTTGATCATCGTTTGCGGAAGAAGACGTCAACTTTGTGCTCTGCTTGCTTTGACTATTAACTCTTTCCTGAGTAAACAAGATACTGGGACAGGAGAGTACTGAAACTACTATTAGACCATAAGACATAGGGGCAGAATTAGGCTATTTGGCCCATTCAGTCATGGCTGATCCAATTTTCCTCTCAGTCACATTCTCCCCATATCCCTTCATGCCCTGACCATTCAAGAATCTATCAATCTCTGACTTAAGTATACATAAAGACTTGGCCTGCACAGCTGCCTCTGGCAAAGAATTCTGGAGATTCATTGTCCTCTGGTTAAAGAACTTCCTTCTCGTCTATTCTAAAATGATGCCCTTCTGTCAGGGCTGTGCCCTTAGCTCCTAGACTTCCCCCACTATAGGAAACATCCTCTCCACATCCACTCTATCTAGACCTTGATAGGTTTCAGTGAGATCCATTCCCCCCATTCTTATGAACTCCAGTGAGTATAGGCCCAGAGCCACCAAAAGCTGCTCATATTTTAACCCTTTCATTCCCAAGGTAATTCTTGTGAACCTCCTCTGAAACCTCTGCAATGCCAGCTCATCGTTTCTTAGATAAGCAGCCCAAATCTGCTCACAGTGCTCCGTGCAGTCTGACCAGTGCCTGTTTTAAAACATTAAAGTTCGTTAGATTCAAACTTGAAAGCTAGAAGAAGGAAAAGATCCGAGTGTCTTAATTCTGTTTTCCCCATTCAGGATGGTAGATACTCTTGTACCTTGTCCACACCTTTGCTTTGTTAATGTACAAATATCTATTGACTTCCATCTGCCACCGGAGAGCTTTGGGTGGTGGCAAGGAGTTATTGTCTATTGAAAGGTAAGCTGTGAGTAATGAGCTTTTACCTCCTGCACCATTCAGTTGCTCGTGGCTGCACTCTTCCACAGGCATTCCCTTCTCTCTCCACCTCGGCAGTGTAAGAGTTCTTTTGTTTTTTTTAATGATTTCACATCCAGTGAGTTTGGTCTGAAGCTGTTTCTCTATACTTAGATCCTGCCTTACCTGCTGCTCATTTTCCATTTGTGTATCAACATTAATACTCCCTTCTATCACTTCAGGTTAAATAGGACTTCTGATTTGCACAGGATTCAGTAACTCACGGGTTCATTGTCTGCTCAGATGTCTCCCCTCTGCCATCCGGTTTTGAATGGACAGTGAACCCATGAACACTACCTCACTGTTTCTCTTCTCTTTTTGCACTATTTCCTGTTTGTATATACTATACAGTATTATGTATATAGTATATTATTGCACTCTACTGCCACAGCAAAACAACAAATTTCACAACATGTATCAGAGATAATAAACCTGATTCTGATTGTGAGGATGAGAAACCTTTAAAATTTGCAGTTTAGTTTAGAGTTTGCGCTCGACAAACTTGGGGATCCTAAATGGTATTGGTGATGAAATTATCTTAACGTGGCTTTGTGGAACTTGGTGTCAAATCCTTGACGTGTAGGTTTGGTGTATGCAAGCTGTGGTCCCATATTGGCTCTCGAAGAGTTGCTGCACTTCACAGTAATTCTGACTTTGTAATAAAAGTGAACGGAGGAACAAGGAGCAAGCTTTCCTCTGGTTTGGAAGCAACATCTGCAGTGATATACAGTTGATAGACAGTGGCCACTTTATTAGGTACAGGAGTGGGACCTGATACAGCCTTTGCTGCTGAAGCCCATCCACTTCAAGGTATGACGTATTGTGCGTTCAGAGATGCTTTTCTGCACACCAATGTAATGCATTGTTATTTGAGTTGCTGTCGTCTTCCTGTCAGCTTAAACCAATCTAGCCATTCTCCCCAGACCTCTCATTAACGACGACGTTTCAGCCCACAGAACTGTTACTCACTGGATGTTTTTTTTTACACTATTCTCTGTAAACCCTAGGGACGGTGACCAAATTCTGAGATACTCTAACTACTTCTGGCACCGTCAATCGTTCCACAAAGACACAGAGATTACATTTCTTCCCCATTGCGATGTTGGGTCTGCGCAGCCCGCCATGTCTTGGCGCTTTGCGGTCACGTGACGGGCTGACTCGATATTTGCATCAATGAGCAGGTGTACCCAATAAAGTGGTCCCTGTATGTGGCATGTAACATGAAGCATATGTTTGTGTATATAAAGATCAATTTAGCTGTTCCTGAGATAAGAGTTCAAACTTGGTAATTATTGGATTCTAAAAATAACTTGTGGAGTTGCCAGGCTTTCCTCGAAAACCCCTGAAGGCCACTGTATGTATTTCCTTAACAATCTATTTTGTCAGAAAGCAGGCTCTCTCTACTGAGATGAAGATAACAGCTGTTTGTGCTACAGGATGCAGTTGTTTTATTTGCTGTTGTCTTGGCTGGTCAGTAACTGCAGTCGGGGAAATTCCTTTACTCTTGTGTGCCTCCATCACTCATCAGGTAATTCTGATTCGGATTTATTGATCACGTACACGGACGCAGACCACGAAATGCGCCGTTCGCATTAACAACCTGCGTAAGCCAAGGTTGCAAGTCCCGCCATGCATTCTGCTGCCAATGTACAATGACAAACGAGAAAAATCTACAGATGCTGGGAATCTGCGCGACACACACACGAAATGCTGGAGGAACTCAGCAGGCCAGGCAGCATCTACGGAAAAGAGTACAGTGGACATTTCAGGCCGAGACTTTCTGGCAAGCCCTGCTGAGTTCCTCCAGCATTGTGTGTGTTGTCAACATACAACTTAATCACTTTTGTACTGGTGTATCACGGAATTTGTTTACAGCAGTGCAATGAATAAAAGAAAATGATGAGTTACAATTAAAAAATGTACGGAACTGGGGACTTCTGTGCTTGGTTTGAACAAGAGGGGAAATGGCAGAGAGCTGAGGTATGTAGACAGCATTCGAGTCCCCTATCCCCCACAGAAGAGGGAAAGCTGGTTTGTGAAGAAGGCCTGTCAGTGGCATCTAAGTGCAAGGGTTGCAGCAGTGCTGCATTTTGGAACTTAAGTGTTAGTAATGAAGGCCCTTACTAATCAACTGGCTGGAGTGTTTACTGACTTCTTTAACCTCTCGCTACAGCAGGCTGAAGTACTCACCTGCTGCAAGCAGGCTTTAAACATCCAATCAAGTTTGTCAGTCTTTGTTAAAGTACAGTCGTTCATAAATTCTGATGTATATCCTTATATTTCTGTAAGGAAGTGAATCTCAAGGTAGTATGTGGTGACGTGCGTACTTCGATAATAAATTTATATTGACTTAACTCTCTGTATTTGCCCTCTTCTTGTGTGCTTCCTGGTTTTTGTTCATCTTTTTAAATCTTTATCTGTCCCCATTAACACATCAACTTGACCACGACAACTTATCTCCAAAACTGTTTTTTTCTGTTAGAGGGATTGTGTGTCCTATTCCTCCTGCAAATCAATGGCATGAGACCTTCAGCTGTCTGGGTTCCTTGGAGTGCAGTGTGAGAGACTATGTTGAAAGGAATGGAGAAGAGTTAAGTGCATGTGAAGATTCAGAACATTGTCAAGATGAACATGAGTTAGAACTTGCCCCAGTACGTATGCAAATGTTCAAGGCATTCAACAGAACTAGTAGAATATCAGAAACATGCAGCGGAGGGATATCAGTAGCTGTGGTTACCAAGCACAAAAGCTAAATCCTGACAATGAGAAATTGATTGCCATTTGCAGTAGCTAGATGATTACGAGATGGTACAAGGTCAGGCACCTGATGTTCCTGATTATAATGTCTCCAGGATAAATATGGAGTCACAATGTGCTTGCAGGATTGTTTCATCACTATTAATCAAGAGTTCCTGGCAGGCCCTGTGCTGGACAATTAGTGATTACAGCACAGAAGTGGGCCTTTCTGCCCATTTAGTCCATGCTGATTTGTCATTCTGCTTGGTTCCATGCCCCACCCATGTACTTATCTAAATCTCTGTCAAACGTTAAAATCAAACCCCCATCCACCACTTCCGCTGTCAGCTCGTTCCACACCCTCTGTGAAGAATTTCCTTCTCATGTTCCCTTTAAATATTTAGACTTTCACCCTTAACTCATGACCTCTAGTTTTAATCTCCTCCAACTTCAGTGGAAAAAGCAACACACACAAAATGCTGGAGGAACTCAGCAGGCCAGGCAGCATCTATGGAAAAGAGGAAACCGTCGACGTTTCGGGCTGAAACCCTTCCTCAGCACTGGAGAGAAAAAGATGAGCCAGAGAAGAAAGGTGCAGTGAAGGGAGGAAGAAACACAAGGTGATAGATTAAATTGTGGGAGGGGGGAAGGGGTGAAGTAAAGATGTGTGGCTGCGGTAACAGGTCTAGGTGAGCCCGTGGTTGAAGAGTCGGAGGGCAGCATAGATCACAGCGGGGGTGCGGTGAGAGCAGGTTTCACTGAACTCCCGAGAAAGGGAATATTGAAACTTCTTCAGGCTAGACCTCTCTGGAAGCGACTTCACAGTGTAGTAGTCCAATCACAAGAAAATCTGCAGATGCTGGAAATCCAAGCAACACACACAAAATGCTGGAAAAACTCAGCAGGCCAGGCAGCATCAATGGAAAAGAGTACAGTTGAAGTTTTGGTCCAAGATCCCTTTTCAATGGAAAAAGCCTGCTTGCATTTACCTTATCTATACCTCTCATAATTTGTGCAGCTCTATAAAATCTCCCTTACATTCTCCGACGCACCAGGGGATAAAGTCCTGCCCTGTTCAACCTTTCCTATAACTCAGGTCCTCAAGTCCCAGCAAAATCCTTGTAAAATTTCTCTGCACTCTTTCAATCTTGTTTTACACAGCACCTTGTGAGAAGGAGATGTTAATAGTGGGGGAGGGGAATGGTACAGCAAGACTGATCTGCAATGAACTAAATTATGATCTGTGGACAGGACACTTTGATAGATGCCATTCTATAACATACTAAAACTGAGCTGTATTCTTGGGAGAGAATTGATGAACTTGGTCATTAATGTCTTAGAGATATGCCAGTGCTTTGGTTAAGTATAGCCATAAGACCATCGGGAGTCTGAGGTCATCAGTGACGGCCAGCTTCATGTGGGTGAGCAAGCTCCAAAGAAAAATTGGTTGAAGGATTGAACTCCGTGAGACACTGCCATACTGCAATTTCTACTTCTCGTCACAGTGGGGGGGGGGGGGACTTGCTCACTGATGACCTCTAGTGGTGGGATCCCACTGCTGCAGGTTGGAAGGGTGTACTGAGAGCTATCTGACGGGCTGCTTCTGGGTCATTGCGATAGCTTTGAAAGTCACAAAATTGCTTTGTCTCCTGGCACCCGTTCCATTTCCACAATGATCCAGCATTTCTTTTTGTGTTCACTTGGTTTTATTGCAATTCCCTGAAATATAGCCCAGAATTACACGTATTTGAGTAAAATTTTCTATTCTGTAATGGGGTGAAGACAAGTAGCTGGCCATTTTGCACCATAACCTTGAAGCTCATTTCACGAGCCCAGATCTTGATTGGAAGCCCGTACAAGAAATACGGACACAGGGTGCCACCAGCTTGTGGAGGTTAAAGAGTTGCTAGGTTTCTTGCAAATAGAGGTTGTAACGTGGCACAGTAGCAAGTTGCTGAAATGAATGTGGATCAGTGCTCCATTCTCCCTGTGATGTTGCAGGACCCTGAGAGTCTCCAGTGATTATCAAAGAGGTTAATCAATTGCAGATGTAAATGGGTACAACTATGGAGAATAGATTGAGTTGTTAAATTCTGTTTGTACTCTTAGCCCACAGTGTGCAGAATTACCAAGTGCCAGGGGCTAGGGGAACAGATTGGGTTGAGTTTTACAAACTTTAGGTAAATAAGTACAAAAATCAGTTTTCAACTTCTGCTTCCTGATGCATAGACCAATTACATAACTTTTGGTTAATGAAAGTAATCGTAATACTACCCACTTTCTCTGAGCAGACATCCTCTGTAATGGAGTTGAATAAACCTTTCCTGAAGCACACACCCAGACACCCACACACAAATTCTTTTAATAACCCACATGTGGAGCTGGAGTCAGTCACAGAGCCCTTCACCCAATCTAGGCTGTGCCAAATTGATTTGGCCTGGTCCCATCGACCTACACTCAGACCATAGCCCTCCATACCACTACCATCGATGTATCTATCCAAATTTCTTTTAAATAATAACATTGTACCTGGATCCATTACTTCAGCTGGCAGCATGTTCCACACTCACACCACCCTCTGAACGAAGAAGTACCCCCTTGCGTTTCCCTTGAATATATTTACCTTTCACACTTGACCCATGGTTTCTGGTTCTAGTCTCAATGATCTGTCTATGTTTTATGATTAAAATTGTGCTGGGACTAAAGTACATGTCAGAGATGAGCATGAATTCATTTTTGATGGAGTCTCGGTTTGAAAGCAACCCAAATACCCAGACTGCAGAGTCACAAGTTTGTTGCTCCAGATTCTAGCATCCCCACCCCCACCGCATAATCTAGCATCAAGAAACCGCTCTTACTGTCTGTAATATTCAATAATTGGACTTCCATTTCTTTCATGATAGAGGTTCTCCTTGTACTTTGAGCTGCCGACTGAGCAAACAGCTGAGTCATTGTGCATTCAGCTTGTTTATGTGAATTCCGCAGGGCTGTTTGTTGATTATGAAAAGCAACTGTTTGTTGGGGATTTCTTGGAAAAAGGGAAATTTTAATTGAGGTGTGTAAAGTTGAAGTCTAGACAGTAAGTCAAGGGTTTGTTTCTCTTCAGACGGGTCAGAAACTGGGGAAATGGATATTTTTGATCAAAAAGGTTTGGGATGAATTGATAAATAACTTCACTCACTCAGCTGGTGCTGGCTGGTAGTGTAATGGCATCCACACCGGACTTGGAGGTGAGTGGTCTTGGGTTCAAATCTGGCTGGCTCCTTGCACGCTTCCCATCTGTGCTAGGTTGTGCATTGAGCCAGCAACTGGACTTTGTTTTTTTAAAAAAAATCAGGCAAATATTAAATAAATGGCAAGTTTGCTGCCTGATGTGCCTCGAGGTGTGGAGAGCATCAACAAGTGGTGGGGTTCTGGAGCTTCAAGATGGCAGAGATGGAACTTCTCATTAGATTGGGGATGAGGAGACTGCAGATGCTGGAATCTAGAGCAACAAATGCCTGGCATGACTCTTATGCTTGTCCTTTTGTAGAGGCAAAACTCATGCTTACGAGCCTCCCTGGGTTGAAACCCTGCATCAGCTCTGAGAATGCAGAAAGGAGATGGCCACTTGAGAGGTGTGAAGTAGGGTGCTGTTCCTAGTCTCCCACTTGGGTAGTCTACAATCCAATGGTATGTGCATTGAATTTTCCTACAGGTAAGATGTACTGATCTCTTCAATAAGACACAGGAGCAGAAGTAGGTCACTTGGCCTGTTGAATCTGTTCTAGCATTCAATCATGGAAGAGGCAAAGGCAAAGGGCTGGAGAAAAACCGATAGGAGAGGACAGTGGACCATGGGAAGGAGGAGGGAAGTGATGAGAAGAGAAGAGGTGAAAGGGTAACCAAAATGGGATTAGAAGAAGTTGGGGGGGGGGGGGGAAGGAGTTACCAGAAGTTAAAGAAATAGCTTTTCATGCCATCAGGTTGGGGTCTACCCAGGCAGAATGAATTGCTGCTCTTCCAACCTGAGTTTGGTTCCATCATGGCATTAGAGTAGGCCATGAACAGATATGTCAGAATGGGATTTCAAAGTGGAATTAAAACGGGAAGCCACATGGAGATCCTGCCTTTAGCCGTGACAGAGTGAAGGTGCACTTTTGGAGTAGCCAACCTAGTCAGGAATATCCATGAAGTGAGCAGTAAGGTTATTGACTAAGTGAAGGCTTTGTAGACCATGGAGCAAGTGTTTGTAAGTAGGTTTAGTACAGATGGGTAGTTGATCATCAGCAGGCAGTGGGTCTGTTTCAAAGCTCTGTCACTCTGATTGTAATAGTACGTATGTTTGTTCCCCCCCCCCGCCCCCGATCTCATCTGCCATTTGTTCTGTGAAGGCATAGCTTTTCAATGGAAGTGTTGATTTTATTGTGGTTGCAGCATGAGCTGCTCTTGAAAAGGAACTCAAGTTGTAGTCCAGTGGTAAGATTGAGATTATTTTTGATTGTCCCTGATTATCTTCATCTTGCTGACCATATGACCAGGATACTGGAGCCCTTCTGTAAAGATAAGTTCTTGTGGGAGCATTATCAAAGCCTCAGTGTCATCCATTTAGGCTTGGGCTCTCTCCAGGCTTTGATAGTCATAAATCCAGTGTGCCACGTTCTGAAAGGGAAGAAGCCTTCAGTGTTGCGCCAAGGAAATAAATCCTGAAGGGAAAGAACGAGGCACTTAAGACATCAGGCACATGCCCTGCGACAAGGAAGCAATGATGTTTCAAAGTTCTCCATTACAGATCTGTTGTTTTTTTGAGTTCCATTTGGTTGATTTTACCCCGTTTTTACTGAGGGAGGAAAAGAATAGCCCATAAATCTGCCAGGAATTCACTTGTGGATTTGTACTGGAAAGGTGTTCTCAGAAGTCAGAAAGGGTCCTTGCTGTTTGAGCATGTGCTGCACCATTCATAAGCTCAAAATTAAATGGCTGACCAATGTTTAAACTGCTTTTTTCTGTTGATGTTGGGCGTGTGTTTAAATCAAGTCCACTTAAGCTGTTGTGGAGAGTTGTGCTTTGAATGGAATTCTGGGTGGAGCTCCCTTTAGCTTTTATTTTTGGAAGTTGCCTTGCAGCTCTCTGAGTATCTACCATGCTCTTCCTGGACACGGTATATTCCTGTGAATGACAGAAGCTTCCTCTCAACATTTTTGACTGTTTTTGGAATGTTTTTAGTGCTTTCAATGCTGTCACTACAACATTGGAGGTAGAGTTACCACATGGTGATTTTTGGATATTCAGTGACTCCATTTCAAAAATGGTTTTATGTCTGTTAAAACAAAACATGGAGACATCATGTAGCAGGATTAATTGAAACAACACAGCTGTCTAACAACATCAAGGAAGGGTGTGAACTTTTGTTGCACTATAAGACTCATTCTCAGCAATGTAGGTGACATTTGCCTGAATGACTTGGCAATCAGCTGTTTTATAACAGTAGAGGAGAGATTGCATGTTGGCTTTGTCAGTGTTGCTTGCGTGACCCGTCGTTGATGCTCTGCAGCCAGTTTTTTTGTGATCAAAGGTTGCTGGTTTCCTGTGTGCTGAGTTTGACATATTTGACAGTTGCATATAGATTCAATCTATCTGTCTTCTGGATAAACGAGAGTGATGAAGGTTCTTGCTGGGAGTTGCAAAGCAACATGATCCCCTTGATTTTTATTTTAAATTATATCTCCTTTTGGAAACCAAAGCCACTATTAGAATTAAATAGAGCAATTGAGGAGAAACCTCTTGCGAAAATATTTTTAATGGACTAAAACAAGGATGCTCAAGGAAGCTTTTGTTGTTGTTTTGCTGAACTTGTAGTTTCTACTTGCATTTATGTTGTGAAAAATAATTGGCCGGTGAAGCCGGCTTTTTTTTTGGTTTCTAACATTTGTAAAAAGGCCACCAGCTCATTTGATTTTTGAGTTGCTTTGGTTTTCACAGCTTGTAAAGCCTTTTTGGGTGCCGGAGGAGAAAAATGCGACCGAAGAAATGGTGCAGATTTGAGAGACAGGTCTTGCCATGTAGCATAGCACAGGAGTGTTTAACCTGCAGGACACAAGTGGCAAGGTGAGACACAGATGGAAACAAAATCATCCTGGATGGATATGAGTTAAAATGGCTTCTGTAAAGTTCAAGGTAAATTTATTATCAAAGTACGTAGATGTCATCTTATACAACCCCGAGATTCATTTTATTGTGGAGATTTTAAGGAATAATAACCATAATAGTATCAATGAAAGACTGCACCAACTTGGGTGTTTAACCAGTGTGCAAAAAGCAGTAAACTGCAAATACAAAAAGAAAGACATAATAATAAATCAGATAAAACATGGAGAACATAAATGAAGAGTCCTTGAAAATGAATCCACCAGTTGTGGGAGCAGTTCAATAATGGGGCGAGTGAAGTTACCTCCGTTTGGTTCAAGAGCCTGATGGTTGAGGGGTAATAACTGTTCCTGAACTTGGTGGTGAGAGTCCTGATACATTGGTACCACCTCCCTGATGGCAGCAGTGAGAAGAGAACATGACCTGGGCAGTTGGTGCTCCTGATGATGGATGCTGTGTGGTCTAGATGTGGTTTTTCTTCAGTTTTTCCCAGCCAAGCAGTTCTTTTCCTTGGAACAAAGACCCTATTCATATCGGGACCTCAGAGCAAGGGATCCTGTGCCAGAATCTCAATGCTCTCCCAATAGGCCAATGTTTAACCATTGCAGTATAGTGGGGTTTTGAGGTTATTTTGGATTAATGGTCCAGAACTCTGTGCTGGCTCATTAACTTCACTATTGTTATGTCTGAATGTCTATCTGGCAGCTATATCCCAGTTTATACCCAGCTGCTTACCGTGATTATCCTGCCTTTGGGGCACTGCTCTGTATTATTACAAGGTTATTTTTAACATTTGAACTACTTTCCCTTTGCAACTGTGGGAAATGGGCAGACCACTTTTTTTTGTCAGGCTATTTTTGACAGTCATATTAAATTAGTTTGCACTCTTTGCCTTTGCTTGACATGAAACACTTTCGGCAGCATGCTGTAAACAATTAAACTGTTACCCAGGTCTTTCTTCAGACAAGTTCAAGATCAAGGCATTGTTCCAAAATCCAATTTCTAAATAGCTCTGTACTTAATAAAAGAGATATCTTTGTACTTTTTGTTTGGTACTTTTCTCAGTATATTTTATCCAAACTTCACCAAATGAAACAGAATCCTTTTTTCCCTGCTTTGCTTCAGCAGGCCAGGAGTGTGAGGCCTTGCAGGTAGGGCCAAGCACGGAAACTTCTCCACTTCAGAAACGAAACCTAGAAATCTGAAGTAAAACAAGAAAACAGTTGGGCCATGCAGCTTCAATAGAAAAATGATCACCTTTCAGTTCTGCCGAATAAGCATCAACTGAATCACTTGAATGTATCTCTTGGTATTTTTTACCTGACCTCTTTTTAATTTGTGTTTAATCCACTGGACCTTGCTATCTTCCAGTTCTTTCCCTTTTCCTTGCCAATTTGTCCTTCAGAAAGCACAACCCTACAAAATACTGTTGCCTATTTGATCCTTGTATGAAAAAACTCTTGTATCACTGCTTTTTTTTGACCTGACCATGTCTTGCTCCATTAACCTTAGTCTTCTGTTGGTATTATCAATGGTAGAGAAGGAGGCTTCACCAAACTAGCTATGAATAGAGGGGTTATTGCCTCTGAGGAAATATGAACCAGATGGCCCAGTAGCTTATTGGTTAGAGTAATACTTTCCTTGCAGAATTGAATCCCCATTGTTGGCATTGTAATTGTTATGTTTTCCCTGTGACTGTGTGGGTTTCCTCTGGATGCACTGGTTTCCTCCCATATTCTAAAGAGGTATGGGTTAGGGTTGCCAAGTTGTGGGCATGTGATGTTGCCCTGGTGACCTTTGCAGACTGCCCCCAGCATATCCTTGTGATCGTTGATGCAAATATGTATTTCATAGTTTAAGTATAAATGTTACAAATAAAGCTAATCTTTATCCTCTTCCTTGCCCTATTCTAATTTAGTCCTAAACAGTGCGGGGGCTTCATTTGTCCTTCCTCTAGAAACAGCAATCTCTGTAAATAAAGCTTGCTGTTGCCCAGGTGATGCTTTTGTTCACAAAAAAAGCAAATTGATCTCTGCTGTTCTGCTTTCCAAGCTGACGTTGACTTGCTGTAATAACCTTGGGTCATCTGGTATTTTCAATAGTGGAGAAGGAGGCTTCATCAGACCAGTTATGGTTAAGAGGGGAAAGATGAAGCATTTTGGGCAGCGAGATTAGTGAGGAGGGATTATGTTGCCCTGTGCTGGCTTTTGAACCAGGGACTATGAGCTTAAGGAGTTAGCCATTCAATGGTGGAAGATGAAAAGGGTGTCTTTATTAAGTGTTTTTTTTTCAATTTGCTTGGACTGTAGAGTGTCTAGTGCCAACAAATTTGTAATTTTGCATATTAAGTGGGTTGAAGGAAGCAAGTCTAGTACAGGAATGAGCCTTGTGCTGAATGGGATCGTATGAGCAAGGGACTGAACACCTCTCACAGCGCTGACTCGTGTCACAACCAGCACCGAGCTGTTACATTGATCTCCTGAATGTGACAGTGGGAACGGCTGTTTGAAGGGGTGGTCCTTCCCGGCCACATTGTTGGACTTCTTGTGGAATAGACAGTGCAAGTATGAATTTCGGAAGAATGCTTTTGGAATTAAGAATGTACAGTGACACCAAGCAGTCAGAAACATAAAAACTAGATGAGTTTCAGCTGTAGTTGGGCTGAAAGAGCTTGTCACGGAGCTGTATCTTTAAATAGCTTCTAAACTGCATGTGAGGTAGGCTCCACCTCTTCCTCCTCGCGTTGGCGAGTGATGAAATGTTTCTGTCTAGGTGACCACTTCATACACTTGGCCATTTTTGCAAAATGACCCAAACTGAATGGGTTGCAGACATGGAGCATTATGAAACAAGTTTGTCTGAGGTTCTGTCTTTCCTTTGGGCTTGCCTGATTCAAATTTTTCTTTAATTGTATGGAGATTTGCGTTTTCATTAAGTTTCTCTGGCTGCATTTACTATTGCATTAACTGCTGGGGTGGGGTGGGGGGTGTTGGTAATGGGGACAAGCTCCCACTACCTCCTCAACGCTCCCAATGGGATGCGCCTCAAATAACCTCCGACAACCAAGTCCAGCTCCTGGCCTTCACGTGTGGCTTAGTTAGTAAGCCCGGTGGAACCATTTCTACTGACGGAGGAAGGGGCAAAGGCGGGGTACTGGTGCATTAAAACTAGTTGCTTCGGGAAGATGGGGCTCATCAGCTGTGTTTGCCAGCTCATCTTGGAAACTGACCAAGAAAGACTAAAACGTTTTGGGGGAAAAATACTGGAAACACTGCAGAGATGAGTCGGTCACTGGAGGGAGTGAACATTTGTTTAATGCTGACCTGTGATGCTTACAGGCCCTTTTTATCCTTTGAACCACACAGCATTAACCCAATTTAATCCAAAACGAATCACGGGACAATTTACAATAACTAATTAACATAAAAACATAGAAAACCTACAGCAGAATACAGGCCTTTCGGCCCACAAAGCTGTGCTGAACATGTCTCTACCTTATAAATGACTAGGCTTACCGATAGCCCTCTATTTTTGTAAGCTCCATGTACCTATCCAAAATTCTCTTAAAAGACCCTATCGTATCTGTCTCCACCACCGTTGCCAGCAGCCCATTCCAAGCACTCACCACTCTCTGAGTAAAGAACTTAACCCTGACATCTCCTCTGTACCTACTCCCCCAGCACCTTAAACCTGTGTCCTCTTGTGGCAACCATTTCAGCCCTGGGAAAAAGCCTCTGACTATCCACACGATCAATGCCTCTCATCATTTTATATACCTCTATCAGGTCACCTCTCATCCTCTGTCGCTCCAAGGAGAAAAAGCCGAGTTCACTCAATTACCTACTAACTGGTATGTTTTTGGACTGTGTGCGTGGAAACGGGAGCAGCTGGGGAAAACCCATGCGTTCCACAGGGAGGATGTAGAGGCTGCTTACAGAGAACATCGGAATTGAACTCTGAACTCTGACCCAAGCTATATTGTGAATTAAGGTGTTTTGGGGTGGACAGAATGTGCATATGGGTCACTGACTTTGATCTAGAAGGCATTTCTGGAGCTGTATCGTCCAATGTCTTGAGTTTCATTGACCACCTAAGGAGCTGTTTTCTGTCAGCTGTTTGGTTGATTTGCTCTGAGGCTAGTCTTCTATTTTGCCCAAAATTATTTTTAAAAAAAGGTATTTGCATGTGTATCCAATTATAGTGGAAATTTATTTTGTGTTGAATATTAAACCCCTTTGTAATCTTCTGTAAATCCTGCATATCTATGTGATAATTGGATAATTTTGTGGGCTGCTATGATTTGCAAAAATTGACCAATGTTCAAACATAGAATATTATGGCACATTTCAGGCCCTTTGGACCTACTCCTTAAGGTCAATGTAAACCCTCCCCCCTACAATATCCTCTCCTACCATTCATGTGTCTATGTAAATGTTTCTTAAATGCTGTTAATGTACCTAGATCTACTTGAGCTTTTATGAAGCTATGATTTAAGTAGCAAAGACAGCTGGTGTCAGTGAACTGCATGCCAGTAGGATGTGACACCAGAGTGAGGGAAGTGGTTAAGTCGAGAGCTAGGGGTGTTCCGTGTGGTGGTTGGTGAGAAAGAGGAGAAAATAAACTTTTTAACGCCTCTTTCCTGGTTTAGCTGATTTGCTGTCAATCTTTGTGGCACAAATCTCTATGCTTAGTATTTTACTTACTCAAGCTCTTCCCAAATATAATTTATTAATTGGTCAGTGTGAGAGTACTAAGGATGCATGTTGAATTGGTCTCTATTACGTGGTTCTTTTAGACCTGCAGTTACATTTTTATTATTTTAAATTCTGATCATGAGGCAATACAGTCATTCCTTCTCAGACATTGATCTCCTATGGCGGGCCCTGACTGTTGGACTACAAGCCATCCTGTACAACCATGATTTTGTTGCACTCAGGTTATGGTTCTTTCACCAACCACGCCTCGGACACATTCCAACAGCAAATGTGAGTTGTTTTTCCTCATTTAGGATGGGGTAGTAATCTGTCTGGTGGTAATCACATTCCGTGAAGGCTGAGTAAAATTTAGGATTGCTTTGAAAAGCCAGATGCCTTAGAAATCATCATTTAGTTGTTAATTGTTCATTGCTGCTGAAACCTGATGGTGCTGTCAAGTCCAAACCATTACAGGAGTAATACAGATTAGTCGTCCACCTACCCCTTCTGTACTTCAAAGATTTGCTAACATGGGCGAAAACAATCTATCTTCAAAGGCATCCCCGCAGTTTTGAAGCAGTGTCATCACCTCCTTGATTTTTCCATGTCATTTTCACTTCTTGATCAGATAGCCATTTATTTCTTGAGATACAACATGGAATAGGCCCTTCTGGCTTTTTGAGCCACACTGCCCAGCAGTCTCCGGATTTAACCCCAGCCTAATCACAGGACAATTTACAATGACCAGTTAACCTACTGACCAGTACATCTTTGGACTGTGGGAGTAAACCCAGGCGGTCACAGGGAGAATGAACAAACTCCTTACAGGAACTCTGATCACTGGGACAAATGGTAATTTTAAGATGTGCTCTTGAAGAATTGGTACAAATATGCCTGATAAAACAAGGATTAAATCTTAAAGCAAATTGATGATCTTGCATAGTGAAGGCAGATATTATTAATAGGATTTTGCTCCTTTTTGTAGAACTTGATTAAAATAGAGGTTTCATCGTGAGAGAGAGAATGTGAAGCCAAAAGGGGATGGAAATGAAGAAATACAGAGTAAATAGACTCAAGATTGGCCCTGGTACAGATTTTACAGTCCACAATTCAGTTATTGCCAAAATCTTGTCACACTGTTAGAGATCTACAAATCCTGACAAAATGCTGTCATGGCCAAGTAGGTTTACTTGGAAAATAGATTTAATGACTTGAGATGCTAAGCATTAACAGATTGTTGTTGTTATTTGTGTGCAAGACAAAAGATGTAACTGCTTCAAACGTTCTAGTTCATCCTGACTGTACATAGTGTTCAGACGAATAAATGCTGAAGGCAGTGGGAGGGTGCGTCACAGACTGATCCAGCGCCAATGTGTGATGGTGGATGATCTCGCAGGTGTTGGGGAGATGATGTTAGATGCTGGTGGAGAGGATAGGTAGCAGAAGGCAGGCAGGAGGTGAACTGAACAACTGGATGGAGGTAAGTAAGGTTGCTGAGATTGTGGAGAGAGCATGCATGAGGACTGCCAAAATGGGCACAAAGGGTTAATGTGGGTGTTTCGATTGCAGAAAGCACTCATGCTGGGGGCAATGTTGCATAAGTACTGGAACGAGGTTGTGTTGGCAAAAGCCATAGCCTTTGAGCTGCTTGCTCACCATTCCATTTGGCGAAGGGCTAATAATAGAGACAGGAAGCAAAGCTTGGGCAAAACGATGCTGGAGGAACTTAGCAGGTCAGGCAGCAACTAGTATCAGGAATAAACAGCTGACAATTTTTTTCGAGATCCTTCATCAGGACTGGAAAACAGTCATGCTTGTTGTGTATCATATATTTCAGTAATATTGTTAATGTATTGTTTAAGCATTTTTGTTTAAATAAGCCATTATGGGTTATACATAAATGTATGTAAATTGCATAAGTCATCACACTGCCACATCATACATAAGCACCTCACTAAATTAAAAACAAAGTACTCATGTTTATCTCCTGGCTCCTTGTTTTCCTTTTAATTGGTTTTAATGTTTTGGAATTACAAAAGGGAACAGTGGTGACAAGGTATTTTTAAAATGAGCCAGAGGTGACTACCTACCTTTTGAAATGCAGCGAGGTGCACCTATCTTCTGGACAAATTCATGAGTTCATAACAGTACCAGGTGATAATAGTCATTAAAGAAAGAGCAGAAATGACTGGCTGCATCAGAGAGATCGACACATTTGATTGCACAAGAGATAAATGGATTTTGTATACTAGGTGAATTGAGCAGTATTTTAAAGAAGATGAAATAGCCAGTGAGAAGCAAGGGCCAGTTTTGCTGAGTGCATTGGATTTAAAGCCAAACAGTTTGCTTAGAAGTTTAATTTTTCCAACCAAACCAGCCGAAAGGAGCTTTCCTGATATTGTCAGATTGATGCAGGAACATTTAGAACAAAAACCATTGATTGTAGAATGCTTTAGGTTTCATAAGTGGGAATTAAAAGTGTAAATGGCTGAATTAAAGAGATTGAATATTGTTAGTTCAGTGATGGCCTTAATGATGCAGTGAGAGATTCAGTTTGTGGAATCTTACAAGAAAGCATTCAAAAATGGCTGCTAACTGAAGTACAACTCACATTTAATAGAGCAGTTGAAATGGATCTATCAATGGAAACAGCAGACAATTGACTTGCAGTCAGGAATAAAAGTGAGCATGAATAAAATTGCAACTCATCTAAACAGAAACCTGCCTGGCTAAGCAGATTATGTTAGTTAGCATTGTGGCAGGGGCCTTGTACACCAGACAGAGGCAGCTTTAAAGGTGAAACTTGAAGAAACTGCAGCAAGCACATACAAAAAGCACACCAGGCAGACAAAATTGGACTGCAAAAGGGAAGAGAAAAAGCTGAAAAGTCAAGTTGCAGTTTCAAAAGGACAACAAATCTGTTTGCTGTTCATGAAAAAACTGAATATAATGAGTGATACAGGATTGGGTAGCCTTAAGAGATACAATGTGAAAACTAACAATAGCCAAGCAACACACACAAAATGCTGGAGGAACTCGGCAGTTGACGTTTCGGGCTGAATTCATCGGGATTCATTAAGGGTCTCGGCCTGAAATGTCAACTGTTATTCTTTTCTATGGATGCTGCCTGGCCTGCTGAGCTCCTCCAGCATTTTGTGTGTGTGTTACTTTGGATTTCTTTTTTAAAAAAATTTTTTTTATTAGTTTTTCAAAACATTTTACAAAATTAAAAACCCCAAATCCCAGTGAGGAGCATTAATACAGAGCAAGGTTAAGCATACAATAACAATATGCTACAAAGGAAGAGAATTTGACAAAAAAGCACCTAAATTAAAGACAAGTGAGCTTAGTGTCCTCCCCAAACCCCACAACACAAGAAAAAAAACAACAATTCCAGACCAACCACCACACAATATAGAGAGTATAAGTCCGGACAGTCAAACTCCCAGACTGTGAATACACTTAGCAACAGAGGATAATAATGCCTACTACCAGAAAAAAAAAGGGAGCTGAAAGCAAGGGACCGAAAAGAAAAAAAAACCCCTAGTCAGGAGGAAGGTTATGAAAGTACTCGATAAAAGGCCCCCAGACCTTATGGAACTTTAAATCCGAATTGAGAACTGAATAATGAATTTTTTCGAGGTCCAAGCAGGCCATAATGTCGTTAAGCCATTGCGCATGAGTGGGCGGGGCAACATCTCTCCATCTAAGGAGGATCAAGCGTCTCGCCAGGAGAGAGGCAAAGGATAGTATTCGGCATTTGGTCGGACCCAGACATAAATCTGTCTCGCCCCAAAAACCGAACAGAGCAATTAAGGGGTTAGGTTCTAGGTGCTGATTCAGAATACCCGATAGTGTAGTGAAGACATCTTTCCAGAATTTCTCCAAGCTAGGACAGAACCAGTACATATGGATGAGAGAGGCCACGCCCCTCTTGCATTTATCACAGAGCGGACTAATGCCAGGGTAGAATCGAGATAGTTTAGATTTAGACATATGAGCTCTATGAACAATCTTAAACTGTAAGAGACAATGGCGAGCACAAAGAGAGGTTGAGTTAACCGATTTGAGAACTGATTCCCAGCTCTCCTCGGATAAGGAGATATTTAAATCCTGCTCCCAGGCCATTTTAATTTGGATTTCCAGTGTTATGGATTCAGCAACAATAAATATATAAGTGAGGCAGAGTTTTTTTATAACAAATAAAACATTTATTAAACACTGGAAAAACAAACCCCCAAAAGTAAACAAAACAACTAACATAACTGGAAATCAGCTGCTGTGCGGTAGCTTAAACAGTTCTTAAAGCGATAAATCTTAAACAGTTCTTAAAGGAATAAAGCGAAAACAGTTCTTAAAGCGATGTTGCAAAAACAGTTCTTCAAAGTAGTACTGCAAAAGTTCAAAATGCTTACAGTCCATTAAAGGAGAGACTTTTTAGACAATTTAAATTCTCTTTCATGTTGTGTTGCTGCGGTCAGCAGTCGAGCTATACTTTTCCCGGAGAATTTACGAAGATGAAAATGAAATGGCTTAAAGGCACTGACCTTTCCTTTACAAAACTGTACCCAACCCCTTCTGCTATTATTTGCAGGGGTTAACATGGGGACAGCCAACGAATTCCTTCCGAATGAGGATCAAACAAGGTCAAACCTGTTTCACCATCGAAATCGAATTTCCTCAATCTTTTAACTCCCGAACTCCGATCTTCACTCTCCACTGATTTTTAACTGGCAGTATTATAAAGAAACTGCCGGCCATGACCTTTTAAACTTTAGGCATTAAATAAAACTCCACCTTTCAACCAAACTGCGTCATAATATTGGACCACGCAGTGGCATGGAGTCAAAATGGCAAATCCAGCCATGAACTGTCCCTCCTCACAGGGAGGGGTCCTCCTTTTATACCCCGTTAAAAAAAAAACCTATCACATGACCTCTACTGGCGGGAAAATGACGTCACTCCACCATCACAAGACCACTACCTTGTCCAGTATAGCTTCAACACCACTGTCACGTGACAAGTACAAGATACCCACGGGTACATAACACCAGCATCTTCAGATTTTCTCTTGTTTGTGAATAGGCAAGCAATATGGCTTACACCAGAAGTGAACAGCAAATTAATTAAAATGGAATTGGTCATTGACTAGCCTGTTTCAGTCCTTCCACAAAATGAGTTTGGATAGGGTTTCAAAGATACTGAACTGAAACCTTCAGATATCCAGCTAAGAAATTAACCTGGAGAAAAGATAACTCATTCTCCAAAAGATAACTCCTGTGAGAATGACTCTTGTGACAATGTGATACAGCCAACCCATACAGGGCTTGTATGTGGTAAAACAGGAGGGTCAGCATTGTGGGGCCATGATTGGCTGAGACAATTACAACTCGATTGGAGATCCATCCACTATTTGCATGCCACATTACCTGCAAAGAAGCCAAATGAAAGCAAACTAAGAAAGATATTGGATGATAGACCAGCAGTGTTCAAGGATGACACTGGAAACCTCAAACATATCAAGGTTAAAATGGTGTTAACTAAAAATGTTACACCCAAGTCTTACAAAGGTTGTCCAGTTCCTTATATGATTCATAATAAGGTACCCAGTGAGCTAGATCGCATGGAATCTGAAGGAATTCTTTACAATGTTGAGTGGAGCCCATGGGCAACAGTAGTGGTCCCAGTAGTAAAAAAGGATGGGTCTGTCAAGGTCTGTGGTAATTTCAGGGTCACCATCTAACCAGTATTGGAGGTGGATCAATACACTCTGCCCACCGTCTCTGAAGTGGAGTTGTGATGGATGATATGCGTTATCGTAACCAGCTCCTCTTCCATCCGTGTGACATTCTTTGTAACCCTCCTCTTGACTTCTGGATCATCCAGCAGAAGTTCTCCATAACAATCAGGATCCATTTCTCAGGAATGCCTTCACCTTCACCCCTCTAGAGGCCACATGTGCCAGGTTCCTTGAAGGGATGAAATACCTCCATTGAGATGCTTGTGAGACCTTAAGAATTTCTGAAACTCTGCCAGCAGCACAGGTTTAGAACATGGAAGTTTCATTCTTTATGTACTTCAGCACGGAAGTACGATCAGTCCACAGAAGTCCCAAAGATGTATGTGCAACTCCTTCATCCACAATGTGTCCATACTGCTTGCCATTGGAGCTCCATATAAGGGATGGAAACGGACTTAAACAGAACTGCCCTGATTTTCCGGTTATAAAAACACTGTGCACCTGAGAGTATGTGTTGTGCAACAATAAGCAGGTCACTGCGCCATTGCCATCTTCACTGGCATCTGTAATGAGTAACTGCAGTTACAAATTCTCCAAAACCCAAGGGTTTCAAACATCTAACAACCTTAATCTTTCAACTGGTAGAGTACTTCTAGCCAGCTTGTCCACTCATGAGCAACTGATGTTGGTATAGTGTCATCCCACCAAGCCCTTTCTTGCATGGATCTTGTGGGATCTTCATAGCAGCATCACAAGACTCAAGATTTCCTAAGGGATCATAGATGGAACTAACTGGAGAGGATTCCACTTCTTATGAGTGGTCTATCTTTGACCGTGATCTTAAACTTGAAAATGTCAGACTGAATGCACCATTGCACACGCAGTACTCTCTCCACTGAAGGTATATCTTGATCCAAATCCTTCATCTCTTTGCTCTTTTGGTATCACAGCTAGCACACTGTCTACTGCTTATCCACTTTGAGTTTGAAGCCACCTTTAGCACAAATGGATACAAGGTCATCATAGATACAGATTCTTCCTCAGAGATCACTGACACAGGGCAGTCATCAACATAGAAGCAATAGAAAACATTCACCATCTTGCTGTTCTTCATTGTCTTCTGTGCATTTCCAAAGAACAAAATTGGCACAGCTTGGTGATGGAGTTGCTCCAAAGCGATGTGTTGTCTGACCACAGTGTTACTGTGGAAGATGTTACAGTCAGTTGAAGGATGAGGTGATGAAGTACTTGGTGACACAGGACAAGATAGTACTAAGTCAGCATGGTTTCCTTCAGGGAAAATCCTGCCTGATGGAATTCTTTGAGGAGATTACAAGTAGGATAGGTAAAGGGGATGCAGTGAATGTTGTATATTTGGACTTTCAGAAGGTCTTTGACAAGGTGCCACACATGAGGCTGCTTACCAGGTTAAGAGTCCATGGTATCACAGGAAAGTTATTAACTTGGTCAGAGCATTGGCTGATTGGTAGGAGGCAGTGAGTGGGAATAAAAGGATCCTTTTCTGGTTGGCTGCCAGTGACTAGTGGTGTTCCGTAAGGGTCAGTGTTGGGACCACTTCTTTTTATGCTGTATATACGTGATTTAGATGATGGAATAGGTGGCTTAGTTGCTAAGTTTACAGATGATATGAAGATTGGTGGAGGGGCAGGTAGTATTGAGGAAACAGATAGGATGCAGAAGGACTTGGATTAGGAGAATGTGCAACAAAGTGGCAAATGAAATACAATGTTGGAAAATGAATGGTCATGCACTTTGGTAGTAGAAATAAATGTGAGGACTATTTTCTAAACAGAGAGAAAATACAGGAATCTGAGATGCAGAGGGACTTGGGAGTCCTTGTGCAGAACATCCTGAAGGTTAACTTGTAGGTAGAGTCAGTAGTGAGGAAGGCAAATGCCATATTAGCATTCATTTCAAGAGGTTTTGAATATAAGAGCAAGGATGTGATGCTGAGGCTTTATAAACCACTGGTGAGGTTTGAGTATTGTGAACAGTTTTGGACCCCTCATCTTAGAAAAGATGTATTGGCATTGGAGAGTGTCCAGAGGAGGTTCACAAGGATGATTCGAGAAATGAAAGGGTCACCATATGAAGAACATTTGATGGCTCTGGGTCTGTACTTGCTGGAATTCAGAAGGATGAGGGGGGAATCTCATTGAAACCTTTCAAATGTTGAAAGGCCTAGACAGAGTAGATATGGAAAGGGTGTTTCCCATGGTGGGAGAGTCTAGGACAAAATGGCACAGTCTCAGGATAGAGGGGCACCCTTTCAAAACAGAGATGTGGAGGAATATCTTTAGCCAAAGGGTGGTGAATTTGTGGAATTTGTTGCCACATACAGCTGTGGAGGCCAGGTCACTGGGTTTATTTAAGGCAGAGATTGATAGGTACTTGGTTGGACATGGCATCACAGGAGAAGGCTGGGAACTAGGGTTGAGGAGGAGATAGGAAAAAAAAGATCAGCCATTACTGAATGGTGGAGGAGATTTGACAGGTGAGATGACCTAATTGTGCTCCTATGTCTTAAGGTCCTATGGTCTAAAATCCACCATCGTTGATTGAGGTCACCATCATTCCAACAGAGAAACCTCAGCATCTTCCCCTGGCACTTTGTCCTGATGAAACGTTGATTCAATATCTGCCATCATCACCAATGATTCTTTTCTGGATCTGGTTATGACTCCAATCCGTGAGCAAGTAAGATTTGGTCCCTGTAAAATCTGAGCATTAAGTGATATTCCCTGAAAAGTTGTTCCACAGTCAAACACAACACAATATTTTTCCTTTTCTGGGGTGGTAAGCAACATGATGTGGAATATACCACATTTTTCCATCACTGTGTTCCAGTTCCTTGACTGGCACTCTTTTGGCATAATGCTTGGAGATGACATCCTTCATGAAAACTGTGTAGTCAGTGTGAAATGGCAAATCCTTAAACCTGTTCCTTTAGATTTAGAGCATCCTGTTCAATCTTCCTATTACTTGTCCTATTAACCTCTTTCTTTCTCTGAAGTAAACTAATTTGGTAGTGGCAATCCACCAGTTTTGCAGAATTTGTAACCAGCTCCATCAACGTGACCTTCTCTTGACAAACCAGGTTGTTCATCCTGACTGCATTCAGGGAAGTCTGCCTTGAATTGCTGCTACCAAAACTCATCCAAGTTCAAAACTGAGATCTTGTTTACTGTGAGCTCAGGCTGAGCACAGTTTCGTCCAACACCATGGTCTCATTTCAGTGGTCCATTCACAGTCCAATCCAATATTATTCTAATTGCATAGGGTCCATCATTAGCACTGCAGGTCACTTGCAACAGCCCCAATGCTTTAGGCACATTTATCCCTATTCTGAATCAGTCTCTAGCAAGTGGACATTTCAGGTGAGACCATCCCTGGAGATCCCTCTGTTGTGGAATGTTCCTTTTCCTGCATGTAGATGTTGAGTAGTTCACAATCTAAGCCAGCCAGTTTCAATCCTGAAACAACATAGCTACTCACAACCTTCTCTTGACTCATGGTGCGTGAGAGAATGTGTATCCCTTTTCCTGTGAGGTTGAGCTTGTTGCTGGTGCAGAACACTGCTATGCATAAGCAGCCACTGTTTTGTTACCCCCCTTCGACTTCACTTGTACTAGAACTGTGAGAAGTTTACAATCAGAGACCCTGTGAGGCCATTGGATACCAGGGCATTACTCACTGCTGTGTCTGATTCTTTAATGGCTAATTTCAGTTTTGCACCCTTTGCGGGTGAATATGAAGTATGCTGGGATGCTTGCCACTGCAAGCCATGCATGGAAGACACTTCCTGTAATCCTTGCTGATGTGTCCTGGACACAAATAGCCAAAGCAGACACAATTTTTTTTTCTTTTTTCGGAAGCAATCTTCATGCTGAGCCTTCCTTCTCTGGCTGAGGACATGAATCCGAGGTATGTTCACTCTCGCAGAGACCATTTCCCTTCCATTAGTTCCAGGTTCAGTGTTAGCTTTACTTCTCAGTGGCCACAGTTGTGACAAAGCTGCTTCCTTTAGCCTTAGTAGGAAATTGTGACTTAGTTTTGTTTACACCTTTGCTTATTGCCAGTGATATAGTATCCTGTATATTCCTAAACAACGTGTATGTAGAATCTTCACTTGCCTTCCTATAAAATCAACAATGTCAGTGAAAGTAATCTTATGGTTGTGCCTTTCTTGCAGTTTACAGATCACCATTCTCCATTTATACCTAGGCATATTGGGCAATTTCATTATGACAATCAACATATCAGAGGACATAACCAGCTCACACGTACTGAACTTCTCCTGTGGCATTACAACTGCCTCAAAGGAAAGGACTGTATTCTTAAGGAGCTTTCACGTCTTCAGATTTGATAGCCAAGAAAGCCTTTTACATGTAGGCGGATGCAATTTTCTGTTCATCATCAAAATGTTTGTGTAGTAAAGCCTTGGCCTTTAGATATCCTTCCTTGGGGTCAACATGCTAGCAACTTCTGTCAAGATCACTTGGTGACCTCTAGGATTTTGTTCAAGGAAATGGAGACAGTCCCCATAGCTGTCAGTCTTCAACACTATTTTCAAAAGCCCTCATAAATGCATGATACTGCAATGGGTCACCATTGAAGATTTGAATCTCTCTTTTAGGCAAAGATGAAATATTTGTATTGATAAGGTTATTTCATCTTGTGTCCTCATAATATTAATAGTGTTATTCTGATCTCTGTTGTCTAAAACAAAAAGTGTTTCCATGCTGAAAGTGAATGTCCCCATTAACCCTTTGAGCTGTTGGATATGACATAGGTTTAGAGTGCCTCCTTGGTGAAGGTTGAGAGCGAACACCCTGAACTACCTCTTGGGGGAGGTGGGGTAGGGGTTAACATTTGAGGAACAAGTGAATCAACATTGATGTTGAGTGTGTTTTTGTTTTCCTCTGTGCCTTGTTGATGTAGGAGGTCACATCGTAGGACTGTCCTGCTGGAGCACTTTTAGCATTCACCTCACTTAAAGCTCTCAGCACATTAATTTTGTCAGTCTGTACGGTAATTTCTTCCTGCAATTTAAGCTGCACCTTCCTTCTTTCAATTTCCGTAGTTGCTCTTTCATCTGCTCCTTCCTTTTTCTGTAGCTGCTCTTCTATTTGCTGCTCTTGCTCTTTAGTGCATGTATGTCATTCAGTGATCATTGGCGTGTGATTAATGCAGGTAAACCAGACTCTTTTTCAGTGGGTGCAGAGGAGTTGTTAGATACAGAAGATGCTCTGCCTGCAGCAGAACTTGGAACATGGACATTTGATGCACTGTGAATTGGGCTTATGTCATCCTGTGGGTCTTACACTATATGCGTAGTCAAAACATGCCTCAGAATTTGAGAAACATTTTCACTTGTTTCAACAATATGATTTTCAATATCTCATGCTTGGTTCAACCATTGGTTAACAAGCCCTATGACTGCACTACTAAACATTCAATGTTTTAAAAAAACACTTCCATTTTGTTTATCTTACTCAACCTCAGGAATAAGCGATAATGGCATATGGGACTAGCCTAGTTCTCAAAATAAGATTGCACTTGCAAGCATTTTGCTCAACATTTGTCTTGTATTCCTTTTGAAGATTTTCAATTCTACCCACTAAAGCATTTGAAGTAAATTGCAAACTTCGATTCACCCGTTACTTTTTCTAGCTGTGCCACTTGCAGTTAATTCCTTGTTCACCCGCAGCACTCCGATAAATCAAAGCAATGAGCCCTCAGGCAAACACCGCGTGATCGAGCAATGGTCCCCAGTGGACAGGTAGGACTAACCATTTCGAACTGTGTTCAATCCACAAACGCACAGCCCAAATCAACAAAAAGTCCTTACTTGCCTCAAGCTGCCCTGGCTTCTCAGTGTTGCGATTCCCATTTCACCAGAGGATCTGAAGGAGTCCTTAGCCATAGACCGGTCGGTGTTGGTATGGTACAACTTTTTTTCGGTTGACAAAATGTAGTGGTTATCTGAAAGCAAACTGAAACTGCTCAGAGAATAAGCATGGGAATTGACACTATATGATGCGCCATTCACAGTAATGGAGTTCCAAAGTTCAAAAGAGTGTGTTCGATCCTTATTTAAGAAACTGGTAAAGACAAACAATCTTGTAAAGATAAAAAAAATTGAAACTACAACTTAGCAATATAACAAAACAAGCAGTAGCAGTAGTGATCTGAGCATATTGAAGCAGTCAACAAAAAATAATTTCTGGCCTACTTTCTAGCTCTTAATCAGACTACAATGAACTTGGACAAAGTGTTAAAGCGTAACTATACTCGTTTGCTTCTGCTATGCCACAACCCACGTGACAAATTACTCATAATAAACATGCAACACAAAATACAATAGAGAGAGACAGAAAGTAGATGCGGGGCCCCTGCAGGAAGGAAACACTTCAGCAAAGTGGACATCACTGATGCCTGCCTACAGATGGAGATAGAAGAAGAGTTCAAAGTATTTCTCACTATCAGCATTCGCTAAGGAGTGGCATTTGCACCTGTACTCTGGCAAAGGATCTGATGCTGCAATGCTGCCCAGGCCCTCAGTGTCACTTGGATGACATCATTGTTACCGGTGAGGATCTTGAGGGGCATCTCCAAAATCTCAAAACAGTGATTAAAAGATAAACACAAAAATACAACTGCAGATGCTGTGGATCAAAGAATATGTACACGACGCTGGAAGAACTCAGCAGGTCAGGCAGCATCCGTGCAAAAAGAGTAGCCAACGTTTCGGGCCGAGACCCTTCATCGGGTATTGGGGGGAAGAGAGGGCCGAAGCCCAGTAATAGAGATAGGGAAGGGGGTAGGGCCTAGAGGCGCCAGGTGGAAAACCAATCAGAGGAAAGATAAAGGGGGAGGGGATAAGCATGAAAGAACTGTAGAAATAAAGAAGCAGGAAGTTGAAAGGGAAGAGAGGCAGTGAGGGACCTGGGATAGGGGAAGGGGGAGGGGAAGGGAATTACCAGAAATTGGAGAATTCAATGTTCATACCACCAGGCTGGAGGCTACCCAGATGGTAGATGAGGTGTTGCTCCTCCAACCTGAGGTAGGCCTCAATTTGGCAGTAGAGGAGGCCATGTATGGACATATCTCGATGGGAATGAGAGGCAGAGTTGAAGTGGGTGGCATCCGGGAGGTCCTGTCTATTGTGACGGATGGAGCATAGGTGCTTGACGAAGCGGTCCCCCAATCTGCATCGGGTCTGGCCGATGTAGAGGAGGCCGCACCTGAAGCACCGGATTCAATAGATGACTCCAGCAGACTCACAGGTGAAGTGTTGCTTCACCTGGAAGGGCTGTCTGGGGCCCAGAATGGTGGTAAGGGGGGAGGTGTGGGGACAGGTGTAGCATTTGCGCTTGCTGGGATAAGTGCCAGGTGGGAGTTCTGTGGGGAGGGACGTGTGGACCAGGTAGTCACGGAGGGAACGATCCCTTCGAAAAGCTGAGAGGGGTAGGGAGGGAAAGATGTGCTTGGTGGTGGGGTCCTGTTGAAGGTGGCGGAAGTTGCGGAGGATAATATGCTGGATCCGGAGGCTGGTGGGGTGGTAGGTGAGGAGAAGGGGAACCCTGTCCCTGTTGTGGTGACGGAAGGATGGGTTAAGGGCTGAAGTGTGGGAAGTGGAGGAGATACGGGTGAGGGCATCTTTGATGACGCCAGAAGGGAAACCACGATCCTGAAAGAAAGAGGACATTTGAGAAGTCCTGGAATGGAAAGCCTCATCCTGGGGGCGGAGACGGAGGAACTGGGAATAGGGAATGGCATTTTTGCATTGGGCAGGGTGGGAAGAGGTATAGTCAAGATAGTTATGGAAGTCAGTGGGTTTGTAGAAGATTAAAAGATTAAAATTATGATTAAAAGATTATGGGCTCAGACCACTACGCTACAAGTGTGAATTCTTTAAACCAAACATCACTGTGGTCACACCACTGATGCACAACGATTATATGTGCATGCTGAGGAAAATTCAAGTAGTAGTGGATTGTACAAAGTAGAGGACATGCCCCAGTTGTTGTCCTTTTTTAAGGATTTGTCAGTTTCTATAAGAGATACCTGCCAAACCTGGCTACTCTGCTCCACCCCTTGACCTCATTACTGCAGATTAGGAAGAAATGGCAAAGGACAAAGCAGTGTGAGGTGGCTTTCCAAAAGTGAAAGGAATGGTGATGTTAGCGTCTACTCACATTATGATCCACATCATCCAGTGAAGGTTGCCTGTGATGCCTCACCTCATGCTACGAATGTAGTAATGCCACATGATGGAGGTGAATGCCTTTGCAACATGATGTCCCCTCACCACTGCAGAGAAAAACTATGCACAGATTGAGTGAAGGGCCTTGAGTCTTGTTTGGAGTGTAAAACGTTTCAACCAGTACCTGTATGGGAGAGAGTTTACCCTCACTGCAGATCATCAACCACTAGTGTCCATTTTCAATGCATAGATGGCTGTTCCACTAACAGCAGCAGCACAAATGCAGAAATGGGCTCTGTTTCATGGAGGATACAATTATAAGACTGAATTCAAGAGGACAACTAATCATGGAAAGACTAGTGTCTTGGAGAAAGGAGATAAAAGATGTCCAGAAGTGTCAGAACCGCTTCTTGCAGTCCCAGAGTCCACTCCTGTAGCATCATGGAAGAGGCCCCAGAACTTGCACAGTCACAAGTCTCACCTCCCCCTGTCCCATTGTCAGCCAAGCCTTTATCTGACAAGAGTAAGAAGTGGAAGCAGCCACATTAGTTTCATTGAGAAGTAAGGTTTTTTTATGAAGTCAACAATATTGTGTAATTTTAGATCCTTAATGTGCAAAGATCCTTTTCCTTGTTGGCAAAATTTGCATTTGAGGAAATGTTTTTCTGGCACTGAACCTCAAATTTAAAGGAACATAGATCACAACAGTATAGCACAGACCCTTCGGTCTGCAGTGTTGTGCTGTCCTTTCAAACTGACTTTAAGATTAATCTAACCCTTCCGTCCTCCGTAGACCCACATTTTTCTACTATCCATGTGCCATGTAATTTTCTTTAATACTACTAATGTCTCTGCCTCTACCAGCACTGCAGCACCCACCACTCTGTGTATAAAAAGAAAAATTACTTCTGACATTCCCTCCTACACTTGCCTCTAATCAACTTTAAGTTATCCCCTCCTTGTACTAGCTATTTCTGCCCGGGGGGAAGAATCTCTGGCTATCCACTTGGTCTATGCCTCATATCATCTTGTAACATATCTATTAAGTTACTTCTCATCCTTCAATAAAAAGAGGAAAGCCCAAGCTCGTTCAATGTTCGGTTGAGCAACCGATACTGAAGGATGAACACTGGCAAGGGTAGACACTGTAAGATGAAGAGCATCATCTTCCATGGTTGATATGGAAATTCTCAGAGCCTTCCTCTCCTGATTTTTTTTTTGGGTGAAAGATTGCAAATAGAACACTTCCCACATCATCTTGCCTCTTAAGTATGGTGTACAAAAGAAAACAATTTCCATGACACTTAAAAAAAAGTGGAGTAGAAAAGATTAGACCATAAGATCATAAGGGCAGACATCATGGCTAATCCAATTCCCTTGCCTCCTCTCCATCTTTTTGTGGCCTTACTAATGACCTGTCAACCTCTGCCTTAAATATACCCAATGACCTAGCCTCCACAGCCACTTGTGGCAATGAATTCTACATATTCTTCACTGTCTGGCTAAGAAATTCCTCCTCTCTGTTCTAAATGGATGTTGTAACCTGAGACTCTGCTCTCTGGTTCTAAACTCCCCCACCGTAGGAGACATCCTTCCCACATCCACTCAATATAGGCTTTTCAACTTTCAATAGGTTTCAATGAGTTCCACCCTCATTCTTCCAAGTTCCTGCGAGTAAAGGCCCAGAGATGTCAAAGGCTCTTCAGATGATAACCCTTTAATTCCCGTGAACCTCCTTTGAACCCTCTCCAATATTAGCAAATCCTTTCTTAAAAAAGGGGCCCAAAACTGCCCAGTACTCAAGTGAGTCCTCACTATTGCCTTATAAAGCCTCAGCATCACATTCTTGCTTTTGTATTCTAGTCCTCTGGAAATGAATGCTAACATTGCATTTACCTTCCTCACCACTGACTCAACATGCAAGTTAACCTTTAGAGAATCCTGCATGAGGATACCTAACTCCCTTTGTGCCTCAGATTTTTGAATTTTTTCTCCATTTAGAAAATAGTCTATGCTTTTGTTTCTTCTACCAATGTGCATGATCATACACTTCCTGACACCGTTTTCCATTTGCCAGTTCTTTCCCCATTCTCCTAATCTGTCTAAATCCTTCCGTAGCTTGTTTCTTCAAAACTGCCTGCCCTTCCAGCTATCTTCGTATTGTCCACAAACTTAGCTGTAAAGTCATCAATTCATTGCTGAATCAGGGAGGAGGTGGAGGACCCTGAAGACCTACACTTGCTGTTTTAGAAACAATTTCTTCCCTTCTGTCATTTTCTAAATGGTCCAGGAATGCTACCACGTAATTGATTTTCACTATTTATTTAAGTATTCATTTAAATTTTATTTCTTGCACCAGACTGCTCTTCAAATCAAACTACAGACAAGTCGGTGATAATGGATGTTTCTGATGGGTCAGGTACCTGTCACCTGTTAATCTTGAGCTTTTGTGGTAATAAACCTGCTCTCAAATCTTCCATTTTCTTCAAAGCAAGATTTAACTTTTTTGCTGACTTTGGAATTTCCATCCTTACATTAAAATATAGCCAGCAGAGAATTGGCAATGATCTGTTCATTGTAGGAATTGAACTGTTGATCATTGTATTGTGAGGACGGGGTAGGATTTGTAAATGTCTTCAGAAAGCTTAGTGGTGCTGTAAAAACCATACATGCTAGAATGGGTAAGACCTTGTTTTGGGCAAAACTTAACAGCTTTCCCTCTTGGTTTGGCATATGTGGGAATGTATTAATAACTGAAGTAAGCCTCTTGGTGTAACCATCTACAATTGAAACAGTTTACTTTTGATACTGCAGATGTTGAAAATCTTAAGCAACACACACAAATGCTGGAGGAACTCAGTACTTCATGACTTCTACAGACTTGAGGTATTTTTGTTTTCAGAAATGGTCAGTCTGTTTGTTTTGAGGGGCTGTTGCAAAGGTGTGGTATTTAAACAGTTTTCACACTAAGCCAGAATTCCTTTTTTTTTTTGTTTGGCCTGTTTCCTTTGGATATAGTGTGATTTATTTGGATTTTGTTTCCGGCTACTTCTGTCAGCAAACTTAAAGATATAGAGCTGTTTAATCTTGTAGTGGTGCCTATGGCTGAGCGGTTGTCAGAAGTGGAACGGGGTAACTCAGCAGTTGGTAGCAGGCTTTGAGAGGAAGTAGAGGGGTTGATGGATTGGTGGGAGAAGAACAATGTATGCGTGAACGTGGAGAAGACAAAAGAAATTGTGGACTTCGGGAAGGTGCAGACAAATCCTGCGAAAACATGGCTCCTCTGTAGAGAGAGTTAAGTGTACCAAGTTCCTGTGAGTTCACATCACGGATGACCTCACCTGGTCCCTCAGTGTCACCTCCCTGAACAAGAAGGCACAGCAGTGCCTCCACTTCCTAAGAAGATTGAGGCAAGCAAGGCTCCCGCCCCCTTGCATAGAAAAATGATGTATGTTCTTTTAAATAAAAAACACTTTGGTAGTGAATAGTAAACCTGGGCATTTGTTTTTCTCCTAATTTTTATATGTTTAGCCCCTCCCCATAATATTTCATAAGCTCAACAATAAGTTGATCAGTGGCAGGTTTCCGTTCAATAAGAATTATTCTTACATGTTAGTGGTTCCTGGGTGAAGGAATTGTCAAGTTGGTGATGGTACATATGCAGGAAAGATGACTTCTTAATTCCATCCTGGTAGTGTTGGAAGGTAACGTGCCGACAGGTTTGAACTGGCTCTCCATAACACCAAGTTGAAAGACCATGGTAAGAATGTTACTGTTCTGCTTTCTCTGGTACTCTTGCATTGTGCTTCATTACCTAGGGGGAGAGGTCCTCTACCAGCCTCATGATGACAGTGATGACAAGAGGGCATTTGTGAATTAGGTTGTGTGAGCTCCTGTCAAAGGGTCCTTGTGATTAGTTTCACATTTTGTTAAATGCAGCCCCTCATTTGCTGATGCCATGAAAGCTGGAGGATTCATCGCTAGAAAACAAAAGAGCCCTGAAACAGACTATTGTGCCCAGCCGGTTTTAAGCTCCACACAAGCTGTTTCTAACCCAGATAGAAGTGTAGATTCCATGTGGTTATTTATTTATTTGCTGACATACAGTGTGAAGTAGGCCCTTCCAGCACTGCCCAGCAACCTCCGATTTAACCCTTATCTAGTCATGGGGCAATTTACAATGACCAATTAACCTACCAACCAGCACGTCTTTGGACTGTGGAAAGAAACTGGAACACCCACAGGAAACCCATATGGTCACAGGGAAAACCTACAAACTCCAACAGACAATTCAGGAATTAAACACCCTGGTTGCTAGGGCTGTAAAGTATTGTGCTAACCACTATGCTACCATACCGCCCTAATATGATGATGTACATGTTTTCATCCTTTGGTGAAATTGTCTGCAGAACACTTGGTGAATTTTCTTTTAAACCAGCAGTAGCTTGGCCCCACTAAGAACCATTATCCTTTAGGAGGATACATGGATTCTTTTTGCAATCCTTCCTAATCTTATTAAGTAGGTACCCTGTTTGTTAATTATCCTGCACTGAAGGACAAGGGATGGACCTCATTAGGGTCTCTGTATTTCATTTCCTAATACCCAGTTACAGATTGATCATCTTTTACTCAATCACTAACCCTTTCAGCTTCTATAGTTGCTGCCTGACCTGAGTATTTCCATTAATTATTCTTGGTATTTCCAGCTTCTGCTGATTTACTGAAAAGAGGCCCTTATCTCTTTATATTTCCTTTCAGAATATTCAGAAGCACTTAGCAGCCATAATAGATTGAACTATCTCTGCTGTAATGCAGGAAACCTGGCATCCATTTTTCATGGAATGTGACTATTGCCTGTTTTAGTTCCTGCTGGTGGAGGGACGAAGATGAGTTAGGACATGGGATAGTTCTGCTCTGCTTCACATTCTACCACAGGATCTTGTGTTGACTTGAGATGATAAACAGTGGTTTCTACTTTCTGTGCTTCAAAACAATGTGGTGATGTTGATGGCTGGTTCTTTGCTTCCAAAGATCAGGAGGGTAGAAGAGTCCTCGGAGTGATGGCACGATTGTTAGTGTCTGTGGAGGCCAATTCTGCATCTGCAGACTCTGGAGCATTAGGGACACCGGAACAGCTGGGATGTGGGCGCTTGGGCAGTAGGATCCTTCTTATGTCTCCTCTTCAGCAGTCTCTTTTCTGGGTTCCTCAGAATATTTGGCTGCTCTGTGGATCAGCATTCTCCAGTGGTATCTGTTACAAGACCTCAAAGTTTGCCTGAGTGAGCTGCTGCTTAAGTTGATCTTCGGACCTCTTGCACGGGGCACCACAACCTCTCTGGCCCTGAGAGAGTTCTCCGTAGAGTACTGCTTTCGGCAACCTGGAGTTGTCCATGCGGGACACGTGGCCTGACCAGCGGAGCTGCCAGAGCAGTGAAGTTGCTTCAGAGCTTGGAAGTTGAGCCTACTCCAGGACCTCGTTGTTGGAGACACGATCCTGCCAGCTGATACCCATGATGGAGCAGTGACAGCGCTGGTGGAAGAGCTCCAGCAACTGGATTTGCTTGCGGTACCAGACCCAGGTTTCAGAGCCGTATAGCAATGTTGTGATGACGGCAGCCTGTACACCTGGAGTTTTGCGGACAAACACAGCTGGTGGTTCTTCCACACTCGTTTCTGGAGGCGCCCGAAGTCACTGCTGGCTCTGGTGAGTCGGTTGTCAACGTCCCTTACTACCATAGCATCGTTGGAGATGACAGTACCCAGGTAAGTGAACTGCTCACTATGGTGAGAGGGTGGTCATCAATGGTGATCCGAGGTGGGCTGTAAACACCATGAGGAGGCTTCTGATGGAGGATCATTGTTTTCTTCAGACTGACCTTTAACCTGAAAGCCCTTGCAGCCTTGGCGAACTGAGTGACTGCAGCCTGTAGTGTGTCCTCTGTGTGTGAGAAGAGTACTGTCGTCCGTGTATAGCAGCTCGAGAACGGGTGAAAGTTGAAGGATATTTCTATCAGTGAAGAACCAAATGTCGATGCTGTCTGAGGTGGTCTCTCTCGCTTCCCGTGGTGGCATGCTGAAAAAGATGGCAAAGAGCATTGGTGCCAAAACACAGCCTTGTTTCACACTGGTATTGATGGGGAATGGGTCAGACTGCTTGCTGTTGTGTTTAACTTGACCTCTGGCTTTCATGGAGTCGTCCCATGATAGAAGCCCAGATTTCTGTGCACAGGTCTCTAAGTTGGATTTTGAGCCTATAATCATTTTGAACTTGATACTTTTGTGGTGTTTGACAAGCATTCTTGAGTTTGAGTTTTTTTAAAAATTTAAAACTGCTATCACTAGTTTGTATTTTAATTGAGGTAAAGACACTGTAACCTGTAACTTGTTTCAAATTTCACACGTTGATTATCTTTTGGATTTCACCACAGTTCTGTTCAGATACCAGCATAAAATATTGCTTCAAATTAGGGCTCTTTGCAAATTGGTGCAGTTGCTCTGTTTTATCCCGAGCCACCGCTTGTACCAGTCTGCATCTGATGGTGCAGAGTTATTCTAGAGACGTGCAGAAGATGGAGCACTAGAGCTTGTCCACCAGGAAGGAATTAGAAGTAAGTCACTATTCATTCAGTTAGTAAAATACCCCAGAAAAGGAAAGATTATTTGCATCTCACTATGGGATTTATCTCTGAAAGGAAATATTTGCATTTGCAAGAAATACTTGGCAAGAAAGTACCATGTTTTTGACGACTGCCTATTTTGAAGATGTCAAAAAAAGGTTGAAATTTACATAATTATTTCCCCCTCTTCAGTTCTCAAACCTTGTCCAACACCTTCAGGGCAGTGTGGTGGACCCAACTATTCTAAACCATGTTGTTGAGCGATTCTCTCAGATTAAGAAAATCGCAGGTTTGCTGCTGACTGCAGAGAGTCCGTTTAAATTTTGTACTGTTCTAATATTCAAGTAGTCTGCCGAGGTCCTAGATAATAATATTCATGGGCTAGTAAGCGGCCACAACCATTTAGTGGTACATGATTGGCAGGCAAAGACCATTTTCGAAAGAGAATCCAGCCTCTCTTCAGAGGCATTGTCAATATTGTATCTGGGAGTGATTTGACCGGAAACATAACTGGGCTAGCTCAAATTCTTCACATTGGAAACCACTTATGAAGGTGGTCAGCATTTCATCAGTCCCAATTATTTGTATACTTATTTTTTTCCTTGCACTCAGGTCCAGATCTTTTCTCAGCAACAACATTTTGTAGTTTTGCCCCATTTTAAACTCCAGTCCATTCTAAACAGGATAATTTCAAGTTTCCAATGTAACACTGTCAGTTGCTATCTTGCTCATTCTGTATTTCTTTGTAATCTTTCTACTGTCCTCAGTTTGCTACTTGCACCTTTTGTATCATCAGCAAATTTGTGTTTTCCATCCGCTGGAAGTTGGGGGGTATGGATTATAAATGGTTAAAGCCCCTGCACAGATCCCTCTGAATTGTGGTTAGCCGGAATGACTCATTTGTGACAAGGCTTATCCACTCCCTTATCTGCACCGATAAATTACATTCAACCTTGTGCAACCACCATTTTATGTAGTTCCTTCTCAAGTTACCCATGGAAATCCAAATAGATTACAACCGTGGTTCTTGAGCTGCTCTGTTACATCCTCAGTTGTAGAAAGTTTATCAAACATCATATCCCTCCCATAAAACCATATTGGCTCATCTTGCTTGTCTTCTTTACGCCTTGCTATTATATTCTGTAAAAATGAAATCCCCCCCCCCCGATATTACATTAATTGACACAGTGGTACAGTTGGATAATTGCTCTATGTGGTGGGCCTCTTCAGAATCCAGGGAGTTCTGAAAGTACAAAGCAAACTTATTATCAAAGTATGTGTACCAACACTAACTTCAGGTTCATTGTCTTCAGGCGCCCACAGGAAAGTACATTAGAATCCAATTTAAAAAAATCTAATAAAGACTGGCAAACATCCAATGTGCAGGGGACTACCATGCAAATAATTTTTAAAAAATAAATAATACTGAGAACATGAACTACAGAGTTCCCAAAAGTGAGTGAACAGGCTATGATATCAGTTCAGTGCTGGGGCAAGTGAAGCCATGTTGGTTCAGGGGCCTGATGTCTGCAGGGCAGCAGCTATTCCTGAACCTGGTGGCGTGGGGCCTAAGACTCTTGTGTCTCCCTTCTGATAGTAGTGGTGAGATGAAAAGGAGGTGGGTCGAATGTTAGCAGAGGGGATGGGCTCAGGTGTGAGATCTTGTCTGGCACGGAGTAGTGTTGCTGAGTATTGGCTCGCTTTCTGCTCTCAGACCTCAGTGTTTTAATCTGGCTTGAGGTTTCCCCTGATGCTCTCTCTTCTGGCAATGGGTAACCTTTGTCTGCTTTGAGATACTGTACTTGCATCCTTGAGAGTCAAGTTCACTGAATCCTTCAGGTGATCGTAAAATTGCTAGGGAAATTACAATCTGTGGATTGCAGTGATCGTCGTTCAGAAGCTGTATATCTAATAAGATGTATAGTAGTTTGGTGAGCTGCTGGAAAAACATCGCTGCATATTGCCAGCACCATCTTGGGGGATGACAACCAAAGTGTCCACTACCTCTGCATCAATTTCCTTTTCATGTTCTAGGCTGTAGAGCTCAAGCTCCCGTGGACTTGCCAGCATTTAGTCCTGTGAGTTTTCCTAGTAAAAGCTTCCCTTAACTGCTGAGGTGCGTTTTGTTAATTTGAAGAAATGCAGCCATCTTCATTGCTCTGTATCTTGATTGGGGAAGTGGAGAGGTGTTTTACTGAATGATCAATGGGCAATAGTTTAGGTCTCTTCCAAATTGCACAAGGTTAGTGGCCTCCATTTGGAAAATGTGAGAGTTCCATGGTTTCCAGCTCAGTTCTAAGGGTCTGGGATGTTAAAACAAATTCTGTCAATACCCTTGAGACCGTTTACAAGATGCAGTTCCCTGCTTTGGGGAAATGGCTACAAGTGCAGTTGAATTCTACTTCACTAAAATCCCGACTCTTGTGCTGTCAATAAAATATTTTTCTTTCTTCTAGTTTCAAATGTGGCCCTGACAGACAAAGAGGAAAGAACAACTTGAAGCTTTGAGGTGGGTATAATTCCTTCTATTGATAATTAAGAGTAGTATTTCCGGACTGGGTTAGAATGCTGTATTTCAGGACTGTATTTTCTGTATATCAAATGTGCGTTTTGTATTTGCACTAAAATGTTTAAATATTAAAATATTTCTGCATGATTGCGTTGTTGTGTTACAAAGACTGTTTCAGAAGGGTTGAGAAATCTTTGATCTTGATCGGTAATCTTTTGGACAGGGATATAAATTGGTGGCTCCTGACAGCATAAAGTTCAGTAAAAGCTTTGGCTTAAAGAGTTGAGTTGAGGCAGAGCTGACTGATGCCATGTTCAACGACCTGGAAGTTTTACTGAATGAAGTACCACAGAACACTATATGATGAAGCATAAAAGAGATGAGTGAGGAAATTGTCCTGGTCTTGAATTTGTTGCTTTGTGTAAGTGTGTCTGTGTGCTGGGGTCCAGAGAATGTTCACTTACTCTAGTGAGAGAAATGAAGGTTATTTTGTAATTAAAAGCCAAGGCAAATATTACTCTGATCAAATGGTATTGTGGATATTCACCAAGACAGGATAATCATAAAACAATAATAAAATATTGAAGATGTAATGTCTTTGAGGAACAAGGCCATAATATACATATTGGGAAATGGTGAATGTTGCCTCCTTGAGCTTTGGAAGTATCTTGGACAAAGTACACAAAGCAGGTTTGTAGAGCAGGGCTGTAGGTCCACAGTAAAGAAGATGGAAAATGGTTGCTTAATGGAAAACCGGGAGTGTAGGAAACAACGGCAGTGTTTGCCACAGTGGTATGGAAATGAATAATAGGTTTTTTGTTTTCTATTTTGGGCTGAGATCAGTTTTCATGGTTTTAATACTTAGTCTGGTCGAAATTGTTACTCCTCAGTTCCAGTTCCATGCCTGGGTCTTCAGCTCCTTTTAACAATTTAATTTTGAGTTTGACAAGTCAACATTTATCTGACCAGAACTGAAGGAACATTATGAAAACAAGTTGATGTGATGTGATATTTGGTTATAGTTCAGACAAAGAAAGGTGGTTTCAACCCAAAGCTTGCCTTGTCTGCAGCTCTGTTTTGAAATGATTAATTTCCCTATAGCTGACCTGACCAGCAACACCAGCCTTAACATTTGACTTTGAACATTTTCCTTTTGAAGAGCTACTGGAAATTTCACATTCACATGTTTCTACTTAGCAATTCTGCTTCCTTTTTTAAAAAATGTCCCTGGAACTCTTGAAAGACTGATTTGTTTCACCATTGGTAATTCTGTTCTTTTAATCATTAAATGGACACTATATTTTACAAGCCTTAATATTTGCTGTTAGATCAGGAAAAGACACAGATTTTAATCTTTGGCAAATACCTTCTGTGTATCAATGTTCAAAGTAAATTATTTTCAAAGTATGTATGTTATCATATAGTACCTTGAGGTTCATTTACTTACATTTACGGGAGGAGGGGACAGGAACAGACAATGACTGACAAACAACAAATGTGCAAAATAAAAACTGCACTAATAAGAATAATACTGAGAACACAGTTAGTTGTAGAGTCAGTTCAGAGTTTTGATGAGTGAAGGGAACCTGTTGGTCATTGCTTAATTAGTGTTTCTGAACCAAGAGCTTCTGCACCCAACGGTAGAAGCAAAAAAAAACGAGCATTTCTGGATGGTGTGCTTTTTGATGGATGCTGCCTACTTGTGGCATCACTCAGTGGTAGGGAGGTTTCGCCTGTGGTGAACTGGGCTGTATCAGCTACTTTCTATTGTCTTGATTCCTGGGCTTTGGTCTTTGCTTATCAGGCTGGCATCAGTAAGGGTATACTCCACTGTGCAGATAGAGAAATTTGTCAAAGATTTTGGTGACATGCCACTCAAACTCCTAAGAAAGTAGGGCACTTTGTGATGACAAAGAGGGCAGACCCTCTGATATATCAATGCCAAAAGTTTAAATCTACTGACCCTTCCACCTCAGTGAGATGTGGCTTGTAGACTTCTGTTTTGCTCCCCCTGTAATCCATCCATGACCTTGCAATGCTTGGAGCCCAGGGCTGGATTCAGCAGATAATGGCAACAGACAAAGCTGGGATTAGTGAGTAGATCAGACAGCATCTGAAGGGAAGAAATGCAAAACTTTAGTATTCCAACTTGATAGCCTCTCATCCACAGATACTACCTGACCTGTCAAGAAGTTTCAAGGGATCATTTAAGTTTTCAGCAGATGCCTTGTTTGGTTTTGATCCAACAGTAACATCATTTTTTTGAAGTTGCAATTTGATTTCAAATTGTGGCCCTCTGTTAAAATCTAGACTTTTTAAATTGTTTACTATATTTGAGAGCTTAGGTCTATTTGAAAAGTATTTCCCATTTTTGGGAGCAAGAATAGTTTTTCAAAGCACCTATGCAGTTCATCAAAATATTATAATGGTGGTCTGAAGTTGCCTCATTCATTTTTGCAGTAATCATGTCCGTCATGTTAATGAGGTTCCTGTTTTAATCATTACGCATGTTCAGATCTATTGAAAATACTGGGTTGAATTACTGATCTACGGCGGGGAGAAGAATAGGATTATCGTGTCTCCAGTCAGACCCTTGTATTTTCTACACATTCATATGGCTGCAATCCATGAACTGTTAACTTCAAACCTCACGCACAACACTTTTCAAATGTCTCATAAATCACACTACACACTGGGCCCACTGTGTTTCTTGGAACTGCTCCTGAAGCTATTAATAAATCCTTCAGATCTGTGATGCCTTCAGCAAATTAATTGACCAAAGCTTGTTTTTAATTTTTTTTTAATTCATAAAATCTGAGCTGTTAACATGGACTTGAAAGTCAACATTTTGAAGGGAATTGGACATTTTTAAATTAAGTCTGCAGCCTAATTCAGATGTGGGGCAGATAATTTGTTTTTATACTGAGTTGGCAGGCTTAAACAAAATGGAGCTGATTTTTGGGTGAATTATTTTGGCTGACGATTATCTTGTAAACTGGGTGATGCCATTCTACTTATACCAGTTCTATTTAACTGACGTTGAAGATGGTGATGGGTAGAGAATGCTGGCTTAAAACAAATTGCCTGTCCTTTGTATCAACATCCTCAAGACTTCCTTATGCGCAGCATTAGTAATTCCTTTGTTTTGTCTGTTTCTGAGTTCTGTACTTCCAGTAATTTGCATTAATTGGCATTGGTTCTAGGAAATAATTGCAGAAAATGTTGATTTTTACGTACCCTGGAGAGAAACGACTTTAAGAACTGGTAGTCTAAACAAATTGGTTGACTGATCCAGTTGTTGACCTGCAGTCTTTGATGCACTAATAGTGCCTAATCTTTTCACTGCCTGCCTATGCATTGTTTCATTATCAGGTTGCTTCTCAGTTAAGCATCTGAATTAACTTTAGCACAAATCCACACGATTTATTGAAGAAGCTAAAAGGGTCTTTTGAGGTTCAGGTATCCGAATATATTAAGCCACCTATTAGTTGGCTAGTCACCAAGGGACTGAAGTGTGTGTTGAAACTGAGACTCCTATTGGATGATTCAACCACATGAGCCTTCTGCCTTGTGCCAGGTACAAAGGTGGCCAACAGGAAATGTCACATGTATAAAATTCAGGTGCATTTACTACAGAGGCTTGCATCCCTTTGTTTTTTCTGTGCTAGCTATTGTGAGGACAGATGTTTTTTGGGGGGTGGGGGTTAAAGCCCCTCTCTGGCAATGACCCATTACTTGGCTAATGGCCTGAGGCATCCTAATAGGTAGCAGTGAATTGTTTCCATTAATGGAGCAGCCTATCCTGCAGATACCAAATCCATCTTCAAGGCCACAGTTCTAAAGATAAATTGGGTTAATCAGTGACATTTAAGTAATTATATACCCAATTGATGACATTTTATTCTTGGGATTATCTACTTGGCAACATGATTTTTTAATGTAATTTAGTGGAGAGTTTTAATTCTAATTTGCATCTGTTTTGTTTTCGTACTTGTTAAATTAACTGGGAGTACTTTGTTTTGCAGCACACTAATCTGTGCAGCAGGGTAATCATTCATGGTATAGTTGGAATTGGCATTATTGGGGGAATTGGGATTTGCATGACAATAGAAAACAAGGTTGTTTGCTACCTCCTTGTCACATGCGCATGGTTATATATTTTATGTGAAAGATGGGTTCATACAGCCTTCAGTTCTCCTGTATTGGATCCTGATCCAAAGGTTCTTCCGAAGTCAAGAATGAGGCTTAAGACTTGCTGCTTATAATTTTTAAGTGTTACAAGAGCAAAGATTGGACAGGAAGAACCATGGCAACAGACAAAGGAAAGATAAAGAGCAGACAGAAGGAGCAGGGAAAGAAGCTCAGTGTGCTGTGATCTTGTATCAGACCATTGAGAACAGAAAATTCCATTGACTACAGTTAACCAATAAAATAGCCAGATTCAAGTCATGTGACACTTGTCATGAAACCAAGAAGTTTGCAGAAAAATACAGAGGCAACTGTAAGCACTGAAAAACTTACAGAACAATTACACATATATAGGTGATGATATAAAAATACATATTCATAAGAAAGCTAAACAACAAGAAAACTAACAATTTTACAGACCAAGTCCAATACTTTACTCAGTTTGGCATGGATGTCCTGCACCACTGGAAAGGAACGGTGGCAGTCTTAGTTATTTCAGCTTCAGGTTCATTGGTTTTACTGGCTACTGTGCTACTGTTAATTAAAAAAATAAACTCATTATTGGAGGATGGAATTACCCCCAATTCCAAGTTGTAAATCCCTTTCCTGGATTGGTGTTCAATCTTAATTCATCAAAGTTCTTGGCATTGAAGTCAGCAAGTTTAAAACACAACAGACTCTGGTGCAGGAGTATTGTTTAGGTGTGTGTTTCTCTAATTTGTTTTTATACTGCTGAGGGCTGCTCCATGATGGTAGATGGCTGGTTGTTGATCCACAGCTAAGCCTCTCCTGTTATACAGACTGAAGGAAGGAGTTAAGGAGCCCTAGACTGCAAGGGCCAGAGATGGCCTATCCTGGTGTTAGAGTCCTATTTAGAGCAACCAAGGAAAGGTACAGCACAGAAGTGAGCCCTTCAGCCCATCTAGACCATGCTGGACCATTTAAACTGCCTTCTTCCAATGACTTGCACTGGGACCATAGCCCACCATATCGCTACTATCCATTTATCTTTCCAAACTTCTCTTAAATGCTGAAATCAATTTCACATGCATCACTTGCTCCAGCAGCTCGTTCCACACTCTCATGAGCCTCTGAGTGAAGATGTTTCCCCTCATGTTCTGCTTAAACTTTTCACCTTTCACTCTTAACCCATGACCTCTAGTTGTAGTCCCACCCAACCTCAGTGGAAAAAGCCTGCTCACATTTATCCTATCTATACCCCTCATAATTTTTTATACATCTATCAAATCTTCTCTGAATTTTCCATGTTCCAAGGAAAAAAGTCCTAAAATATTCAATATCTCCATATAACTGGGGTCCTCCAGACCCAGCAACATCCTTGTAAATTTTCTCTGTACTCTATCAACCTTATTTACATCTTTCTTGTAGCTAGGTGACCAAAATTGCACACAATACTCCAAATTAAGCCTCACCAATGTTTTATACAACTTCAACATAACCTCCCATCTCCTGTACTCAATTCTTTGAATTATAAAGGCCAGTGTGTCAAAAGCTTTCTTTACAGCCCTATCAACTTGTGATGCCACTTTGCATGAATTATGTACCTATATTCCCAGATGCCTTTGTCCTACCCCACTCCTCAGTATCCTACCGTTCACTGTGTAAGACCTATCCTGGTTGAACCTCCTGAAGTGCAGCACCTTGTACTTGTTTGCATTAAATTTCAGCTGCCATTTTTGCAGTCTGTTTTTCCAGCTGGTCCAGATTCTGCTGCAAGTCATGACGGTCTTCCTCGCTGTCCACTACTTCCCCAGTCTTGGTGTCACCCGCAATTTTGCTGATCCAGTTAATGGCATTATCATCCAGATTGTCAATATAGATGACAGACATTAATGAACCCAGCACCGATTCCTGCGGCACTCCACTAGTCACAGAGAGGCAACCATCTAATACCACTCTCTGGCTTTTCCCACAAAGCCAATATCTAATCCAATTTACTACCACATCTTGAATGCTGAGCAACTGAATCTTCTTGACCAACCTCCCATACAGAACCTTGCCAGATGCCTTTCCATTGTTCATGTAGACAACATACACTGCCTTGCCTTCCCAGATCCAATTTTCCTGGCAACTTCCTTAAAATTCTATAAGATTAGTTAGACATGACCTACCATGCATGATGGCATGCTGACTATCCTTAATCAGCCTGTCTATCTAAATACTCGTATATTCTTCCAATAACTTTCCCACTACTGAGGTCAGGCTCACCGGTCTGTAATTTCCTGGTGTATTTTTAGACATTTTTTAAACAGTGGAGCAACATTGGCTATCTTCCAATCTTCTTGTACCTCACATGTTGCGAAGGGTGATTTAAATATCTCTACTAGGACTCTGGCAATTTCTGCATTTGCTTCCTGCAGGGTTTGAGGGAACATCTTGTTAGGCTCTGGGGATTATCCACCCTAATTTGCTTCAAGACAGCAAACACCTTCTCTGTAATCAATATCGAGTCCATGAAGTTGATGCTGTTTTGTCTTCCCTTGACTTTGTCCTTTTGAGTAAATACAGTTGCAAAAAAATGCATATAAGGTCTCCCCCGTCTCCTCTGGCTCCATGCGTGGATTAACATTCTGTTCTTCCCGAGGACTAATTTTGTGTCTTGCAAGCCTTTTGCTGTTTACATATTTGTAGAATCCTTTAGGATTCTCCTTCACCTTGTGCCAGGGAACCTCATGCCTTCTTTTAGCCCTCCTGATTTCTTGAAGTGTTCTCTTGCATTTCTTGTACTCCACCAACATTTCGTGTGTTCCTACCTGGCTGTACCTGCTATGCACCCTTTTTTTGCCCCCTTTAACTTGGGCCTCAATCTCTTTTGAAAACCAAGGTTCCCTAAACCTGATACCTTTTCCTTTTTTTCTGACAGGCATATACAAGTTTTGTATATATGTGAGGGGGCTTGTTTTGTTCTTGTTTTGCTTTGTTGTTGCTGCTTGTGTTCTGTGTAATGTTCAACATTGTGGACGTGCAATGTTGGTGTTGGAACGTGTAGTGACACTTCTGGCCTACCTTCAGCACATCCTTGATTGTTAATGCCAGCAATGCATTTCACTGTATGTTTCAATTTACATGTGACAACTCTGAATCTGAGCAAAATCGTGCTTGAATAAATGTGATTGAATTAGGCAGCAGGCCAGGTAGTACCTGTGGAGAGAGAAACAATGTTAACATTTTGGGTCAGCAATCTCTGTGGTGAAAAGTCACCCTTTCAACTTAAAGCTGTGGTCTTTGTGATATCCCTTAATGATAATTTGCCAAATTTGGATTATCTAAGTGAATTTTGAACTGGAATTAAGTCGGTGAAGGCTTGGTACAGGATTTGTCTTCTGTTGGACAAACAATTGCCTTTAGGGTCTATAACATTTATTCTTCTGGGAGAGAGAAATCCTCTTGGACAGGCAGAGGAAGGGGAAGAGTTACATTGTCAGAAGACGTTTGTCCATTATTAACGATGCCATAATAGAGCAGTGGGTCAGTAACTAATGAAAAAGGCAAGTGGAATATTTTCCTTAAACGGCAGGAGGCAAAGAGGGTAGAATTGAAGTCATTTGGCCAGATCTGTAGCAAATGACCCATTCTTCCTTTACCTTTGTTCTTTAGCTTTGTAGTTGCATTTCCACATAGAATCTCTGTTCAGGAAGGATGCCCTCAGCTTCTCAGGCCTACCTGTGTGTGTGACAATGGGAGGAAGGAAGGAAGAGAAACACCCAGCAAAGACCTGGCCCACCACATGAACAACCAAAGTTTCCAGGAAACTGTGGAAAACCACCTAAGTGTTAACGGATGGTAAACGTCGGCTCTGCTTTGTGAAATTCTTTCTTAAATTTGCTGCTTCTCTCATCTAGCACACCATGTACAGTGCATAGAGCCAATAATTTAATGACCATTTTGTGGAAGGTTTTCCATGTTTGTTTCTGCGTGTTGCTATGGGCACGTGTAATTAGTGGTTTGGATTGTGTTTGGGGAGCTCTAATTAAAGCTGGAGACGGAACAAGATTCTTTTATTATATTTAGTTCTTGTTACACTTTGACTCCAGATGAGTATATTAACAAGGAGTGACTGGAAGACAATATTTTGCAATTGAAGATAAATAATAATTTTGCATATGGAGTGGTGGAGGGAGGTTTCTGACTCACTGGTGGTTTTGCAAATGTTGTAGATTTGCAACACCACTGATCTCTCTGCCAAACTCAATAAGAACTCAACTCTTGTATCTGATTTGCACCTGATTTTATTTTCCTTCACTTGTTCCTGTAACAGCAGTCATTCCTTTCAGAATCATAAAATGGTTGGTGCATTCAAGGAGTGTCTAGAAGAAGCATCCTGCCAGTCCCACACTCACACCTCTCTCTCACCTGCCCCATATTCCTTCAAACTCAGATATCATCCTAACCCCTTGAGAAAACAAATCTGCCTTCACTGCTGCCCCTCATGCTTCTTCCACACACTGGTCCACCATCTTGCTTAAAAGAAACACGAGAGATTCTGCAGATTTCCAGCATACGCAATGTTGGAGGAATTCGGCAGGTCAGGCAGCATCTATGGAGAGGAATAAACAGTTGACATTTCAGGCTGAGATCCTTCAGGACTGGAAAGTAAGGAGCAGATGATAGAATAAAAAGATTGGGGGGGGGAGGAAGGGGATGGATTACAAGCTGGTCGGTGATAAGAGAGACAGCAGAGATGGGGGGGGAGGTAGAGCATTGAGAGGGTCTCGCTTGCTAGACTTATAACCACCTTGTTTGTTCTATTTTCAATAAGCTATGCACATAAGGCTTGATCAGTTTTTCCCCTTTAATTCTCCATAGTTTGCATTGCCTATACTCCTTTTCCCTACCACTTTCATTTCTCACCATTAAAGTCCAACTACCAGCTATTTGTCCCTTTCATCAGTATATCGGTTTCTAAATCTATTAATATCCTCCTAAGTACCCTACCCAACATTTCAGTCAGCCCCCATTTTATTTTGTTTTAAATGTGCCACAAATCGTGTGTGTTGAGAGAAGCAATGACCTGTTGAATAATTTGAAGTTGTCAGCCAGCGTGACGCTATTGCAGCTCTGGGTGTTCTGGAATTCACAGCTCTGTTCTGACACTGTTCTGTAAGTCTTCTCCGTGGAATGTGTGGGTTTATCCTGCTTCCTCCCACAGTCCAAAGATGTACCCAGGTAGTTTAATTGATCCTTGTAAATTGTCTTGTGGATTAGGTTAGGGTTAATCAAGTTTTTTTGGAGTTTTCTGGTGTGGCGTTGCTCAGAGTAGCTGGAAGGGCTACTGTGCGCTGTATCACTGAATAAATTAGTTAAAGTCCTCTTTATTTTAAATTCTGCCTCCAGAACCACTCCCTTTTCCATCCACGGCATTGGTACCAAGATGGGACAGAACTTCTGGTTCTTTACTACACTTTAATCTTACAAATGGAGGTTTGCAGACGAACTCATGAACTGAACATGGTCATTTTCTTCTAAATTGTCCTTATTTTTGCTCCATTCTGAACTTGCCAGAAACATCCATGCTCCAACTTTGCAGAACAGTTTTCTCTTCCATTTGGGAAATTTATGTTCCAGGGAAGTCATTCCAAACATAGCTTGTTGAGTGAGAGATTTTATTGCTAATACCCTATTTGTTTCACTGCTGACAGCACAGGATGAATTTGCTATCACAGAGGTACTTTACCAAAACCAGCGATGGAAGTGGTTTATTTTTGTCCTTCCTCCTGACTGAGTTGGCTCAAAGCCAAAATCAACACTGACATTGTATCTGTAACTTGAACACTGGATAAATGATTTGTTTTAATAGCATTTTGAGATGGACAAGAAATTAAACCCATTGTGCTTGCTCCATATAATGCGTGTTGATCCATATCTCTTAAGTGTCAGCCTTGTGTCTTCCCTTGCATTAAGTGAATGCTGGTATTTGGCAATCCAAGTTTTATTAGCATTCAGAGAGCCCTCTTAAGTCTACTGTTGGTGGTGGTGGGGGGCACAGGAGGTGGAACACCACTTCTTGAAGTTGTCTATGGTGTGATTCCAGCTGGTATCCTCTCCCCTTACCCTAAGTGATCAGCCTCTATCAGTCTTGTGTCCATTCATAAGAACATAAGAACATAAGAGATAGGAGCAGGAGTAGGCCAATCGGCCCCTCAAGCCTGCTCCACCATTCAACAAGATCATGGCTGATCCAATCTTAACTCTAGTTTTCACTGAATCCCACAAGGCAACAGTGCCAACCAACAGGGCACCATGCTGCCCATTTTATTTTATTATTCATCCCTCCCAAACCCATGTGATCACCCGGGGGAAAAAAAACCGAGTTGCCAATTGAGGAGAAAAAATCTGGAAAATTCCTCTCCAACCCATCCAGGCTATCGAAAACTGGTCCAGGAGATCACATGGCTGATCTAAACCTAGCCTCATGTCCACTTACCTGCTCGCTCACCGTATCCCCTAATGCCATTTTTATCCAGGAAAATGTCTATCTCCGTTTTGAATTTATTGAGTGTAGTAGCTTCCACAGCTCTCTGGGGCAGTAAATTCCACAGCCCCACTACTCTCTGAGTGAAGAAATTTGACATCAATCTTTTTTTTAAGCTTACAATGGGCTACGTTAGGCTGATGAATGATGGCAGAGTTAGCAGTTGGCTTTTCTATTCCTCCTTTGGGATGTGGGTGTCACTGGGAAGATGAGCATGTTGCTACCCTTAATTTCCATTGGGAGGTGCTGGTGAGTTAATGCCATAAGCTGCTGAAGAAGTGTTATTGGAAGGGGTTGCAGGGAGTAGATATATTAACACATGAACGTGGTGTGCTGCTGAAAGGGTTAGTGGTGCTCCGTATGCCTACTGTCTATGGGCACTCAGTTAGAAATGAGGTGCTGTCAGTAATCTGTGCGTTACTGGTGGAGGCAATTGTTGTTTGGGGTCGTTATGTCGACTGATGAGGCCGCCCTCAGGTTGGGGTAGCAAAATATAATACCCCATTTGGGTAGCTTCCAACCCAATGGGTATGAGCATCGATTTCTCTTAACTTTTGCTAATTTCTACCACCCTCCCTTTCTTTCTTTTACCATTGAAATTATTTTCAAAACTATTTATCTTTTTGATGCTTGATAATTGCTCCTCTCAGTCCACACCAGATACTAAAGTCTCTGCTGTATCAGGTGCAAGAATCTCGAGTGTGTCACAGTTTGCAGAGCAGGCATATTGACAGGAGGTATGGGCTACAAGTTTTGTCTTCAGTTTTTTGACTTCTGCCGTCAGTCTTGCAGTAGCATCTCTTGTTAAATGCTGCTTCATACCGATCTAATCTGTAGAGGAATTGTTTGATCACAGGGTGATGTTTTAATATTCTTCACTGAGGTGTGGAAACCACCAGCCAAGTTCCATAGATGCTGTCTGACCTACTGAGTTCCTCCAGCATTTTGTGTGTGTTGCTTCGGATAGCTTGTCAGCATGCAGAACCTTGGAATGCAAGGTGATTGAAGTAAGTACTGTGCAACCTGTCTTCAAAGGACAAGGCTGTTCAGCAGAATCCTTAAATACCAGTTATGTTCCACATAATTGGCAAGTACCAGAAATTAAACAAATACAGACCAGTACAAAACATGAAGCAAGCACGACTTGGTGGCCTTGTTAATTGAAAGCTTACCTTTTTCCCTTTACTGTTGCTTAATAAGATGCCTTTATCCTTTGTACATTTATTCTTATAATCAAGCACACATGATCCATCTTCCAATACAGTTCTCTAAAGTGTGGGGTGGTGAGATTTGGTAATGGTTATATGTTTCCTCTTCTCTGGATACTCCAATGGATTCTTTAAGCATAATTTATGATGCATGTTTAAAATGTGAAGTTTGTGACTGAGCACAGTATGTGCAGGATCCAATCCAAGATGATTGCCGGCTATGGTGAATTGGTCACCAAGTTACCTAGAAACTGGGCGTTGATTCTGTTGGTTCATCAAGTACAATGTCCTGAAAACTTGGTGAAATTGGGCAGGAGTATGTCAAAAGCAACTCTGGCACTTTGTGCTCAAGTTGTTGAATGGGGCTATGCCACTGCCAAATAGGCTGACTGCCCAGTATTGTGGCACCTTGCTTTGAGGTGCAAAGCATTGGATCACAGCCACCATCAAGGGAACTCTGATTTAGTACTCATTTGGAACAATAACATGCATCTCACACCAGGGACGCTGCAGTTGTATACTGCTTGGGTTGTTCCCTGTTTTCTTGGTGCTTCATAAGCAATGGTCATGAGTTCGAAGTTCAAAGTACAACTTATTATCAGGGTACATACAAGTCACCACATACAACTCTGGGATTCCTTTTCCTGTGGACATTCTCAGCAAATCTAGAGAATAGTAACTGTAAACAGGATCAATGAATGTGTATAAGACAACAAACTATGCATATGCAAATATAAATAATTATTAAAGAGTCCTTTAAGTGAGATAATTGATTGTGGGAACATCTCAATAGGTGAGTGTAGTTATCATCTTTTATTCAAGAGCCTGATGGTTGAGGGGTAGTAACTATTCTTGAACTCAGTGGTGCAAATCCTGAGAGTCTTGTACCTTCTACCTGATGTCAGCAGCAAGAAAAGAGCATGGCATGGGTGGTGAGGATCTTTGATGATGGATGTTGCTTTTCTACAATAGTGTTTCATGTAGATGTACTCAGTGGTTGGGAGAGCTTTACCTGTGATGTACTGGTCCTAGTCCATTACCTTTTGTTTAGGATTTATCATTGAAAGGCATTGATGTTCCCATACCAGGCCATAATGCAGCTAGTCAATACACTTTCCACCACACATCTCTAGAGGCTTGTCAAAGTTTTTGATGTCATGCTGAATCTCCACAAACTCTGAAGGAAGTAGAGGTTGCACCTAATGCAGTCAGTTAGCTTGTAAAATTGCTGTATTATGGAGAGGAATTGCTTCCAGGCCAATTTGCTCATGACTATTAATCAACCATTTTAGAATCTAACTTGTGCATTAATCATTTTGTGCAAGTGGAAATTATGTCATGTGTCCAGGTGGTTTTTGCATTCCATTAGAAAGGGGATGATCCATTAACCTAATGCAATTTTGCTGCACACAAGGCAAATACAATCCTACTAAGGCTTTTGCCTTTGGAGAGAAGGAGCATGAGAGCTAACTTGATAGAGGTGTACAAGATAAGAGGCATAGATCAAGTGGACAGCTAGAGGCTTTTTCTGCGAGATGGAAATGGCTAATACCAGGGGGCATAATTTTAAGTTGTTGGGAGGAAAGTATAGGTGGAAGTCAGAGATAGGTTTGAAGTTTAACTATGTAACAGACATTGCGAGTGCTGCGACTGTGTCTTGTAGGTCAGTGCCTGGAATTGTCTTCCAAGTACAATAGTGGAGAGAATCATGTAAATAGTGGTTCAGTACCAAGATTAACAAGAACCATAGATGTTACAGGATGGACTCATTAACTTGCAGGCCAATTCAGATATTTTCTGGTTGCTGATTTTAATTTTGTCATTAGTTGGTACCAACTTTGCCACCAGCCTATTGATTAACCTGAAAAAACTAACTCCAGCTCAAGTTAATTGACCGTCATTTCTTTGGAGCCGTGAAGACTGTTCGAGAGGAATTGAAGCTCTGCGGGTATTTCAAGTGTTGACCAACTTGATAAAGAAAACAAGTCATGATGATTGCCAAGAGTTGAGTCGAGCTTCAGATGACAGGAGGAGATGGTCCTGGAGTGCAAAGTGTACTGGAGAGGTTTCTCCTTCTCCCATTTCTGTAGAAGATTGTTTAACAACCATTAACTTTTAGATACATGCTGTGTGAACAGATAAGTTTACTCTGATGTCAGCTTGCTAGTTTTACATCCAGAACTGTCTTTAGAGGCTTGGTCTACTTGATTTCATTGTTCTGCAAGCACCCCTAGTAAACCTTTGCATACCCTTTCAATTGGATGGGAGAGAGGTGATTGGTGTGATTGAGATGGTGGGACCTGAGAAGGAAGCTTCACAGTTTAGTCCATTGGAATCATGTTGTGCCATTTGGAGGATTTGAGAGGACCTTGGATCTGTTGGCAGATGATGCACATGGAATGTCTCTTGGTACTTGCCTGGTTCTTGCATGCTGTGACCTGTGAGTGATGAGTTTGGTGTGTACGTTAGTGTAGCGGTTAGTCCTGAACTTGGTGAATTATTGCAGTGCCAGTAATCACCCTTTGTGGTTCAGCTCCCACCACTGTCTGAAAGGACTTTGCACTGTACGTTCTCCCTGTGATTGCGTGGGTGTCCTCCACATTCCAGAGGTGTATGGTTAGAGTTAGTATTGTGGGCAGCGCAGGCTGCCCCCAGCCTTATCTTCACCAATTTGATGCAAACAATGCACTTCACTATGTTCTGATGTATGTCTGACAAATAAAGCTTTAAAAAGAGAGAAAATTAAAAAGGTTTGCGGCTTTGTGATTGAATTATTGATAACCAGCAGATGGCATCATGTTCCATTTGGGTTTAGTCCTGAACTGGGTGAATGTCTATGTTGATGGGCACTGAGTTACCAGTGGGTTTCCAAGTATGCAGATCCTCGGAAGTATACAGCTTTTGAGCACAAGCTTGGTTCTGAGGTGCCTGTGCTGGATTAGAATTGTCCGTTGTACTGTAAGACAGGAAGTTCAGGCCTGAAACTCCTCCACTGCTCTCTGTAGGGTGCACAGTAACAGAAATGCTCCCCTGCTCAAAGCCTTTGTTGTCACACAGCTGGAATAAAGACAGATGGGAAAGTTTATAAGTGCAAGATTTTCTTTTTAATTGTCCTTCATTATATCCTTCAAATCAAAAGCATGTGACCTTTTTTTCAATTTCCTGTAGTCACCTCACTACAGGAAGGATGTGGGAACTATAGAGAGAGTGCAGAGGAGATATCCCAGGATGTTGCCTGGATTGGAGAGCATGCCTTATGAGATTAGGTTGAGTGAACTTGGCCTTTAATCCTTGGAGCGACGGCGGGTGAGAGGTGACCTGATAGAGGTGTATAAGATGCTGATCATGTGGATAGCCAGAGGCTTTTTCCCAGGGCTGAAATGGCTAACACAAGGGGGCATAGTTTGAAAGTGCTTGGAAGTAGGTAGAAGGAGGATGTCAGAGGTAAGTTTTTCCACACAGAGAGTGGTGTGTGTGTGGAATGCACTGCCAGTGGCAGTGGAGACGGATGCAATAGGGTCTCTTAAGAGACACCTAGATAAATACATGGAGCTTAGAAAAACACAGGGCTATGTGGTAGGGTAATTCTAGGCAATTTCTGGAGTAGGTTACAACATTGTGGGCCAAAGGTCTGTAATGTGCTGTAGATCTCTATGTTCATTTAAAATGTTCATGGTATACATATTTCAAAAAAACATTGAAATGCTGTGCAGTTTCAGGCCGTGTAAAACTTCCCTGTTCAGAGAGATGGTTGATGTGCACAGTTGTGATAAAAGATTAGCGGGAACTCCACTCTTAATCTGCAAAGCCCAGCAGCTGTTCAGTGTGCTGCCTATGCCTGAAACCAGTAGTTTGATTCAAGGGGCTTTACAGGTACTGTCTATGAAAATGCATATTATTCCATTTTGTGCTGTGTTCCTGTGCTTAGGTGCAGCTGTGCATTTTAACTTGTTTAATCTTTGGGTACTCTGCTCCAGTCATTACGTTGAAAAAGCTTCCAATCAGCTAATTACCAACATGAATCTTGGATCTCCAGTTTCCTCTGTGACATTTTAGTTCAGCAATTGATTTCGCTGCCTGCACAGAGCAGTTTAATTCCCCATTGGAGTACCTTGCACTGTTAAATGGACTCCTATTTACAAAGGCTTTTGATTGCTGGTAAACCCTGGTTAAACCTGCTGCCCGGGGTCACTGTTGTTGTGGAGCCATCTATGAGCATTAGGTTTGAAACATGAGATCCTGCAGATGCTGGAAATCCACAAAATGTGGGAGCAACTCAGCAGCTTAGGTAGTTTCTATGGAGAGGAATAAGCTGTCGACATTTTGGGCCAAGACCCTTCATCAGTACAAGAGAAGGCCATCTGCTTCTTGAAGCCAGCTCTGCCATTTATTGAGATCATGACTTTAGAGAGGGTGCTGAGGAGATTTACTGGGATGCTGACTCGACTAACAGCATCTCTTGTAGGTTGAGCAAGTTGGGAAGGGGTGGGGGAGAAGCCCAAGATGTCATGTGGTAGTTTCTTGCATTGAGAGAAGTCTGTTTGCCTCCCTAACAATGTATACTTGTTAGCAGTTAACCCAAGCCACAACCAAATTAACTAATTACAAGGTGGTGCTCAAGATGGAGTAAAGTGGGATAAATCTCCTGCTGTTTGCACACGGTTGCTAAGGGGCAGGGTGATTTGAGTGTTGAACTGCAGGAATGTTGATTATTGTGAGCGAGCTGGTGGCAGGTTAATGCGGGTTGGCATGGGCTGCTTGTCTGTTAAGATTATCTCTGGCTATCCATCAGAGTTGGGGGCCCTTCTGTAGCTGCATCTTGTGAGGCAGCCAAGAACCAGGAACTTGGTAACCAGAGGAGCTGGTGCCTGATGTTGTTTGGGAAAGAATTCCGAGTGAATCACGCTCCGGTGGCCCACCCACAATCTGGTCACTCTGGTCTGGAACATTTTCAACTGGGTTGAAAGCGATGCAACTCACTTGGAAAATTGCTAAGGCTTTGTTAAACCCAACAGTATTATACCTGTGTGGAAGTGTTAGGTTCTGCATCTCAAATGTGCTGTAATAATGACCCACAGAAACCTCTCCTCCATTTGTGTCGTGAATTAAAGTTGGTTAATTAAGTAACAGATGCTGAACATGCACTGAGTACAGCTGACAAAATGGACTTTATGTTTTCTTTTGCTTGACCAGATTGTGGGTGGGCCACCCGAGTGTGATTCACTCAGAATTATTTTTTCTTTCGCTTGCCCCTTCCCGCTTCTATTTCCCACTCTGGTCTCTTGGCTCCTCCTTACCTGCCGATCACATTCCCCCTGGTGACCCTCTTTCTTCCCTTTTTTCTATGGTCCACTCTCCTCCAGCTCTTTACCTTTCCCACCCACCTGGCTTCACCTGTCACCTTCTCGCTAGCCTCCTACCGCTTGCCCCAGCCTTTCTATACTGGCATTCTCCCCCTTCTTTATCAATCCTGAAGAAAGGTCTTGGCCTGAAATGTTGATTGTTCACTCATTTCCATAGATGGTGCCTGACCTTCTGAGTTCCTCCAACATTTTAAGTGTGTTGCTTAAAATGGAATCTGTTTTGTGGGTGGAATCTTTTACCATGTTTTCATGATCAACCTGTTCAGAACACATACAAACTCCTTGCAGACAATGCTGGGAATTGTTTTTTAATTTAGGGATGCAGTGCCCATGTGGTGAACTACATATACCTGTCTGGACTGCTCCTGTGGCTCCTCCCACAGACCCCTGTATAAAGGCGATTGAGGCCTGAGCCCGGCCTCATTCTCCAGGATGTAGTGTTGTTCATTCTTCCAGTCAATAAAAGCCGATATCTCGCTTCTTACGTCTCTGAGTGAGTTATTGATGGTGCATCAGCCCAACAGTCCTTTCTGGCCCAACGAGCTTCACCGCCCAGTAACCCATGTCCGGTATTAGTGTGCACTGGCTGACATGTGGCCTACGTTCATTTCAAACCTGCAAATCTTAGCAAATTGCTTCAGTCTGAACCTTTACTGCTTCTGTATGGAGGAGAACTCACACTTGGTGACAGGAAATTTCCTTTGGCCTAGTAGGCACTGCACTTTTCTGCTTTGTGTAGCCACTTCAGTTTTCTATAACTAATGTGTGATGAGATCAGTGTAAGCCTTCATTTACACACTACTTCAAAATACACTCAAACTCTTGTTTCTTCTGACCACTTGCAGCTCGATTATCTGCTTGATGACTCATTGGTAGAAAGGTACAAGGCCTGAGGGAATTTGAACCGGGAGCCCTAGGACATTTTGTGTTATCTGTGGCTTCAGACTGGTTTTAGGGTCATCTCCTTTATTCAGGACCTCCCCGTATTGAACTACTTCAACTGATTTTGGCCTGAATCCAATAACTTGTGCATATTTCTGAAATTTTGAATTAGGACTATAGGCTTGGACGTAAAACTTCATGTTATGGCAATGTGTATCATACTCATACACTTTGTAAGGGAAGAATCCAGTTAACCTTACAAATTATGCTGTTTCATTGTGGATTATAAGTTTTGCAGTTGCTCTGGAATTGATCTCTGCCCCAACAAGCAAATCCGATCTATCCTTGGGTGCAATTTCAGGATGTGTCGATGCATCAGTTCCTTTTCTCACCACTAGATGGCTCTAAACAACTTCACACCAATATTTCTCGCAAATGTTTTTTGTGTGTGCGCATTAAAATGGTTATTAAAATGTAAGAGCACAGTACCAATCCCCAAATTCAGAGGTACATGGTTCCCTCAGAAACACAAGAGATTCTGCAGATGCTGGAAATCTGGAGCAACACGCACAAAATGCTGGAGGAACTCAGCAGGTCGGGCAGCATCTCTGGAAAGAAGTAAACCGTTGATGTTTCTGGTTAAGACCTTTCATTAGTTCCTCCAGCATTTGTATGCTTGCCCCTGTCCTGGGCTCTCATCCCTGGCTGACAATCTGAATGTGGCTGGTTTATAACCTTCTCTTTTGCCAAGAGTTCTAATGCAGAGTCTGAACCCAAAACATTAATTGCCTTTGCCTTCAGAGATGCTGTCTCAACCACAGAGTTCCTCATCCAGTGTCTTTTTGATTTAAAGCATCTGAAGTCTCTTGTGTCTCCATTTCTGCCCTGCTTCTATCTTCTCCATTCCCTCCTAAAATCTTGGCTTAACAGGCCAGTGTCTGTTTAACATGAGATGCTACAAATCCGAAGCAATACACACAAAATATTGGAGGAATTCAGCAAGGCAAGAAGCATCTACGGAGGGGAGTTAACGGTTGACATTTTGCCCCAAGTCCTAATGAAGGGTCTTCCTGAAACATCGACTGTCTATTCCTTCAATAGATGTTGCCTGAACTGCTGAGTTCTTCCAGAACTTTGTGTGTTTGAACCTTGTAACGATGGATTTGCATCCTTTTTTTTGTGGAAAAGTATTAATTGCTCCTACAAACACACACAAAATGCTGGTGGAACACAGCAGGCCAGGCAGCATCTATAAGGAGAAGCACTGTCGACGTTTCGGGCCGAAACCCTTCGTCAGGACTAACTGAAAGGAAAGATAGTAAGAGATTTGAAAGTGGTGGGGGGAGGGGGAAATGCAAAATGATAGGAGAAGACCGGAGGGGGTGGGATGAAGCTAAGAGCTGGAAAGTTGATTGGTGAAAGTGATACCGAGCTGGAGAAGGGAAAAGGATCATGGGACGGGAGGCCTTGGGAGAAAGAGAAGGGGGGGAAGCACCAGAGGGAGATGGAGAACAGGCAAACAAAGAAATATGTCAGGGATGGGGTAAGAAGGGGAGGAGGGGCACTAACGGAAGTTAGAGAAGTCAATGTTCATGCCATCAGGTTGGAGGCACCAAGCCGGTATATAAGGTGTTGTTCCTCCAACCTGAGTTTGGATTCACTCCTACCTTGTTTCATAAGAGTTTCAGAAATTCATTCACTAAGCCCTGATTGTCCACAACACTGGGGTTGTGGGCCAAGGAGAAGATGGTGTTCAGCCAGAGTGCTCCAATTTTGCCAGGAGTGCCATATGAATGCTGGTGCTGGAAGATGGCAGCAGATTACTGGGAATATTGGCTACCATTCATATTCGTTATGCAAAAACCCGAATTAAAGAACAACATTTCCACCTGCTGAGTCAGTATATCTGCATGCAATAGACTGTTCTGTGCAGAAGGTTTATTTCTTCTTCCTGTTCTCTGACTATGAAATAAGATGTTGGGTAATCTTTTCTCCATCGTTTCCTTGTTCATTAACATGTGATCAATGAGACTGCTAACTAGAAAGCAGCCAGATGGCACTGTCTCCTTGTGGCAGCCGTTTACCTGGGGTTCCTGCCACTGCTGAGCTGTTTCTCTTACCCCTTCTGCTCTGGTGTCAGAGCAGCACCGAGCTGCGTCTGTCTTTGCCATCTGTTCCCCGAGTTACCACTGCAGTAAACCTGTAAGGGGCTGGCACAGTCTGCAATGGTGTCGACTCTACGGTGTCTATGCTTATGGAATATATAAAAAAAATTGACTAGTTTTCCATCGTTGGCAGTTGGGGGAAAGAGGGAGTGTCACAAGAAACACTTTGCCCAGTGAGGTGGCTAAAGATGGCTTTGATGTGCCCTGAAAACAACAGATCAAACGGGCTTATTGAATATTTAAAGTAGTACGGGATGAAAGTCCAATTCACAAACTCTGCAGAATTATACTTGATTCATGCAAGAATCTGCAGGTAATTAAACAGCTTTTTGATATGAGAAAGAATAAAAGCACCAGAATATACTGGATGAAATTTGAATGTGCAAACTTTTACAGCTGGAATTTGGGATGGTGCCCATGACAAAGGCATGTTTAAATGCCTTCAGAGCTCTCTGGATAATAGTTAATTGGAACTGGCGGGTGTGTCACCAGGATGGCCAACCATGTTGTGTGGAATTGATGAGTGTGCCACTGGGATGGGATTTTGAAATGATGAGTGGGTCACCAGGATAGCCAACCAAGATGCGGTGTGGAATTGATGAGTGTGTCACCAGGATAGCCAACGATGTGGTGTGGAATGATGAGTGTGTCACCAGGATTGGGTTTTGAAATGATGAGTGGGTCACCAGGATAGCCAACGATGTGGTGTGGAATGATGAGTGGGTCACCAGGATAGCCAACGATGTGGTGTGGAATGATGAGTGTGTCACCAGGATTGGGTTTTGAAATGATGAGTGTGTCACCAGGATTGGGTTTTGAAATGATGAGTGGGTCACCAGGATAGCCAACGATGTGGTGTGGAATTGATGAGTGTGTCACCAGGATGGCCAACCATGTGGTGTGGAATGATGAGTGTGTCACTGGGATGGGGTTTTGAAATGATGAGTGGGTCACCAGGATAGCCAACCAAGATGCGGTGTGGAATTGATGAGTGTGTCACCAGGATAGCCAACGATGTGGTGTGGAATGATGAGTGTGTCACCAGGATATGGTTTGGAATTGGTAGACATGTCACCAGGATGACAGACAGACGGACAAACAGATATACTTTATTGATCCCGAGGGAAATTGGGTTTCGATGGCAGCCAAGGTGTGGTTTTTAACAGCATTCTTCAGAGTTGATCACAGGATTTGATATGAATGTGCACCAAATATGTAGGCTTCCAGGCAAAAGATACATTTTTAGGACAATATTCAACCAGGAGGATGAATGGGGGATTAGATCAAATAGATGGATTTATGGGGACCATGCAGACTCTATACAACATGGAGAACAGGAACTGTGGGACAGCAGCTCTGTAACTTTTCCATTGCTTCCTTTAATAAGGAATTTGGCTGACACTCTGATCCTGACTTGCCTTCTGCATTGATTCCTAATTGTGGCTTTTCCATGTTGCATGTCTGGCAAAGGAAAAAAAATCCATTTCCTTTTTTATTTGCCCTGTGCGTGAGGTTCTGCACAAAGCATGTGTTTGTATACACAGACCTGTAAGGAGTAAGAGCAAGCCCACCTGCCTTATCACTTGCTCTTTCATTCATTAAAAATCATGGTGACTTGTAAACCAAGCTCTCCCTGCACGCCTTTTTTTTTTAGTAATCTTCCATCCCCGTGTAGAAAATCCATCTATATCTGCCTTGAATATATTCAAAGACTTTTCCACCACTTTGTGGAAGAATTGTTCTGAGGCCTAGTGGTGCTTGGAAGGGAACAATTTTAACACATGCCCATGTTAAATGAACAGATGCAGTAACCCTGAGTTCTTGATTCTCCTGCAAGAAAGGACATTCCCTCCACATACACCCTGCCATGAGCCTTAAAACACTGGGTGAGATATGGACACTTGTCATTAATGGTGCACTTATTGCTGATGAGGCATAAGAGCAGAGTTGGATCATTCAGGCCATCGACCCTGCTGCACCATTCCATCTAGGCTGATTATTATCTAACTCAACCCCATTTTCCTGCCACTCCCCATAAACTTTGACACCCTTGCTAATCAAGAAACTATCAGCCTCCACTTTAAATGTACTCAATGATTTGTTCTCCATAGCCATCTGAGGCAGTGAATTCCACAGATTCACCAGCCTCTGGCTAAAGAAATTCCTCCTCATCTCTGTTGAAATGATGTCCCTCTATTTTGAGGCTGTGCCCTCTGATGTGTCAATAATTTCATTAGGTGAAGTTTCAGACAGGCTACCGAAACCACTTGGTGATTCCTAGTATCCATATCACAAGAGATTTGGTTCTTCCCTCCACCTTCATGTAACACAATTAATAAAGCTATATTTCTTTATGTCTTCTTGCCTGTGCATGGAGTGCTTTGCATTTATTAGGCCATAAGGTAGCAAGTCCACGTTCTTGCATTACTCCAGGTAATGACCTTTCTTCAGCATGTGAAATGTTGCCTGATTAATGAAATTATAACCGTGATTGATATTACTTTGAGCACTTGATTGCTGCCTCACTTTTTCCCTATTTTATATTCCCCTCAGGAGAGATTTGAAATAGGATTAGCTGATTAGCTTTGATTTGTTACACGTACATCAAAACATTCAGTGAAGTACATCTTTCGTGTCAATGACTTAACAGTCTGAAGACGTGCTGGTGGCAGACTACAAGTGTTGCCACACTTCCAGTGCCAACATTGTATGCCCACAACTTACTACCCCTAACCATACATCTTTGGAATGTGGGAGCAAACTGGGAGGACATGCAGGCTCCTCCTTCTAGACAGCAGGAACCCCGTTCTTTCAGCTGGAACTGTGAAGTATTACTCACAGTTAAGCCACTTTGCTGCAAAATGAGTAATAGGGACAAACTGGGGACTCGAGTAATTCTACTGTTCTGTGTGTCTGCTTTTGGATAACATTAAGTTATGAAACAAAAACTTGCTTTTAAGAAAAAATAGTTTCTTCTTTTGAGTGTTATTTTCCCTCCTCGTGGAAACCACCTATTGTCATTGTGAACCAGGAGAAAGAAGTGGCAGACTTTCTCTAGCGTGATGGTTGTGGTTGTGTAATAATGGTTTGTTCTGTCAGAACTTTATGGTTCAGAAGCCCTCTTATTTTTCCCTCGCCGTTCCCTTCCCAAGTAACTCACTAACCAATGACCAAGCAGTTCCTTTGTGTTATCAGTAAGCGAAGGTGGAGACTGCATTTCTTTGGACAATGGCTCTTTCTGAGCTTCTCCATTGACTCATCCCTGGTTGAAATAAAGGTCTTATGTTCTTTCCCTTACTCAGCCTAATTACATTTCCCCAAGAGACCTTTCAGTCTCCCAGGGATTCTCAAGCCAGCACACCTGTGAAAAGCAGTTAGTACAGGGCGAGGGCGGAGGGAGATGTTCTTAACTTTTTGGATGAACATTAAAGAAGTGAGTGAGAAATAATGAAAATATTCTTTAGTGATCCATTGTAGCAAAACACTGATATATGTGAAGAACGGCACATTCCAAACCATCAGCTCATTCAATCTCAGTTTAGGACTGGGATGGCATGGTAGTGTAGCTGCTGGCCCAATTACTTTACAGCACCAGCAATGACCAGTCAGGGTTTAATTCCTGCTGCTACCTGTGAGGACTTTGCATATATCCCCACCAGGACCAAGTAGGGTTCTGCTGCATGCCAGAAGCAGACTGGTTGGAGTTGCTAAGTGGTGGTATGTTGTTGCGAACTTCCCCCAGCACAATTCCCAGGCTGTGTTATTCATTGACACAAAATGATGCAGTTCACTGTTTCGACGTAACGTGCTAAATAAAGATCTTCATACCCAGGGTCACTTTATCCATTAATTTTTTTCCTCTTTTCAAGAATTCATTCCCTCAGCACCTCTGTAACAAAAGTGGATCTAGTTGCAATTGCAAGGACTTAATTTTAAGGCTCGGGGGAAGCCATTTGTCTTTGTTGAGGACATGAGCAAATGGGCAAGAATTGCCTGTCCGGCGAAGGTTAATGTGGAATACTTGGCTTGTTTCATTGCTGTCTCCATCTGGAGTAAGGGGGGTACTATAATAGTGCAGCTAATACTGCTGTCTGCAACTGAAAGGTGGCGTGAAGCTGCAGAAAGTGGAAAGGAGCGAACTGAGAATGTTGTCAGGATTTGAGAGCCTGACTCCCATGGCATCATTAAGCAGAGAAGGACCTGATTCTGTGGAGTGTTGAGACTGAGGGGTGACATTTGGTGTATAAAATCATTGACATAGATGAAAGTCACTGTTGCCTTTTCCCTTGGGATAGGGAATCCAGTGCCAGAGGGTGTAGGTTTAAGGTGCGGGGGAAGGATTTAACATCAGCCCTGGTGATGATAACTTCACACAGTGGTTGCTGAGTATATGGAATGAGCTGCCAGAGAGGCAGTTACAATAACAACAGCTTGAAAAACACTTGGATGAATCATGGATAGGAAAGATTGAATGATCTGAACAACTGAGATTAGCTTAGCTGAGCATTTTGGCTGGCAGTGTTGAGTTGGGCAGAAGGGCAGAATCTGATTATCCAGATTCAAACCTGGTGTGTCTTGCATTGTGGAGTTTGTAGGTTCTTCTTGTGACTGTGGGTATCCTCTGGAAACACATTAACCTGTGGTTAATTGGCTGCTGTAGGTGGGGGGCTCTAGTGAAAGTAGATGGTAGATGAAATGAGATGGAGGTGGTAAGAGACTGGATTGTTTGCAAATGTAAGGGAATGGAATTGTTTTCAAAGTTAGCCGAAGTTTATTATTGGCTGTGTACAAGAGGTGTGTGAGGGTGGGGAGGGTCAATGACATGTGACTGTCACCCAAAACTGTGATATTCAGCATTTCCCTGTGCAGGACAAAAGGTCTTTCCAGAGTGTGGTCTTGGCCTTGTTGTCTGAACCCAAATGACAAAGGCAGATTAATTGAAATTATGTGTCTGAAAGTTTTCCCAATATCCCCTCTGAACCAGATCCCCAACACCTTCACATGATCAGACCTGATGGTGAAGGGGACACTGAATCAGTTGGGCCAGTTGCTGAAGAGCATGGCTTCGCTCTTCGTGCGGTTGACCCTGGACCCCAACGCCAGCTCGAACTGTTTGCAGATGCTGATCAGCCTGCAAACTGACCTCAGATCAGAGCAGAAGACGGTGACGTCATCCATGTTACCGGGAGGTTTTGACTTGGGTCCCTCCACTGCCTGGCAGCGTCACCCCTCTTATGCCCCCATCCCTCTTGATGTCCTTGTTAAAGGGCTCAATGCAGCACACGAACAAGACGGGAGAGGGGACAGCTCTGCCTGACTCTAGACCTGGTTGGGAAGCTGACTGTTTCCCACCCATTCACCTGGGATGCACTACAGATGTCAGTGTAGAGCCGTCTGATCCAATTCCGGATTCCCTCCCCAAATCCCATTTTGGAGAGTACATCCGCCATGTACGTGTGCAATATCCTGTCAAAGGCTTTCTCCTGGTCCAAGCTGACCAGGCAGGCATCCACCCCCCCCCCCCCCCCCCCCCCCGTACTGCACGTAGGCAATGGTGAATGGTGTCCCTCAGCAGCACGAGGCTGTCTGAGATCTTCCTGCCCGGTACAGCACAGGTTTGGTCCGGATGGATCCCCTGCTCCAGTGCAGACTTGACCCTGTTGGCGATAGCCTTGGACAGGATCTTGTAGTCCACATTCAGGAGTGAGATGGGACTCCGATTTCTAATGTCTTCCCTCTTCCCCCTTCTGCTTGTAGATGAGGGTGATGATGCCCTTCCGCATGGATTCTGACATGCTGCCTGCCAGGAGCGTAGCGTTGTACACTTCCAGCAGGTCGGGGCCCATCCGGTTCCACAGAGCCGAATACAACTCGACCGGTAAGCCGTCGCCTCCAGGACTCCTATTCAACCCAAAGGAACGGACGGAGCCTGTCAGCTCGTCCAGGGTCAGTGGCTGCTCCAGACCCTCCCGCTTGCCGTCGTCTAAGACCTGCGTGATAGACGACAGGAAGTTGCGGGAGGCTGTGGAGTCTGTGGCCTTTTCACTGTACAGACTGGCATAGAAGGACCTGCAGATCCTCAGTATGTCTGTCTGTGAGGACATTACTGAGCTGTCCTCTTCCTTAAGGTTGTGGATCACAGAGCTCCCCCTGTGCACTTTTTGGAAGAGGAATCGTGAGCGCGTCTTGTCCTGCTCCATGGTTTGGAATCTTGATCGGAAGATGATCTTGGAGGACTCGGCGGCAAAGTGCTGGGCTTGCTGGCCCTTCACCTCTCGTAGTTCCTCCCTGACATCTACCCCCCTCGACTGCAGAAGGAGTGGCTGCAACTCTGTCTGGAGTTTACGCAGTTCCCTCTGCCCAGGCCTTGCTTTCTGGATACCCTTGTGGATGAAGAACCTCATGATGTTCTCCCTGGTGGCTTCCCACCAGTGAACAGGGGAACCAAAGAAGGCTTTCAAGGCTCTCCAACCTGTGTACTCCTTCTCTAGTTCCTCGATGTTCTCTGGGGTCAGCAGTTTGACATTCAGCTTCCACGTCCCCCTCCCTGCCTTCTGATCCTCCCGCAGGTGACAGGTGGCTCGCAGGAGGCAGTGGTCAGAGAAGAACACCGGTGTGACGTCGGTGGTTCTGATCATGAGGGACTCTGAGAGGAAGGGAAAGTCGATCCGGGAGTGGGCTGAGCCGTCTGATCGTGTCCAGGTGGCTTGCGGCTGTGCTCCACCTGTGGGGTCACCAAAGGCGTCGCGCAGCTTGGCTGTCTGTACCGTGTCCATCAGGAGTCTGGAGGTACAGTCCAGCCTGCCGTCGGCGCTGCCGGATCGTCCAGCCGCACCAATGGTGGAGTTGAAGTCTCCGGCCAGAACGACTGGCCGGGACGTCACCAGCAGCGGTGGGAGCTGTTCGAGGACGGCCAGCCGCTCACTCCGCACAGGGGAGGCGTACACATTGATCAGCTGGAACGGACTGCCCCAGTATTTGACATCTGCTACCAGGAGGCGCCCGGCAACCACCTCTTTGACTTGGGTGATTGAGAAGTTGCCCTCCCCGTAGCAGAGTGTGTGAATGGGTTGGGGTAGACAATGGTATTAGCATGGAGGATTGCTATTTTGAATTCTTGCAGTTCTCCAATGAATTAGCCTTGAGCATGGTACATTTAATTAGTGGTTAATACTGTCAGTGTGTATGATGGCTGGTGAATTGAGCAATCGTGCATCTTAATCAGTTCCCATGACTCAGCAGATATGTAGGTATAAAAAGACACAATTTGTATAAAGCTTTGGCGCGAATTCTCGACTGTATGAAGGGGCATGAACATTAATGAAAGCTAGTGAAAGAATAAAATTGGCTCCTTGCCTTGTTTCAGTACAGCTCAGTTTGTATTTAATTGGGGCTTGATTTGTTTGCATTGTGATTAGAAATTCTGCCCTTCTGAATAATTCATAATTGTGCTGCTGCAGTTTTCCACTAACTGTTAACGATGGACGTTTTTCGTTAGTGACTGATTGTAATGTCACTGTGAACTGAGCAAAGCCATCAATTCAGACATTGTCCAGCCCATAGCCAATGAAAGGAAATCTCACTCAGTAACCACTACGTAAAATAGAAACATAGGAAACCTACAGCACAATACAGGCCCTTTGGCCCACAAAGTTGTGCTGAACATGTCCCTACCTTGGAAATTACTAGGCTTACCCATAGCCCTCTATTTTTCTAAGCTCCATGTACCTATCCAAAAGTCTCTTAAAAGTCCTTATCGTATCCGTCTCCACCACTGTTGCCGGCAGCCCATTCCACACACTCACCACTCTCTACATAAAAAAAACTTACCCCTGACATCTCCTCTGTACCTACTCCCCAGCACCTTAAACCTGTGTCCTCTTGTGGCAGCCATTTCAGCCCTGGGGAGAAAACCTCCGACTATCCAGACGATCAATGCCTCTCATCATCTTATACATCTCTATCCAGTCACCTCTCAGGTCACCTGATAGAGGTCTATAAGATACTTCACACTTGCCCTAATAAAAATTAACTTAAAAATTTGAGTTTTTATTTCAAGTTGCCCTAGAATAGTTCTGAAAAATTGATTTAACATATAAAACTAAGTTGTGCATAAAATTTTAAAAATGCAAAAATCTTGGAACTTGTCAACAGGTCGTGCAGCACCTGTGGAGAAAATACCCTAAGACAAAGGAGCAGAATGGGGCAATGCAGGCAACCAAGTCCACTCCACCATTCCATAAGACCATAAGATGTAGAAGCAGAAGTAGGCCATTCAGCCAATCAAGTCTGCTCCACCATTCAATCGTGGGCTGATCCAATTTTTTCAGTTATCCCCACTCCCCTGCATTCTCCCCATATCCTTTGATGCCCTGGCTAATCAAGAACCTATCTATCTATCTCTGCTGTAAATGCATCCAATGACTTGGCCTCCATAGCCTCTCATGGCAACTAATTCCACAGATTTACCACCCTCTGACTGAAGTAATTTCTCCACAACTCTGTTCTAAATGTACGCCATTCAATCCTGAAGTTGTGCTCTCTTGTCCTAGACTCCCCTACTATGGGAAATAACTTTGCCATATCTAATCTGTTCAGGCCTTTTAACATTCAGAATGTGTCTATGAGGTCCCCTCCTCATTCTCCTGAACTTCAGGGAATACAGCCCAAGAGCTGCCAGACGTTCCTCATACGGTAACCCTTTCTTTCCTGGAATCATTCTCGTCAATCTTCTCTGAATCCCCTCCAATGTCAGTCTATCCTTTCTAAAATAAGGGACCCAAAACTGCACATTGTCCTCCCAAGTGTGGTCTCACAAGTGCCTTATAGAGCCTCAACATCACATCCCTGCTCTTATATTCTAAACCTCTAGAAATGAATACCAACATTGCACTCGCCTTCTTCACCACCGACTCAACCTGGAGGTTAATCTTTAGGGTATCCTGCACAAGGACTTCCAAGTCCCTTTGCATTTTGAATTTTCTCCCCATCATGACTGTGGGGGAATCTAGGACCAGAGGGCAAAGCCTCTGAATACAAGGATAACTGAGGAACTTCTTTAGCTAGAAGGTGGTGAATCTGTGGAATTTGTTGCCACAAACAGCTGTGGAGGCCAGGTGATTGGGTATATTTAAAGCAGAGGTTGATAGATTCTTGATTAGCGAGGGCATCAAAGGTTATAGGGAGAAGGGAAGACAAGACAGTGGGGCTGAGAGGAATAGTAAAGAATACAGTTGAGGTTTGATTCACCTTGGTGAACAATGTCAGGAAGGATGTGGTTGCGTCAGCCAAGATCCCACTTGATCAAAATGAAGGGGTCTAAAACCCCTTGCAAGTGAAGAAAGTGGAAGAGATGAGCATCAGAGGAGCTGAGCTACACGGTGAGCATTGTTGGAAGAGAAGTGCTGGCAAATTCAATAGAAAGCCAAAATGGCTGAAAATCTGAAATAAAGATGATCACTGTGAACAGTCTATGAGGAGGAAATCGGTTAATATTTCTTGTCAACATGTGGTCGGTGTTGTTGGATCCTGGCCATTTTCTATCCAGAGGTGCAGAAGTCAAAAATGAGGCAGAAAACTTCTTGCTTACAGCAGTTTATTGAGTGTTACAAGAGCATAGAAAAGGCGCAAGGCCCTCCCACTAGCAGCTCTGGTGTTGGTTTAGGGGCAGGTGAGGTAAGAAGTGCTTAGCAGGTGAGAGAAGCAGAACTGACATTTCACAATAATTGCTCAAAATGGAGACTCATCAGCAATTTCAATAAAATAGAACATAGAATATTACAGCAGAGTGTAGGATCACATTCAGCCCACTATGTTGTGCTGACCTCATTACCTATTTGAAGGTCAATCTAACCCTTCTCTCCCACAAATTTTAGGTTGAGTTTGAAAGTTGTTGACTATTACTTGATAATTAATTTACTTCAAACCTTTGATTGTAGTCACATAATTTTGATTTTAATGTGGATTTAAATACTGTGCTAGAGAGCAGTTCAACAAAAATCATATATTCCCCCCCCCCCTTTCTATTCCCCACTCTGGCCTGTTACTTCTTCTCACCTGCCTATCACCTCCTTCCTTTTCTCCTGTGGTCCACTCTCCTCTCCTATCAGATTCCTTCCTCTCCGGCACTTTACCTTTCCAACCCACCTGGCTTCACCGGTCACCTTCTAGTTATCCTCCTTTCCCTACCTTCACCTTTTTACTCTGGCATCTTCCCCCTTCATTTCCAGTCCTGAAGAAAGGTCTCAGCTCAACATTAACTGTTCACTCTTTCCCACTGCTTGACCTGTTGAGTTCCTCCAGCGTTTTGTGTGTGTTGCTGTGGATTTCCAGCATCTGCAGAATCTCTTGTCTTTATACACTTATTGATATTAGGCCTTTCAAAGTTCTATTTTGTTGAGTTATTTTTGTTTCTAGTCTTAAGATTCATTTTAAGATGACTAACTTGCTTCCCTGGATAAGTTAAATTAATCTAGTAGATTTAATAAGCAAGTTGTTAGTATACTAAATGTTTGTTAATTGAACACTGGCTTGTAAAGTTCCAATCTGGAATTGTATGACATTTTAGTTACTTGTTGTGTGGCTTTAAATTTGCAGTATTTTCTGTTTTCCCTTCGAAATTTTAGGGTAATTGAAAGAGGTGATTAACATTAGTACACTGCAGACTGGAGCAGTTCACCTTTGTAGGCCAAACGGTAGGTCTGAACTGGAAGGTTCGAGTGGAAAATGGATCTTTTAGCTTAACATTTTGCATATTCCGAAAGCACAGAAATAAGGTCCAGAAATAAGAATTATTTCTTGAATCAAGCCCTGCAAATGTCTTGATGTTATTCTCAATCTTGAGTACAGATTTCCCACTCTGGCCTATTTTACCTCTTCTCCCTTGCCTCTCACAGTGTTATTTCAAATGTAGCTGATCAATGGTGCAGTGGATTTTCGGGTTCAAATCCAACCAGTTCCTTGCATGCTTCCCATCTGTGCTGGTTTGAGCATTAAACGGTTGCTGCCTGATGCGCCACAGTGCGTGTGGAGGAATAGTAATAACCAAGTATGACACACAGTGCAAAGGACACCTTGTGGATGGCACCTTCCGACTGAATTTTCAACAGTCCCACGAAGGTGAAGTGTTATGAATTTGCGGGGGCAGGTCATCGTGTGCTCCAGAACTTCCATGTTGGACCTTAAGCACTGAAACAAGCCCTTCAGCCCACTGAGTCCATCACCAGACACCAAGAACCTACATTAACCCATTTTATTTTCACATACGTTCCAGTGAGCTCTCCCTGTTTCTGCTCCTCGCTCACACTGTCAGTTCACCAACCTCTTGGATGAGAGAGGAAACCAGCAGCTGAGTGAAGCTTTGTGGTCACAGTGAAAGCCGAAAAACTTGACACGTGGCCTCCGAGGTCAGGGTTGAACCCGTGCCGCTGGAGCTGAGGTGGCAGCTCTATTATTTGGGAGGAGACGCCATTCTTGAAAAGGTTCACGAGAAGTTGTCAAAGTAATGCAGTTGTAAATCTTGTAAGTATCTAATTGAGATTGGCACCCTTGTCCAAGATGCATGCCTACCCTATAGTGCCCACCAGCCATGGAGAGTCTCCAGAGGTAGTGGATGCAGCTCCCTCTCTCCAGGGACATCCAGGCTGGGACATCGGCTGAGGAAGTGGGCAGGAAGCAGTCAGCTCGGACAGAATCCTCCATGAGCTGCTGCATGGATCTCTTGAATGGCCACCTTGACCAGGAGCAGTGTCACAGCTTTGTGGGCTGCAGACTGAAAGGTAAAATCAAGCTTTGAGCGAGGAACTTCAGCTCGAGTGAGATCTACCTTGGAATGGGATTCTTTGGATTCTCTGTCTGAATGTGCCATAGTCCCAGAACACTACAGTGCAGAAACAGGCCCTTTGGTCCATCTAGTCTGTGCCAGCCTGGTTTTCTGCCTAGTCCTTTCTTTCTACACCCAGACAATAGCCCTCCATTCCTCTCTCCTCCACGCAGCTAACCAATCACCTCTTCAATGTTACGATTGAACACTACCGATGGCTGTTCGTTCCACACTTGCAACACCCTCTGAGTGAAGATGTTCTCCTTCAGATTCTTCTTGAATATTTCACATTTCCACCCTAAACCTGTGATCACTGGTTCTAGTCTCACCCAACCTGGCGAGGTGGCGGTGGGGGGGGGGAGCGAGTCAGAGAAGTGTATACAATATACATCCTGAGATTGTTTTTCTTCACAAACATCCACAAAAACAGAGGAGTGCTCCCAAAGAATGAATGACAGTTAAATGTTAGAACCCCAAAGTCCCCCCCCCAGCTCCCCTCCCTCCTGTGCGTAGGCAGAGCAAGCAACGAACCCCCTCCCCCCACCGGCAAAAAAAAGTATCGGCACCCGCCACTGAACACTCAAGCATGAGCAAAGCAACAGTAAAGACATAGACTTGCAGTTATCTCAAAGACTTTGCGTTTCACCCACATTCGACATACCACAGGCTCTCTCCCTCCCTAATAAGGGAGAAAAAGGTATCTCAGTTTCACAGCGAGAGGGGAGACATAACAAACAACTTGCTGGTTTACGATGTTCAAAGTCCATTGCATTGCTTTTTCCACGCTCCGTGCCTAAAGAACTTGGGTCTCTGGGCACACAGCCGTAGATCTTCCATCCTCCATGACACACCGATCTCCTGCCCGAACACTGACCTTTGATCCACCTGTCTCCAGAGCCACGAGATCTTGGCCGTCTGAAGGTGAGCTGAACTCTTAGGCCGAGTCCTTGGCATGCCGAATAACGGCCATTTGTGGGTCTCATTCCTGCAAAGAACCGTAGTCAGCGTGTAACTCCAGGTCAGGGTCTTTAAAAGAACCCTGAAAGGGGAAAATAGAGATATTAAAGATGGAAATAGAGCTGTTTCCAAAGATGCAAGCAAAGGAGTTGCTATTAGGTGCCATTAATCCTCCTAAGCTCCTCCTCCTTTTCCTGTGCTCTTGGGAATTAACCCCTAACTGGTTCAATCAATCCCTGTAACTTGGCTCTTTAACTCTCAGCAATATCCATGTAAATTTTCATTCCACTCATTCAGTCGTGATGATATCTTTGCTGTGGGTTGGTGACTAGAACTGCACACAGTAGTTGTTACATGCCTTCCCACCAGCTTATGAAGAAACTGTTTAGCTGAAGGCGAGAGCTACCCAACTGATCCCACACTGCCCTTCCACTCAACCTTGGAGAAAATATGCAATGCCTGAAACGCACAAGCTACATCTGAGTTTCCATTTCTTGCAAGTTGTAGATTGGGTTGTTTGCATCCCCGAGATTTGTTAGGGAAAGTCCACTCACTTTGGATAAGTGAGCCAAGTGTCATTTCCTGTTTGTGCTTTAGAAATAGAGCTGCAATTAAGAATGTAGAAGAGTACAGAACAGGAATAGGTCCTCTGGCCCAGTGTTGTGCTGAACCAAATAAATTAGTAACCAAATGGCCAAGAAGACTAATCCTCCTCTGCCTACACAATGTCCCTGTCCTTCCATTTTCCTCACAATCATGTCTCTCAAAGTCTCAATGCTTCTGCCTCTACCACCAGTCCAGGCAGAACATTCTAGGCACCAATCGCTCTATAGAAAAAATAAAATACTTGCCCCTCACCTTACCTCTGAAATTCCCGTTTCACCTTAAGTGCAGGGCCTCTGGTATTAGCCACTTCACCCTTGGGGGGGGGGGGGGGGGGGGGAAGATACAGTCTGTCTATCTATGCCTCTCATAATCTTATAAACCTCCATCAGATCTCGCCTTTGGAGTTTCAAAGCAAGGTGCCTCGGGCTTTTGCCAACCCTTTCCTGCCCCTTTCCCCTTCAGTTGCAATTGTTGAGAAATTTTGTGTTTAGGGAGCAGCAGTTAATCTGGATGATACTGTGTAGTGAATAGTTTTGGCACTCTCTTGCCAGTGTCAGCTACAGTGGAAAACATTTCTGACAGAATCCTGTGCAAACCATTTCCAGTCTGCTATCATTCGTCAAAAGAACAAACGTAACTCTAAACCCTTTCAGTAGCGTCAACAGTGAGGTGGATTTATTGCAGTTAGGCCACATGGATTTGAGTTAACATATAGCTAGCTTGTTTGCCACTCACTATTCCTTGAAGTCACACCAATCTGCCTAGTTGCTACCAGACAACCAGAGCTGTTAGATTGCAGGCAGGGATTAAAATCCCCCAAATCTCAACACAGTGCTAAAGGAAAAGATGAGAAATCCAGTGTTGATTCTGGCAGGCAACCAGGAAATAATTGGCAGAAACCAGGAGGAGAGATGCGGAGAGAGTTTTTACACACGGGTTGTTGTGATCAGGAATGCAATGTCTGAAAAAGATGAAAGCTGATTCTGTGGTAATCAAATAGGAGTACAAACTATTTTTTAAAAAAACTGCAGTATTGTGAGCTGAATTGGATAGCTGCAAAAGCTGGTATAAACATGATGGGCTAAATGGCCTCTAACTCTGTGGGGTGAGTCGTTATTTCCTTGTGTTGTTTTTCTAGGAATCATCACTAATCATTTTTAATTTCCATTGAAGCTTTGTACTTGTTTAGAACTTCCAGCATGCAAGCCAAGGCAGCTTCGGCATTGCCTACTTCAACACAGCTTCCCCATTTAAATGAAACCCTGGCAGTCCCATCCCCTAGTTCTACATGCCCAGCAATCCCACACTTGAATATAGTTACTGAACAATTGCAGCTTCTGGAGGTGTAGGTTCTCTCCGGGTTGCATGCTGACCTGCAGACTGCATTACTGCAGACTGGTACGGCAAGTTTCCTGTTTGAGTCAGAGGCGAGAATTTTGTGCAACGCTGGTAGTTCACTGAACGCATTTGGTGGAAGAGAAGGATTAATCACTGCAGTCATTA